>NC_083411.1:60537757-60712680 GCF_020745735.1 Hemiscyllium ocellatum
GTTGCCCCTTAAGTCTCTTTATATTTTTCCCCTCTCACCCTAAACCTGTGCCCTCTAGTTCTAGGGGACTCTCCACCCCCAGGAAAAAGACTTTGTCTCTTTATCCTACCCTTCAGCCTCTGACGCTCCTGGGAAAACAGGCCCCTGCCTATTCACCTCTCCCTATTGCTCAAATCTCCAACCTTGGCATCATCCTTGTAAATCTTTTGTGCACATTTTCAAGTTTCACAACATCCTTCCAATAGGATGGAGACCAGAATTGCATGCAATATTCTAAAATTGCCTAAAAATGTCCTGTAAGCTGCAACGTGACTTCTCAACTCCTGTACTCAATAGTCTGACCAATTTGATTTTCAGTCAGTTTTGGGTTTGGTTTGTTGTTCATGATGTCCTAATTTCTGAGCAGAGCCATAGTCTTCCCACCATTCTCCTCTCAGGAACATTTTAGTTTCATTTTAAATGAGGGGAAGGTTTGTAAAACATAACTATGACTCCTGTAAATTGGATCTACTCCATCATCTGTAAGTGTGTTACTGTTATGATAGAATCCAGCATTTTGGCCCACTCGGCTAACCGGTCTATGCTTCCTTCTTTTTTTCTGAAATGGCTGGACTATGTTCATTAATTTCAAAATCTTTGTCAAATCGCCAATTTCACCTCTCTCTGCATCAAATGGGCATATTTTTCTTTCGTCTAATTGTTTCAGATTCATATACCCACAGAAACATTTAAAATCTGCTTTCATGTCTCTCTTGTTAGCCAATTCTGATTTTCATTTTTCTTTTCTTGTCCTTTACTGAAGTCTTCAATACCCCAAACCTCAGCTCACTACCGTTTAGGGGGATATTCTTAGATTTTAACTTGCATTGAATGTTGTCTTTACGTCTCTTTGTCACCACAGTTGGACTACATTTTCTGTGCAGTGTTTTTGCCTTAAAGGAATGTACATAAAGTGTGGATTTTACATTAAATTATATTTATCGTAGATTGTCTTCAAATTCTACTTCTGCTTACTACCTCAACTTTTTGAGTTTTCCTGTCTATCATAGTTGACCTGCCTGCTATTTAGATACAAGGCCCGAGATTTGACTGATTGTGAAAGCATTTCAATGTTAAACTATTTCATATTACTGTCAGTCAGTCTTCCCTAGAGACTCCTTCTCTACAGGGGTGTTAATTAGTCCTTTCTCATACAGAATGCTTGATCCAAAATTGCCTCCTCGTTGATTCGTGAACACACTGATCTAGGAGATCAATTGCGAACTTTCTCTGTACTTGTCCTGCAAGCTGTCACTGCTATTAATGTTTGCCCAGTCTATATGAAGAGTAAATTTGTCAATGATCAATGATTACCCAAATTACATGGAGCACAAGTCTCCTGACATTCACTCTGCCCTACTCTGCAGCTACTGTTGGGGGCTGTGTAATAATGTACGCAAGTGCTTTCTCCCCCTTGATTTTACTGAGATCCACCCAAACTGATTCTAATTCTTGATTTCCTGAGGTTAGGTTCTTTCACTCTACTGTCATTATCCCAAAGTTTTGTTGTTCCTTTGGTATTGAACCATTTCAAGTTAGAGTTGCAAAGTCATAACAGTTTGGAAATGGACCCTTTGGTTCAACTAGTCCATGCCGACCATATTCCCTAACTAAACTAGTCCCACTTGCCTGTGTCTGGCCCACATCCCTCCAATTCTTTCCTATTCAAGTATTTATCCAAATGTCTTGCAAATGTTGTAACTGTATCTGCATCCATCCTTCCTCTGCAGTTCATTCCACATACGAACCACTCTCTGTATGAAAAAGTTGCCCCTCATGTCATTTTTGAATCTTTCTCCTCTCATCTTTTAAAAATATACCCTTAAGTTTTGAACACGCCCACACTAGGGAAGAGACTATTGCTATTCACCTTATCCATGTCGCTCATGACTTTATAAACCTCAATAAGGTAATCTCTCATCCTCCTACTTTGCACAAAAAAGTCCCAGTCCACCCAGTGTTTCTTTATAACTGAATCCCTCCATTCCTGGCAACATCCTGTTCTATCTTTTCTGAACTAATGATATCAGCAATACTATTTATTGTTAGATCATATATAATTTTAATTGGAACTCATAAATCATCTAGTTTGTCTCAAGTGCATTTGAAATGGTGCTTTTATCAAACACTTCTTCCTACTTCTTTCTGACACCACTTTCATCACTAATGCCCTTTCTTTTCCAATCTTTTCCAAATGCAAACATTTCAGTTTCATCCAAAACACTGCTGCATCTCATTGTCTTGGCATTTCCTTTCTTGCCTTTGTATGTTCTGAAACTCCTAATCTGTCCTGCTGCTGCCACCGTCCAACACAATTTGTGTTTGGTTCATGTTCTATCCCACAAATTAGAACGTAGAAAAGAAAAGAAGCTTACCAAATAGGAAGAATAAACAGATGAAAATTGGGGAAAACTGTAGTTGCAGTTTATGGGATCATGTGATACTGATGAGGTTTATGCACACATTGTGTGTGCTCAGAGGACTGATTATTTTTCTCTAGTATCACTATCCCAGAGTTTTGTTCTTACTATGGTATTGATGCAATTATGAGTAATAGAGTCATACACTATGAAAGCAGATCCTTTGATCCAACAGTCCATGCCAACTGTGTTCCCAAACTAACATGCTTCTGCTTGCCTACTTTTGGTCTAAATCCCTCCAAACCTTTCCTATTCATGTACTTATCCAAATGTCTTTTAATGTTGTAAATGTACCTGCATCCACCACTTCCTGTGGCATTTCATTCCACATCTCTGTGGTTGTCCCTTATTTCATTTTTAAATCTTACTCCTCACATTCAAACGATGCCCCCTAGTTTTGAACTCACCCACCCTAGGAAAAAGACCCATCCTGATAAATGATATTGGTAACAATATTTGTTATTAGGTCATATATAAATTTGATTTATACTCATTGATCTAATTTATGCTAAGCACTTTTTGCAATTGAATTTGTGCTTCTAGCAAGCACCTCTTCCTTGCGCCACATTATTCACTAATGCCCTTTCATTTCCTGTTTTTCCTAAATGCACACATTTCATTTTCATCCAAAACACTGCTCTCTGTCAATGCCGTGCATTTCTGTTGCTGCTTTTGATTTTCTGAAAACTTCTACTTTCAAGTCTGTCCGTCCGCTCTCATTGCCCAATCATTGTGTGTCTGTTTGAAATTCTGTCTCCAAACCAGAAAGTAGTAGAAACAAGGTTTACTAAATAGGAGGAAGAAACAGAAGGAAATTGGCAAAACTGCAGTTGCTATTTATGGGATGATATGATGCCGAGAGGTTTGTGCACCCTGATCGTGTGCACTCAGAGGTTCATTCAATAATCACTCTTTCTGTTTAAGTTCTTCACTGAGCCTTCATTGGAAATATGTTGAAGTCCTGTAGTATACTCTTGTCCATGTTCTTCCCAGTTCTGAAATCTTGTGTGATAAATCAACAGTTATTGAAGTCACGCTTAATAATTGAATGCAATATTATCAGTGACAAGCAGTTCAAAATCCGTGAAATTGACCATTGCAAACAGAGTGATTTGCCCGAGCTGGGCTCTGTGTGAGTGCAGCGTACAGACTATAACTCTGTGTTCTGATCCATCTGTAATGTTGCCATGCAAAGGGATTAAACTGATTCAGACAGAGTGGAACAATGACCTTAATTATATCACTAGAATTTGAAATATAAGAATTTGAGCAAAAAACTGGAAATAAAATGTTGACTTCGTTGAACGTGACCAGGAGGCTCTTGAATTGTTGACTGTACCTCATTGGCAGACTGGTCTATAATAAACTGTTTTATCTTAGCAAATACGGTTGTCCGTTAACTGCCATCTAAAGAGGCCTAATGACCTGCACAACTAAGATTAGCAGTTAATGCCTGCCCTCCTAATAATCTGTACGTCCTAAGTAAGTAAATCATCCTTTAAAAACTTGTTCCATAATTTCCAGATCCAATATGCAATTTCTCTCTGGACAATGGATATTTTGAAATTGTTAATATAACATGGCTGCAGACAAACAATGAAACTTGTCGAAATGGATCAGAAATCTCCATTCCTCACCATGGTCCGAGTGAGCAATACGAGGAGTAAGTACATTTCAGAGAGCTACACCTCTAATCTGCATAGCTGGGCCAACAACTCCTCCTGGGATAGTTCGTTGGTAAATGAGAGAGAAGCTGTTTGATTGGAGTCAAGATTTACATTATTCTCCTCTTGTATACTAACAGGGGCTCCTGCTTTAGTTTGTATTTCCCTGGTTTGTAACACCGCAGCTTTCCTTTTAACAGGAATTTAAGCAGTGTAGATTTTATCAAACAAATATTTATTTTCTTATATATTTGGGTTTGAAGACCGATCTCCCTTTCTTTGAATTATCAATTGAATATAGTATTGTGTTTAACCCATAATCCAGGGAAATTTATTAGGGAATTTGGGAGTGAACAGATATGAAGGAGCTGAATTCACTGGGAGAGACTAACCCAGGTAGTTTTAACAGAGCAATGTCAGGCTGTCAATGAAGCACCGTCAGGAACTCCTTCAAACCAAATCAGCCCACAAGGGAATCACATCAGCATTGACTATTTCACAAAGCTTTATTCCTATAAAAAATGAGTAGAATGAGAGACAATATTGAAAACAATACCAAATTTAGTCTCCCTTAATACCATTCGGACCCTGGAATATAGTTTTAAAAGGATGTTAACAACAACTACTTAGATTTATATAGAGTTTTGCCCTTAATATCAGTGACAAAACTGAAATATGTTACAAGGGCAGAAAGAATACGTAGACGCTCCTCCAGCCTGGCGTTCAACACAATCTGATGAATTTCTGCTTCGCCTAGTGCTCAGAAAGTGACCTTTTATCCTGAGGCTAGACTTCCATGTTCTAGATTCTCCAGTCAAACAAAATAAAGGGTGGGATATTCTGTTCTCAGAGCTGGTGAAAAGATTGGTAGATGGGTGAACTTGATCGGGTGAGAGGCAAAAAAGTCACATTCTCACTGTTTAATTAACCTTCAACAAATAATTTCTCCACTTTCAGGTGCTGGGTTAGTTATCTCACCAGCAAGTTATGAGTACGATGGATCATGAGTAAGTCTCAGCACTTGCCTTAGATTACACAGTGTATTTTATTACATGACAGTAACTACGTACAGGTTACACTAATCCTTAATGCATTTTGATTTATTATCAGCCATATGCAGCAAAGACATGTGTATCTCCATCAGGAGACCAGTTCAGACTCCAATTGATTTCCTAACCCAGAATTGTGGGACATCAGCAGATTAGGTGGAGATCAATGTAGCTCAAACATTAACTCTTTCAGAGTGTTAGTTTATACAGTAGACACCCATGAGGATCCACAGACTGATGTGGGGTTGTTGTACTGCACTGTGCGTGCTTCCACAGGGGTCATTCTAAAGCAGACCACAGTATTATGGACGAGACCAGACCCTTCTAAGATATAGTAAAGAGATAGCCTCGACCCTACCTTTAATATTTATTTCCAGACTAGTGTAAGGTGCTGTCTTCCAGATTTGATTTGATTAGTCGACTACTCGGCATTAATCAAAACAAACATTATCCTTATGACGCAATTAAAATACAAAAATAAATGGCATAACTTTAACTGTTTTGAAATACTTAACAGGATGATTCGTACTTAAGTGAAACATTATCAACTGTTCCAATATAAGGAGCATCCCATAAACACACACTTGACAAGGCAATTTAGTAAAACAGTTAAAGTTGTCATGTGCTGCCTCTCTCCTGTCCAACAGAACAAAATACTGAAGGAAATAGTCTACCTGATATTATTTCAAAGAGGAAGCCTTTCACCTAAGACTCTAACAGCAGAGAAGTCAAGCTGTTAGCTCAGCAGCAGAAGAAACCATCTCATGAACTAAAAGAAAAGCTAAACCTTTCCTGGGTCTGTATGAACCCTTCACCCATTTATGCCTCTTTTGTCTCATGAAAAAAAAACACTGAGGGATATTGCCAAACTATTTACCAACTGTCTGCCTGCAGCAGACAGTCTGGTCTCTGTGGCAACACCTCTCTGCAAGAGAAACAGCAGATAATACATCTCTCTTAAAGGCACAAAACCATCACAATAGGGCTACTGAGGAAGATACTTCGACCGATGAAGTACCGTGCTGTAGACTATAAACAATGTGTCCGGCATCATAGTTGTTTGCATGTCTTCCACAACCTGACTTTACCAAAGGGTAATGTCTCAGAGGTGAAGAGATGAAAGAATGAGTTATTATTTGAGGAGGTAGCTGGAATTGAGGATGCTGTGATGGCCCAGGATGGCTCAGGTGGATATAAGGAATACATTACCATGATCTGATGAACTAGGGAGTGGCATGAATACCTCAATGCTGCACACCCTTCATTGAATTGAACTACACTGACACATTTCTTTGACTGTTCTGTTTTTTATTGGCCAGCCTGCCAATTTAAAAACATTGCTGTCTGCTTCCTGTCTGTATTAATCAATTCTTCACATTTACATTCCAATATCTTGCTGCCTTCAATGATCAATGCAAAACAACTGCCAACAACTTTTAATCACGTAAGCTCTTTCGAACAATGCCATTAAATCTGTATTACCTCTACTCATCACTTCTGCCAAAAACGCATCACTTCATGTGTCTTTGGATGAAATCCCATTTGCCATCTACCTGTCCATTTGGCCTGAATAAACATTTCACAGAGGTCAAATATCTTTCTTTCAAAAGCTTCTTTTAGATTTTCAATGCTCCATTTCGATGTTTTTTTTTATTTTCAGGGGTTCCTTTTCCATTCTCACTCACACTTTCATTAGGCTATGCAGTCAGGCAGTAACATTATCTTCTGTACACGTGTTGACAAGTATGGAACTGAGACCTAACTCAGAAGCAGAATTTGAAGAGTCCTCAATTATCATCCTCCATTAAACATATAATCAGCGCACCCACGATAAGCATTAATATTGTCAGCACAGCAGTATTTTAATCAGTATAAGGCAATAGGCAGAAGTTAGAAATTAAAGCTTCTTTCAAAAATAACTGACGAACACTGCAGCACAGAAAATCATTACCCTACCCTATCCACACTGGTGAAGTCACAACCAACACATTTTCATTGGATATGCTTGAAGTTGGAGGATTTTAACCGGGCAGTTATTATCCTTTTTACTATATCTTAGACTCGATAGATTTAAATTTAACAATTTATCCAACATTGCTTTTAATCAAGCATCAATTCTTACTTGCATATTTGAGTTCTAAACTTCTTCCAGCTGCCTTATGTAAATGTTTCCTAATTTCACTCCTGAAGGTTCTGTCTCTAATTTTCAGGTTGTGCACCTTTGCCATAGACTCCCCTAAATTAATTGTTTGCTTATTTGATTATTTTTCTTCCCACTATAATATCTAATTAGACTTCCCTAGTGTTTCCTTCACTGACTAACACTTTGAAAAATCTTAAAGTCATGAAAAACACTATTAAAATGCAGCTGTTTATCATTGTTTGGGATCTCAGTTCATACAAAAAAATTGCAAGTTTAACTTTAACACAGTCCTTGCATCTCAGGTGTTCATGGTATGCAAAATAATTTGAGAGATGTTAACACAAAAACAAACCTGTTTTTATTGAAATAAATCTATTCAGTATTCAATTATCCAAATAATAGTGTGCATTAGAATAATATCCACTGCTTTTTTTCCTGTACAGTCTTGAATTTACACAGTCTTAAGCTAAAGACGTCACATTTATTTGCAAGGATTGTCTCAGAGGCTTGACATTTTTCTGACCAACAGTAAATTTTTAATTGACAAGTTTAAAGCTGTTCTGTTCCCTTCACAGCCTTTTCCCTTTACACCTTCTTTTCTTCCTGGCCTCTGCATTGTAGCCTTTCTCTCCTAGGAACGCCATTTCCCCCTTGTAGTCTCTACCAACAGAAACCACTGTCTTCTTGGCAGCGCTTGCCCCACAGCAACATCTCCTCATGGCAGCCTTGTTCCCATCAGTGTCTCCTCATTGCCTCTCTCATTGGCAGTCTCTTCCCCCAGAGGAACATCTCCCCAACAGCCTCTCACATCATTACTGTTGTGCTGCTCAGGATTATGTGCCCCCCACTCACATCTGCTTACTGCTCCTGCAATCACAGGCTGTTTCTCCCCCACATTTCTGCACTAGTCACCCTATCAGTAGCAAATGTGGGAGAAACAACACATGATTGGAGAGCAGCCCCTTCCAGATGCTGAACAGGGTTTCTTTTCTTGGTCACTTCCACAACTGAAATGTCCAGGTCTTTTTGGGCCATTCATTATGAAATCACACATGAAATCTGTACATTTGTAACTCATCCATGTAAAGCAGCAAGTTAGCATGTGTGCAGGGTTTGAGTTCAAGGCAGACGAGGAATGAAGCAAAAACGAAGGATAACTTAGGATTTATTACTAGAAATCATGAGGATAAGAAAATTATCATTAAGGTGCTTCATCTGAATGCTCGTAGTATTCGTAACAAAGTAGATGAATTAATGGCACAAATCATTGTGAATAATTATGATGTAGGCATCACAGAGACGTGATTACAGGGGTTTCAGGACTGGCAGTAAAACATCCAAGGATTTACAGCTTATCGAAAAGACAGGGAGGTGGGCGGAGGGGGCAGGTTGCCTTGTTAGTTAAGAATGAAATTAAATCTATGGCACTGAATGACATTCGGGTCAGATGATTTGGAGTCTGTGTGGGTGGCGTTGAGGAACCTCAAAGGTCAAAAAAACATGATGGGAGTTATGTGCAGACCTCTTAACAGTGGTCAAGACTAGTAGCGTAAGATGGACTGGGAAATAGACAGGACATGTCAGAAAGGCAAGGGGGACTTCAATATGTAGGTGGACTGGGTGAATAATGTTGCCGGTGGATCCATAGAAAGGGAATTCATGGAATACTTAGAGAATGGCTTTTTGGAACAGCTTATGATGGAGCCCACAAGGGAGCAGGCTATTCTGGACTTAGTGCTATGTAATGAGGCATAGTAAGGGAACACGTAGGAGGCAGCGAACAGAATATGGTAGATTTCAGTCTGCAGTTTGAAAGAGAGAAGGCAAAATCGGATGTAATGTTGTTACAGTTAAATAAAGATAATCACAGGCACATGAGAGAAGAACTGAAGAAAATTGACTGGAAGCAGAGCCTAGTGGGGAAGACAGAGCAACAATGGCAGGAGTTTCTGGATGTAATTTAGGACACAGTACAGAGGTTCATCCCAGGAAAATAAAGATTATCGGGTGAGGGGGTGGGGGTGATTAGACAGCCATAGCTGACAAAGGAAGTCAAGAAATGTGTCAAAGAAAAAGAGAGAGTCTATAAAGTGGCCAGGAGCGCTCGGAAATCAGAAGATTGGGAAGAGTACAAAAACAAACAAAGAATAACAAAAAGAGAAATAAGAAAGGAGAAGATCAAATGAAGGTAGACTAGCCAGTAATATTAGAAATGGTAGTAAAAGTTTCTTTCAATACATAAGAAACAAACGAGAGGCAAAAGTAGACATTAGGCTGCTCCAAATTGATGTAGGAAGGCTAGTGCTGGGAGATAAGGAAATAGCTGAAGAACTTAATAAGTACTTTGCGTCAATCTTCACAGTGGAAGACACGAGTAATATCCCAACAATTAAGGAGAGTCAGGGGACAGAGTTGAGTATGGTAGCCATTACAAAAGAGAAAATGCTAGAGAAGCTAAAAGATGTAAAAATTCTTAAATCTCCTGGCCTCGATAGGCTACATCCTAGAGTTCAGAGGAAATAGCGGAGGTGCTGGTTGTGATCTTTCAAAGATTAGTGTCAGTGAAAGTCCCAGATGATTGGAAAATCGCTGTTGTTATCCCCTTCTTCAAGAAAGAATCAAGACATAAGATGGAAATTATAAGCCGATTAGCCTAACCTAAGTTGTTGGTAAAATTCTAGAATCCATTGTTAAAGATGAGACATCTAAATTCTTGGAAGTGCAGGGTCAGATTAGAACAAGTCAGCATGGATTTTGTAAGGGGAGGTTGTGCCTGACAAACCTTTCAATACTTTGAAGAGGTAACAATTAAGTTAGACCAGGGAAACCCAGTAAAAATAATCTATCTAGACTTCCAAAAGGCCTTTGATAAGGTGCCTCATGAGAGGCTGCTGAGTAAGATGAGCGCCCATGGTGTTTGAGGTGAGCTACTGGCATGGATTGAGGATTGGCTGTCTGACAGAAGGCAGAGAATTGGGATAAAAGGTTCTTTTTCGGAATGGCAGCCAGTGACCAGTAGTGTCCCGCAGGGTTTGGTGTAGGGGCCACAGCTGTTCACTTTATGTTAATGATCTGAATGAAGGGACTGGTGGCAATCTGGTGAAGTTTGATGATCTTAGGAAGTTATGTGGACAGGCAGGTAGTACTGAGGAGGTGGGGAGGCTGCAGAAAGATTTAGACAGTTTAGGAGAGTGGTCCAGGAACTGGCTGATGAAATTCAAAGTGAGCAAATGTGAGGTCTTGCACTTTGGAAAAAAGAATACAGGCATGGACTATTTTCTAAATGGTAAGAAAATTCCTAAAGCCAAAGTGTAAAGGGATCTGGAAGTGCTAGTCCAGGATTCTCTAAAGGTTAATTTGCAGGTTGAATCTGTGATTAAGAAAGCAAATGTAATGTTGTCATTTATCTCAAGAGGGCTGGAATGTAAAAGCAGCGATGTGCTTCTGAGACTTTATAAAACTTTAGCTAGGCCCCATTTAGAGTAGTTTGTCCAATTTTGGGCCCCACACCTCAGGAAGGACTCACTGCACTGGAGCGTGTCCAGCGGAGATTCACCTGGATGATCCCTGGAATGGTGGCCTAACATACGATGAACACTGAGGATCCTGGGATTGTTTAGAGTTTAGAAGGTTGAGGGGAGATTTAATAGAAACTTGCAAGATAATGCATGGCTTAAAATGGTGGACTCTGGGAAGTTGTTTCCATTAGGTGAGGAGACGTGGACCCGTGGGCACAACTTTAGAATTAGAGGGGTTCAATTCAGAACGGAAATGAGGAGACATGTCTTCAGCCAGAGAGTGGTGGGCCTGTGGAATTCATTGCCACAGAGCACAGTGGAGGCTGGGACGTTAAATGTCTTCAAGGCAGAGATTGATAAATTTTTGATTTCGCAAGGAATTAAGGCCTCCGAGGAGTGTGCGGGTAAGTGGTGTTGAAATGCTCATCAGGTATGATTAAATGGCGGAGTGGACTCGATGGGCCAAATGGCCTTGCTTCCACTTCTATGTCTTATGGTCTGATGGTCTAAAGTTGGAGGCAATTTCTATCATTGTCACTGCTCATCAATTCTTGAAGTCTGGTTTCTTCCGCAAGATCTTGAAGTACTATTCTGCATTCTGGAGTCAGGCTATTTAGAGTAAACGCAAATCAAATCATGGATCCAGTATTGATCCTTGGGATACACCACTGTATATTATCCTTCACTATGACAATAACCAATTCCTATAATTCATTGTATTCTACATTTAAGCCATTTTAAAACACAGTTGGACACAGGTCCTCCTATACCAGAAGCATCCGTTTTATTAACCAGTTTTTTTAATGTGTGAAATGTATTTTTAAAATCGATATATACAACATACATTGGATTTCCATCATCAGCATTATCCATTATTTCATTAAAAATTATCAATTAAGTTAGTCAAGTATGATCTGCCTTTTGAAATCATGCTGTCTATTCTCCATCCATGCTGATGTGCCCCCTTAACTCCATGACCATTTTATTTGTACACTAATCTTTTCTCCGACATAACTGAATACCTTTGAAAATCCAAATTCTTCATTATTTGTAACCAAGAAAGCATCTAACAAATTAATTGAATATGATTTTCATTTAGTAAATATGTATCGTATAATATGTTTGTAATGGGTTGTTAAGTTTCTGTTGATGATAACATTAAAACATTTTTCCATCAATTGATGTCAGCTGCCTGGTCAGTCAGTTCCTATTTTCACTTTCCTGTTTTTTCTTGGAAAGTAATGGTACATTTGCTAATTTCACTGAGACATTCTAAACCATAGGGATTCTGAAACATATTCACTCATTGGTCCATTATCTCTGTAGATACCTCTTTTCAGATGAGGATGTACCCCTTTAGGTCCTGGGGATCTATTGGCTTTTCATCACTTAGTTTTTTCCAATACTTTTTCACTGCTGATATTAATTAGCTTAAGTTCCCTTTTATTATTAGTTCCTTGGGTATTCTCTCTTTCTGGCCTTGACTTGATATGGCATGAAATGCTGGTGATTTGCAACTATCACACTGTGACACTTTTATTCACGCATATAACATAAAGATGAAATGTGGGTTATGCAGTACTAAAGGATTCAATAGACTTGTTATAGCTCCTCATATTTACTAGTGTACACTACAGTCACTGACAATTGTGCGTTTGGACTCAAGCTCAATAATCAAATGTACTGTAGTATGTTTCTCAGCATGTCATGCTGCAAGAGGCTAGAGGTCAGTAAGATGGAGACTGAGAACTTTGTACCACTATGTCACATGCCATGATATATTGCTGGCATCATGACCATTTTTCGAAATGGTATATCACACATTGATGTTGAGATATAACCTGACATAACCGTTTTTTCCAAAGATAAGAGGTCGCAAACAGACAAATGAAACTGTTTTATACAGGTACCTGTTGTCCTTTTAATAATTATAAAAATATATTGAAACAGTATTAACAACATTAATAGAGTCATAGAGATGTACAGCACTGAAACAGACTTTTCAGTTCAACTTGTCCATGCTGACCAGATATCCCAACCCAATCTCGTCCCACTTGCCAGCACTGGACCCATATCCTTCCATAACTTTCCTATTCATATACCCATCCAGATGCCTTTTAAATGTTGCAATTGTACTAGCCTCCACCACTTCCTTTGGCAGCTCATCCCATACATGTATGACTCTTGCATGAAAAAGTTGCCTCTTTGGACTCTTTTATACCTTTCCCCCTCACTCTAAACCTATGCCTTCCAGTTCTGGACGCTTCCCTCCCCAGGGAAAATACCTTGTCTATTTATCCTATCCATGCCCCTCATGATTTTATAAATCTCAGCCTCTGATGCTCAAGGGAAAACAACCGCAGCCTATTCAACCTCTCTCTACAGCTCAAATTCTCCAACCATGGCAACATCCTTGTAAATCTTTTCTGAACCTCGGATAGTAAGCTGATAGGGGATATGAGTCACTCCTCCTTTGACACACATGCCTTAGGTTGATTTGACAAAGATCTGCGATCCATTGTCAGATACTATCTACTTTGATATGCCAAATAAACTGACAATAGTAGGAATTATTTAAGTAATGCTTACACTCATCATATTACCAATTCATCAAACAGTTATTAGTTTAGTGAAGTTATCAGTCATGAGGATGTATCCTGCCCGTGCACTGTAAGCATGTTAGTTGCTATTTTTCTCCAGTGATTGAAAGGAACATTGTCCAGATGTAGAGGTTGCTGGGGTCGGTCAGTTTTGCCTTTAGCATGTGTCTCTGAGTTGCTAGATTTCCTTATTCATCTCAGACTTTTATCTATTTCATTAAGGAGTGAGGGCGAAGCTGAGGTGGTGGAGGTCAGGTCCCAGATCAGTCACAAGCTCATTTAATGGTAGGACAGGCTCAAGGGGTTAAATAGCCTTCCTCTGTTCCTGTATTCATATCTATAGTCAGGAAGTCAATGAAGGGGTTCCTGTGCATGGTAAAGCAGTCAATGAATCATTTCTTATGAATGTTTGTTTTTGAATTAAATTAGAATCTGAGGAATTTCATCAGCGTTCACAGTGTGAACAAAATCTTGAAGATCCCTTGTGATGTGGTGGTAATGTCCCTTCAACTGAGCCAGCAGGTCTGAGTTCATTTCCCATCTGCTCCAAAGATATGTAATAACACTTTTCAACAGGATAATTGAAAAATACCTAGACAAAACCTGTTAACCTTATAAGGTGTCTCTGTGCAAAGACATTTGACCTTAGACAAACTGTTTTCTATTGTTATTTTGTTCAGTAAAGTGGTTTTACGCCGTACAAGTTCAATCGATGAGACTGGGGAGATCGTCTGGTATTTAGCCCTCTGTCTGTTTCTGGCCTGGCTCATAATTGGGGCGGTGTTATCAAAAGGAATCAAATCTTCAGGAAAGGTAAATGATTAGTGCTGAGTAGAATTAAAACAATGATAAAAATACAGATTTCTATAACAATAAAACTAGAGCTTATAAATTATTTGTGAAGTGGCTGGTTTATCTCCCAGGTAATGTTAACAGTGTCTCATTGAAGAGTGGGAGATTCATAAAACTTAATTGGCACTTCAGGCCTGAGGGAGATCTGTGGATCTTTCTCCTGAGGAAAAGAACAGCAGTATTCCTGCAATGTCTCCCTCATTTTAAGGATTTCAGTCACTGCTACAGGGACTCTGGGGAATTTTGTTTCCCTCATGCATGTGTTGAACCCTGATCTTTAACCCAAAAGTCCAAATTTTTGTACTACTACCCACTTTGAATATGAAACCAAACATGCTGTGATGTAAACTTACTGGATAGCAATATAGAACAGCACACCTGTGAAGGTATGTGTTCAGCTTCTCGTGTTTGCTTACAAGCTATTATCCCCCTGCATTACTGTTGGTGGTTGGGTTGATGGGAACAGTCTGCGACATAGTAAGTACAATAGCTTGTTTATAAGTCAGAATGGATTACAATCTCTCCAAAATCTCTCTCTTGTGACAGCAAACTCCCTATCTTTGAATTAAAATCTTACCCTTTGACATATAACTTTTCATGAGTATATATCATATCTTAGAAAAATAATGTATGATTTAATTTCAGTTACAGTACCTATCTCAGTTTCAAATATGTACTCCAGCTGATTATTATTCCTCTAATTCTATTCTGTTTCATTCTCTGCATCGATTAAAGTCCTATTGCTTTAATATTCAGTTAAGTTGAATACTTTAAATGGAGAATATGGGAATATCTAATAATTTATTCTGTGCTCAGGTGGTTTATTTCACTGCGACATTACCTTATGTGATTCTGACCATACTCCTGATCCGAGGGCTTACCCTGGAGGGAACCTCTAAAGGAATTAAATTCTACATTGGAATCCAATCAGACTTCTCCAAACTGGCAGAAGGTCATGTACGTACACGACAATAATCCATAGAATTTCAGTTGCCTCATCAGAATCAAAGTAACATCTTTGACAGTTATAGTATAGCACACATTGAGAGATGTACTTTTGGTCAGCTGACTGGAGTCTGGACGTGAAGCTGTTCAGGGCTGTACTAACCTTAGACAACACTGATAATACATACCCACCTTGACTCCATTAGAAAGAGGTTTTCTTCCAGGAGACTGCAGATATCAGCAAAGACATGGCACAGAGGTCTGACTGTTGCAAGGCACTATTTATCTGTCAATTGAGGAAGCCAATCCTCTACTTACATACCTTTTGCCAGGCATATATCCCCCTTGGAACTAGGTCTCTGTCTCCACCATGTCTGTGTGATGGAGAGGGATGTGCCTGTCAAGAGGGTTGCTGCTGTTTGTCCTTGTGCTGTTGCTATTGGTATCCCTCCTGTTCCTCATCAGAGATCCCAATTGGACATGTACAAGCTCCCATTCTGCAGTGCTGCTTTATAGCAGGGCAGTTCAGATTGAAATGAGATTTTTGTTTGCATATTTATTCAAGGGATACATCACTGGCCAGACCAGTATTCATTGTCCATCCCTAATTACCTCGAGGGTAGTAGAGGGCAGTAGGGTGTCATACTTGCTATGGATCTTGTACATAATCTAAGGTCTTTTTTTTGAGATGACTGAAATTATATCCAACAATATATTTAACTTGGCTCTCAGGTACAGTCCTGGGAGTGCAGCGCACTGTCACAGACAGAGAAACAGCTCAGCAGTTTCTGTCTTCAAAAGATTTCAAACTTGACAGCCTCTTTTAGTGAGAAATCTCCACGGTGGTCTCATTTTATTGACTGGCAAATCTGTGCATCAGCTACTAATGCCACTTAAATTTTGATTGGTTATTGATATGGTCAAACTAAAGATCCAACACATTAATGGGTTATTTCACATGAGTGGTTCACAAGAATGATCCTGGGGAAAAGGGCTTGACATATGAGGAGTGGTAGAGGACTCTGGGTCAGTATCGATGAAGCTTAGAAAGATGAGGGGTACTTCATTGAAACTTACGCTATACTGAAAACCTGGATAGAGTGGATGTAGAGAAGATGCTTCCTCATAGTGAAGGGATGACCTTTGAAAATTAAGATGAGGAGGAATTTCTTCAGCTAGATGTTGCTTCATCTGTTGAAGTTATTGCTACATGTTGGTTCATCTGTTGAAGTTATAGCCCAATAAAGGCAGCTACAGAGGTTTGAGGGAGGAGCTGGGTAGAATCGACTGGGAGAGGAGCCTAGCAGGAAAGACAGTGGAACAGCGATGGCAGGAGTTTCTGGAAACACAACAGAAATTCATCCCTAGGAAAAAGAAGCATGGTACACCAAAGTGAATCACTTCACACTTTTCCAGGTTGAACTCCATCAGCCCAGTTCTGCATTCTATCAATGTTCCAATGCAACCTACAACAACCCTCCACACAATCCACAACTCTACCAACTTTCATATCATCCAAGTCATTTATAAAAACCACAAAGAGCAGGAGTCCTAGAACAGATCCCTGCAGAACACCATTGGTCACCAAGCTCCAGGCTAAATACTTACCATCTATCACCACCCTCTGTCTTCTATGGGCCAGCCAATTTATATCCAGACAGCCAGATTTCCCTGTATCTCATGCCACCTTACTTTCTGAATGAGCCTACTGTGTGGAACATTATCAAACACCTTGCTAAAATTCATGTATACCACATCCACTGCTCTACCTTCATCAATGTGTTTTATCACATCCTCAAAGAATTCAATAAGTTTGTGAGGCATGACCTGCCCCTCACAAAGCCATGCTGACTGTCTCTAATCAAACTACAATCAATCAATCAAATAATCATAAATCCTCTCTCTCAGAGCACTCTCCAGCATTTGCCCACCACTGACATAATTCCAAGGATTATCCTTTTTCCCTTTCTCAAACAAGTATTTTCCACCCTCTAATCACCTGCTACAATTCCAGTGGCAAATCATCAGCAAAGGTGCAGCAATCTCTTCCCTCACTTACTGTAGTAATCTAAGAATTATCCTGTCTGGACCAGGGGATTTATCTATCCTTATGTTTTTCAAAATTTTCTGCACATCTTCCTTCCTAACATCAACCTATTCTAGCATATCAATCTGTTTCATGCTGTCCTCTGAAACATCAAGTTCCCTCCCAGTAGTGACTACTGAAGCAAAGTATTCATTAAGGACCCTTCAAGTTCCCTTTACTATCCCTGATCGGCCTGACCCTCAATTTGGCCATCCTCTTGTTCCTCACATAAGTGTAGAACGCTTTAGGATTATCCTTAACCTTACCCACTAAAGCTTTTTCATGACCCTTCCTAGTTCTCCCAATAAACCTGTGGAATCTCTTTGGATTATCCTTAACCTTATTTGCCAAAGCTATCTCATTTCTGCTCTTTGCTTTCCTGATCTCCATCTTAAGAATGCCCCTACCCTCTTTATATTGCTCAAGAAGTTTATTTAAACCAAGTTGTCTCTATCAGACATATGATTCTTTTTTCTTGACTAGAACCTCAATATCTTTATTCATCTATTGTTCTCTAATCCTACCAGCCTTACTTTTTACTCTAACACGAACTCTGAACTCTCGTTATCTCACTTCTTTTTATTCATTTGTGGGATATGTGGGTGTCGCTAGCTGGGCCAACATTTATAGCCCATCCCAAGTTGTTCTTGAGAAGGTGGTGGTGAGCTGCCTTCTTGAACTGCTGCAGTCCACCTGCTGTGGGTTGACCCACAATGCCTTTAGGGAGGGAATTCCAGGATTTTGATCCAGTGACAGTGAAGGAATGGCAATATATTTCCAAAACTGGAGAGTAAATGGCTTGGAGGAGATCTTGAAGGTGGTGGTGTTGCCCTTGTTCTTTGAGATGAAACTGATAGTGGGTTTGAAAGGTGCTGTCTAAGGATCTTCAATGAATTTCTGCAATAGTTCTTGTAGATCGTAAAAACTGCTGCTCCTGAGCATCGTTGGTGCAGAGAGTGGATGGTTGTGAATGTAATACCAATCAGTGGGCTGCTTTATCCTGGAAGGTGTCAAGCTTCTTGAGTGTTGTTGGAGCTGCACTCATCCAGGCAAGTGGGGAGTATTCCATCACATTCCTGACTTGTGCCTTGTAGATATTGGACAGTCTTTGGGAAGTCAGGGTTACTCGCTGCAGTATCCCTTGTCTCTGACCTGCTCTTGTAGCCAATGTTTTTTATATGGTAAGTTCAGTTAAGTTTCTGGTCAATGATAACCCCCAGGATGTTGACAGTGGGGGATTTGGTAATGGTAACACCATTGACTGTCAAGGGGTGGTATTTAGATTGACTTTTAGTGGAGGTGGTCAATGCTACTTGTCGCTTGTCAGCCCAAACCTAGATATTGTCAAGATCTTCTTAAATTTAAACATGGACTGCTTCAGTATCTGAGGAGTCGCAAATGGTGCTCAACATTGTGCAATTATCATCGAACATCCCCACCTCTGACCTTATGATGGAGGGATGGTCATTGATGAAGCAGCTGAAGATGGTTGGGCCTAGGGCACTACCCTGAGGAACTCCTGCATAAGTGACCTGGAGCTGAGATGACTGACCTCCAACAACCATGACCACCTTCCTATGTGTCAGGTTTGACTCTAACCACCTAAGAGTTTGCCCCTGGATTCCCATTGATTCCAGTTTTGTTTCTGATCCTTGATGCCACACTCAGTTAGCTACAATTTTGATGTCAAGGCCTGTCACTCTCCCCTCACCTCTGGAATTCAGTTTTTTTTTCAATGTTTAAACCAAGGCTGTAATGAGGTCAGGAGCTGAGTGGCCCTGGTGGAATCCAAACTGGGCGTCACTGAGCAGGTTATTGCTGAGCAGGTGCTGTTTAATAATACTGTTGATGACACCTTCCATCACTATACTGATGAACAAGAGGAGACTGATGGGGCAATAACTGGACGGTCTGGGTTTGTCCTGCATTTTATTTCCAACAATTTTCCACATTGTTGGGTAGATGCCAGTGTAACTGTACTGGAACAGATTGGCTAGGGGAGCGGCAAATTCTGGAGCACAAATCTTCAGTATTAGGTGGCTATTTTGCCTGCCATTGTACCAGGGTTTCGGATATCTACTCAGAGTTGAAAAACTATTTTCAAAGATAGGGGGAGGGTCCAGTGGTAATGGTCTGTGTAGGTAACAGCAAATTACAGAATTTGAAGATTATAACCTTTGGATGATTACCTAACTCGCCTGTAAATTAGCATAGGCCAAATCCAATGAGGAAGACAAGTATACTGCTGAAAGCCTGGTGTGGGAGAAATGACTCTGATCTGTGCGCCATTTGCACTAGGGAAAGGTGCAGCTGTACCTTTGGGATAGTCTGAACTGCACTGGGGCCAATATTTATGCAAAGGGTGTCAAACTATCTAGTGGTGTCAAGGGATCAATTGTGATAATTAATGGCATATCAAAAAGCACAGACATGGTAAGAGAGGAATATACAGGCAGCTCCCAGGTCAATTTGTTTACATGTCATTAGCACAATTCAGGACAATGGGAAGCAGCCATTCATAAGTGTAAGAAATGTCAGGTCTTCAAACTTGAAAATCAGTACAGGATCATGTTCATAATTACTCGCATTTGTAAGTCCAACATTCTGAAATTGGGGAGCCCCTGTGTGGGATACAACAGAGTTCATGTGGGTAAGTCTGAGAAGGGTAATGGAAAGACATTATTGTGTTGAGACAATCGGAATTCAAACATTAGCTGCAGGCATGAAACTGGTCGCAAGTGAATTATCCTTAAAGGAAACATCTGGCAATTACGGTAGGAACAAGTGATGTTGATGAGCAAGTTTTGGTCATGCCTAGCTTAACAGATAACTACAGAATAACGAGAAACGTCTTGTGGTTGGACATGTAAAATGTGATTGGTTAGAAGTAAATGGGATGATAAGTGGACACTAAGGATTGGGTAAACGAAAGCATAGAATGGAGAAATAAAGTATAAGAATGTGAGGCAAATACAGATAGATCTGCTTTGCATCACCTTGCTATGTACCATTAGCACCATGCTTCTGCAATAAAGATTTCAAGAAAACATCGTGTAGATCCCTGCCTGGTTATTCCTACTATCGGGGACATGAGTATCCAACAACTAGGCGTAGTCAGCAGGATCGCAAAAGGATAAAGGGGAAGAGGTTTTGAAAATCATTTCAATCTAATCGTCACCGAGAGGTAAGGACTCTTCATGTAATAAACATCCAAAGCGGGGAAGTGGTGGTCTGAGATTTTCCCTGTCTGACGCGATCTGAAACTACTAGACAGTTTCGATCTGAGACATAGGACAGAAAAAGGAGAGCCATTGTCTATGACTCTTAGAGAGTCTATTTTGGTTCAAATCTAACCTGAAATCCAGGGATAATGTCTAAATTTGAACTACCTACCAAAGTTAAAGGTGGTCAGGCACCACCTGACATTGTTGTGGATGAAGTCTTGTAGAAATTAAGGGAACATATTGAACAACAACTTGACCATCCTACGACTCTGACTAAAATTTGTCTAAAGTATGGACCCTCCATGGGCAGTGGTCCCTGGATGATATTAAATGGGTCTGGGGAAAGACTACCCATATAAAAATAAGAAAAAAAATTGCTGGTCACTCTGTGTAACACAACTCAGATAGAGACAAGAAATAATTGAAAAATTGAATTATGATAGAGAAATTCATAGTCTAAGAGAGGAAATAAAACCTGTTTGAGGGGAATTAAAAACCACAGAGAAAGAATTGTCACAAACTCAAAAGGAATTAGAACAATTAAAACTATGTCACACACGTCACCTCCTCCCTACGTGATTGCCCCATTGTATCCAAAACCCTTGCCTCAACCAGCCCCTCCAGGTGATGGCCCAGATAAGATTCGTACTATCAGTGGTGCCCACTGCCCTGAGGGAAGTTCTGACACATCCATCAGTTCAGAAGATAAGAGGCACCCCCTGTTGTTATGAGGCCTGTATGGAGGAAACGACAGAAGGGAAGAAAAGTAAAGATTGAGGGAGAGGTTTGTGATAAGATATAAATTTATCCAATTTTAATCCATGAGACCAACTAGTTGAAAGTAGGCCCAAAGAATTGCCACACCTGAAGAGGGGAGGTATGAAAACATGGAAAGGGTTAGAAAAACTCAAGAAAATATCTACCTGACAGTCTATGGATGGAGTTCTAATCTTGTTTGCCACAATGGGGAACAATGCAGGACAAACATTGTACTGCAGGGTTAACAACCACATGGGACAGGAAGAACAGACTTTAAATCACAGTTGGCAGGCAATCCACAATTGGCTGCAAAAATTTGGACCATCTAAAACTGATTGGAGTAAAAAACCTGCATGCCAACAGAATGGAAGTGAAGATGTTAAAAACTTTGCAGAAAGATTTGTTGATGTCTGGATCAAGCTTCCTGGTCTAGCTCCTAATAACAATCCAGAGAAAGAGGACGAAATTTGGTCCGAGTAAAGGCTGCTTTCGGAGCAGCCTTACAGTTTGAACTAGCTAAGATGTTAAAAGTACAATGTCATGATTTGGATAAAAGCTCACCCACTTGTGGTGAAGTAATAGAGGAAGCTAATCGTCTGGGGGCAAATATAGAATTGAAGCTCAGAGCCATGCAGACCATAGAGGCTCCTAACACTGAGAAAAACCCAGGGAAGTGCGACAGTTGTGGAAAAGAGGGTGATTTGGCTAAAAGGTGCAACTTAGAAAAGGGAAATACTGACAAAACAGGCCCCCAAACTGGATAAGAAAGAGTCTGAATGGGAGAGGTTGTCCTTGAACGAGCATCTTATGTTATTAGAACAGCTCCAGCGCTGTACTGAACTTCAGGTAAAAGAACTCATTAATAAAAAACTAGAGCAACCCATCACCATCTTTGAGCCCATTATTTTCACGGCCATCGAGAACCATTTGGATAGCTGCTATATTTTGATGGGGTGGGTGATAGGAAAGTTGACTGCCTTTTTTGACATTAGTGCAGAACTAACATGTTTACCCTTAATTGATGGACATAATTTACCTTTGGAGGGATAGTGGAGAACTGCTGTAGGAGTAGTGGGGAAAGAACTAAGACTTGAGAAAACTAAGCCTCTGCCAATAAGATTGAAGCCAACGAGATTTTTACATCTGTATGGGTTAGACCCATACCACAGGCCCTATTAGCGATAGATGTATTAACTCAATACATTTGCTGTTACACTTTGAGAATGGCCATGTTAGTGGGCGGCATGGTGGCACAGTGGTTAGCACTGCTGCCTCACAGCGCCAGAGACCCGGGTTCAATTCCCGCCTCAGGCGACTGTGTGGAGTTTGCACGTTCTCCCCGTGTCTGCGTGGGTTTTCTCCGGATGCTCCGGTTTCCTCCCACAGTCCAAAGATGTGCAGGTCAGGTGAATTGGTTATGCTAAATTGCCCGTAGTGTTATGTAAGACGTAATTGTATGGGTGGGTTGCGCTTCGGCGGGTCGGTGTGGATTTGTTGGGCCAAAGGGCCTATTTCCACTCTGTAAGTAATCTAATCTAATGTTATTTGGTCAATACGACATCTCAAACAGGAAGAATGGCAGAATCATCCCATTTGGGCAAAGGACAAAAATGACTGCGACCTGTTAAAGATGACCCACTTTTACTGGAGTTCTCCCAGCATGTACTAAACAATACTCCATTAGTTTTGTCTCCATTGCTGATGTTTTACCTGTAATCAAATGATTAGAGCAACAAGGTATACCAGTAGAAGTCCATAGTTCATCTGGTTAAAAAGACAGACTGAACTTCACATCTGACAGTAGATTACCGGAAAGTGACCCAATGCATTGACCAAAAAGCACCCTTGGTTGCAGATCCCTGTGCCATTTTTAATTCTCTTTCACCCAAATACAAATATTTTTCAGTGATAGACATGGCCAACGGATTTGGGTCCGTTCCTTTGGCCTGTGAGGGACAACCATGGTTTGCTTTTCCCAGCCAACAACGACAGTATATCTGGATGCATCTACTGCAGAGCTTTCACAGTAGCCCTACTATATTCCACATGGCCTTGCAAGATCATTTGTGGGAATTGCCTCTGATAACATCCACAATGATTCAGTATATGGGTGATATTCAAATAGCATTCCAGACTAAGGAACAGCATAGGGCAGTTTGAAGCATTCTCCTTGATCGTTTGTACTCTTTAAGGCAAACCTGAAGAAGGTGCAACTCGCCCAAGAAGAGGTAGAATACCTGGGACAAAACATTTCAGCAGGAAAACATGAAATAAGGCAGGACTGGACAGCCGTTACTTGAACAGCCAAATAACCCACTACTATTCGGGAATTCAGATCTTTTCTAGGTCATTGTAATTTCAAGTGAAACTGGATTGGTAGTTGCGCACATCTAGCTCCGCCACTGAATGATCTCCTGAAAGAAAAGAGTGAATCCAAGCAGACTGACCCCAAAGTAGCATTCTGCCTTCCAAAAATTAAAATCTGCTGTGTGCTCAGCCTCAGCTTTGGGTATCCCAAATAACAGGAGACCTTTTCACTCTTCATGTCCATGAAAAGGACAGTTATATGAAAGCTGTACTGCCCCAGGAAAACAGTGACAGACATTGGCCCATTAGCTACTATTGTGTTATGCTCGGTTGGACCCAGTGGCGCTGGGATGGGGTAGCCGTTTGAGAGCTACGAAAAGTACCTCCAAGGTGCTAATAGCCACAGCATCCTGTATTGAATCAGAAACTGATTGTGAAGTGCCCTCACACAGTCCTTGCCATGTTGTCTATGAATCAGGCCTCCCACCCTCTTGGAAGCTCCCAACCTCCACCTTGTTGCCGCCAGTTCAGTCCAATTTTGCTCCCAACCCCACAGAACCAATTGGTGGGGGGGCGGGGGGTTGGGGGGAGAGTTGGGAGGGTGGGGAGGAGGAGGAGGGGAAGAGACTGATTAGGTCAAAGGCGAACATGATTGTGCGGAAATTCTGCAGCAGCTTGGGTGGCTAAGGAACCCTTGCAGAATCCAGATTGAGTTATCTTCATAGACATATCTTTGTTTGTTGAGAATGGTACTCAGAACGCCAGCTGGGCTGTTACTAGCCTGCATGAAGTCATAGCCCAAGGAGGTCTGTCAGCGAGCACTTCAGCACAGCAAAGTGCTCTTAGCTGCAGGAACCCCAATTATAATTGGGGGTGAAGCTCATAATCTCCGAAATGCTGTCCAATTACCACAAGAAGTCTGCATTTTAAACTGTAAAGTCCATAATAAAGAAAATCCCATGGAATTCTCGCTGTTTTTGAAGCTGCTAGAAAGGCAGCCTCTGAAGGTAATGGCTGACAAGAGACAGTAATAACTAAATTGCAGACTTTAGTCGCAAGTGACAAGATTTAAAGACAATGAAGGGACAGTGTTCATGGGAAGAAAAGTGGGCATGGATTGAAGTAGGACTGAAATTGTGTGGTTAATGGTGTTTGAAGGCAGAGAGACCAATAAACCGGTAACACCACGAATACTAGGAGCTGGAGGCCAAAGTCTCGGCTCGCCTAGGCCGCTGGACAGGACTGCTCTGAGTGCTATCTTACAGGAGCCGAGTGCTGGTCATAAACCTTTTTGGAAGGCCATGCTGTGGTACCGACTGGTCACTTTGGTCCCTCCTCCTGGCTTTGTCGCTGACATCCAGAGAACGTTGGTCGACTTCTTCTGGGACAAAAAGATGCACTGGGTCGCTGCGCAGGTTCTGAGTCTCCCTATTGAGGAGGGCGGTCAGTCGCTGGTGTGCGTCCGCACCCAGGTCGCGACCTTCCTCCTTCAGACCTTGCAGCGATACCTTTACGTCGAGCCTCCTCCTAGGTGGTGCGCCCTGGCGATGTATTTTTTCCGCCAGGTGCGTAACCTCAACTACGACACGCAGCTCCTGTTCGTCGACCGTGACGGTTTGGAGGTCGCCCTCAAGGTGCTGCCTGTCTTTTACCAGGACCTGATCACTGTCTGGAACATGGTCGAATCGCGCCGCGCCTACCCTCCAGCAGGAGTAGCGGCTGCCGTCAGGGATCCGTTGCTCAGGAGTCCGCACCTCCGTGCTCGCGGGTTCGAGTGGCTGTCGGAGGGGAGGGCCGTGGCGGCGAGGGTGACCAGGGTCGGGGACGTGCTGGGTGCCGGGGGCCTGGGCTGGACGTTGCCGCAAGACATAGCGAGCAGGGCAGCGGTAGACGTCCGGTACGTGGCCACCGCCATCCGAAGCCTTAAAACGGCGGTGCTCGGACCCGACGTAGTACATCAGTTGGAGGACGCTCAGGTGTGCGGTGGGATCCCGTCCGCGCTCACCCCAACCCGGACGGAATTTCGCATTGGCCCCAAGGTCCCGTACTTCCCGCGGGAGCCTGTGCCCCACAACCTGAACCGCCTCTGGAATTTTAATTTTGTTTCTTTTCAGGGGGTGAAAAAGCGGGCCTTGTATCGACTGCTGCTGCACACCGTCCACCTCTTCTCCCTCATCCACCGTCCGGACATGCCCTGGCGTGCCCATTTGCCACCGGACGGTGGGGATCCCCAGTGGAGGGCCCTCTACGCGGGAGTCCTCCCCCTTTCTCTCGGGGATATGGGGTGGAGGGTGCTGCATGCAGCAATCCCCTGCAACCGCAGTTTGCAGTGGTTCACGGACTCCCAGCCCAACTGTTTGTTCTGTGGCGCTGTGGAGTCCGTGGACCATGTGTATATTGGGTGTGGGCGTTTGAACTCCCTTTTTGATTTTCTGAAAAACCTCCTCCTCTACTTTTGGTTGCACTTCAGTCCCACGCTCCTGATCTTCGGACACCCGGTGCGGAGGAGGGAGGGCAGGTCTGAAGACCTCCTCGTGGGTCTGCTCCTGGGCCTGGCCAAACTGGCCATAAACAGGTCCAGGCAACGGGCCGTGGAGGGGGTCGTTAGGGCCGACTGCCTGCCACTCTTCCGCAGTTACGTTTGGGCCCGGGTGTCCTTGGAGAAGGAGCACGCGGTGTTCACCAACACCCTGGAGTTGTTCAGGGAGAGGTGGGCGCCGCAGGGAGTGGGGTGCATCATTTCCCCCTCCAACTCTATTTTGATTTAGTCCCTGCCCTCCCCTTCACTGTTTGATCACACAGCATTGCCCTTTGATGTGAAGGGCACTGCTTGTCACAGGCCATTCGGGTGTTTCCTTTCTTCCTGGTGGTGCAAATTAAATAAAGATTTGTGCACCTTGTGTCTCTTACTGCACACACACACCATGGGTGCAGGGGAAAAAATAAGCACTACCGCAGTTAGGTGGTAGTGTGGGGGTTAAAAAAAAAAAAAGTTAAAAAATAAAAACATCACCGAATACTAATGACATTTCTGGCACAGAAAATTATTTGTGGGGACATTTGTTTCCATTACAGATGATGGCAAGGCTCCAAAAGAGTTAGTGAGGAACAGGATTCAAGTAACATACACTATTTGTGGCAAATCGTTGCGCAACATGCAAAAATAATCCTGGACCAACCACAGTGATTGCACAATTGAGACCTCTGGCACCTGCTGGGCTCTTCCAACATCTCCTTCGATATCCCGACCAAAATGTCAAGGATATTTCGAGGTTTGAGTCACTCTTAACAAATTGTCAAGCTGTGTGGAAGCATCTCCCACTCGGCAAGCCACGTCCAATCATACCACTATAGCCCTCTGTAAGGAATACATTCCCCGAAGGGGACTCCCAAGTTGTATAGATTTGGACCAAGAGACTCAATTTGCAGATGCATTGTGCCAGGAAGTGTAGAGACTGCTGAATATGAAGTGGGAATTGCATTGGCCTAATCACCCTCAGTCACTGCGACAGGTGGAACGCACAAATCGGATTCTGAACCAACACTCGGCTAACTATCATCAGGAAGGATTGCCTTGGCCTCAAGCTCTGCCTCTGATATGATGTAGCATTTGAGCTATCCCTAATTAAACCACAGGTATGAGCCCTTCTGAGGTGGTAACTGGTAGACTCATGTCTTTACCTGGTACAATTGATCTTAGAACAGCAGATTGTCAACTATTGAGTGATTCATTGTTAAAGTATTTCAGGATCTAACCGATTCTGTTCATTTTGCTTCCCAACAGGTGTCAGCAGCTTGAGGAGATTCCCCTAAAGGTGTTCATGACATCATTCACAGCAAGTGGGTCTACGTTAAGAAAATACACAAAGAACCATTGGGTGCCAAGTGGGAAGGTCGGTATCAAGTTCTTCTCCTATCACCTTCAGCCATGAATATGCAGGGCAGGAAGACTTGGATTCATGCATCACATGTCAAAAGGGCTAACACCCCTGCCCCATTGTGACAAAGTTTTTATTTTTGGAACTCGTAATTGTTTTGATTTCTTGGGTCACATGAACATGCACTGTCAGGCACAAGTTGTATGCGAATACTTTTTTGTGCATGTCTTGTGTTTATCCTGGACATACGAATGTCTCCAGCTGCTGGGTTTGCTCTCATATTCCCATACATTCAAAGGACGGTATCCCCTTAGACCCATGCCTTTTAATGTATCTGCAGTGGCTGGAATGGGTCACTCGCCAGAACGAATCCCACATGGCTGCCACATCTTCCACAGAGAAAGGGATATATTGGGTGGAAATTAATGGCACCAGAGGTTTGTGGGAATCGACAGGGTACAGTTTTTCGGCATTTGAATGCTGGTATCAACCTCAATTTAATACCGTCCGTATCACCATCACTAATACATCAATGGTGGGAAAACCGTTATGTTCTATTTGTCACACTTGATTTAAGCCGAAGGGTTGGTTTGCAGGTCAGAGTAATTGTACCTAATATTTTAATGGCACATCTGATGCTTGTCTTCCATCTAAACTTAATTTTATTATCTCACATCAGCAGAAACTTTTGACCACACCTGGCTCCCGAACTATATAACTCAGTTTATCCTGTGCAATGGTACTTCTTTTTGTTTGCGGACATAAGGCTTACACGTGGTTACCTCTGTCATGATCTGGTTTCTGTTTATTTAGCTTTTTTAGTCCCTTTTATGTGTCATACTCTACCTTTCATCCCTTATCCTCCATAAACGTTGCAACTCTAAGATAGACAAGTTCTTTGACCTTTGGTATTGGCCATATGCTGCATATAAATCCTTTTCTGAGATTCAATTCCTCTATTCCATATTGGAACAAGTAGTTCAAGACACCTCCCAAGCCCTTGATTAGAGTAATGTAGAAATGGTTGCTATTCGAACAAGAACATTACAAAATTACAAAATGGCCCTGGATTGGCTACTATCTGAGAAAGGACGGACCTGTGCCCACGTAGGAAAAGAGTGTTGTACCTACATTCTGGCCAATTCTGAAGAGATCATAAATTCAGCTGCTCATATTCACAAGGTGGTCGACAAACTTAGACAACTCCTTTCAAGTACCATATAGAATTGGGCTCCAACTGGTCAGGATCACTTGAAACATCTATCCTCCAGGAGATTAACATCTTTCTTGTTGTTATTCTTGCTTTATATGTATGTATCAAATGTTGTTTTACTTGTGCCCTTAACCCTCCTAAGTTACGACATCTTGAAGCTTCTGATCAGAAGAAGCGAATACTGACTGCTGCATAATGGCTAATGATTCATAATGTACGATGTGATTGGAATCAAAAGGGCCAAACGCAGGCAAGTGGAACTAGTTTAGTTTGGGAAACATGGTTATCATGGATGAGTTGGATCAAAGGGTCTGTTTCCGTGCTCTATAACTTTATGAGAATTTTAAATTCACTCAGTTGCTCACTATAGCAGTACAGTTGACAAACAAAATATCGAGTACCCTGTAAAGGAAACAACTGGCAATCACAGTCAGAACAAGTTGTGTTGCTGAGTAAATTTTGGTCATGCTTAACTTAGCAGATAATCGCAGGACATAGAGAAACATTTTGTGATTGGACATGTAAAATGTGATTGGTTAGAAGTACTCAGAGTAAGTGGAGGCTGAGGATTGGGTAAAGGGAGAGCATAGAATGAAGAAATAATGTATAAGAATGTGAGCAAAACACAGACAGATGTGCTTTGCATCACCTTGCTATGTACCATTAACGCCATAATTCTGCAATAAAGACTTCACAAAGGCATTGTGCAGTTCCCTGTCTGGTTATTCCTATTATCAGGGAAACAAGTACCCAATACTGCCAAAAGCTGGGAGTCATAGAATCGTAGCATCCATACAGTATGGAAACAGGCCCTTTGGCCCAACAAGTCCACATCGAATCTCCAAAGAGTAACCCAACCAGACCCATTCCCCTACCCATTTATCCTATATTTACCCCTGACTCATGCACCTAGCTTATACATCCCTGAATACTATGGGCAATTTAGCATGGCCAATTCATCTAGCTTGCTTGGATTGTTGCAGGAAACCAGAGCACCCAGAGGAAACCTGCACAGACACGGGGAAAATGTGCAAACTCCTCAGAGACAGTCAGCCGAGGCTGGAATCAAACCTGAGTTCCTGGTGAGTGAGGCAACAGTGCTAACCACTGAACCACCATGGTGCCCACATCTCCATATTTCATCACAATGGTTTGTGAGATTTCCATGTGATTAATAGAATCTGGAATTGAATGATGCCATAAAACAACCATCAGTTATTGCAGACACCTACCTGCTTCACCAGAGTCATTGTCAAACAATATTTCTCATGATTGCCAGTTCTGGCCTACGTGTGACTGCACAGCATTGTGATTAACAGTTAGCTATCTTTCATTAGTTAACAGGTCCTCCTGGGTCAACAGGTCACTCATTATCAGGGTAATCCAGAATGGGCAACAAATGTGAAGATGTTAACATCTTGTGAAATGATTTTAAAAACAAGAGTAAACTCGCTGAGCTTGGAGCAGATGCATCTAGATACAGGTTGTTTTGCTGTAATGCAGCCGTTGCGTTCTTCTGCAACTCTGCACTACAGAAAATCGTGCTATTGAAATTGTTACAGAGAATTGTGTTGTAGATTGCTACAGAAAATCTGCTCAAGAGAAACTTCGCATTATCCAAACATCACCCGTAATTAATTAATCACATTGTAGCCAAACCGCAATGACAAAACGCACATTATAGGAGGAACACCGAGATTCATTGAGTCATAGAGATGTCCAGCATAGAAACAGAACCTTCGGTCCAACTCGTCAATGCCAACCAGATATCCTAATACAATCGAGTCCAACTTGCAAGCGCCCGAACCTCCAAACACTTCCTATTCATACACCCATCCAAATACCTTTTAAATGTTGTACCAGCCTCCATCACTTCCTCTGGTATCTCATTCCATACATGGACCATCCTCTGTGCGAAAAAAGTTGCCCCTTAGGTCTCTTTTATATCTTTCCCCTCTCACCCTAAACCTATGCCCTCTAGTTCTGGACTCCCACACCCCAGGGAAAAGACTTTGTCTATTTATCTTATCCATGCCCCTCATAATTTTGTAAATCTCTAAAAGGTCACCCCTCAGCCTCTGATGCTCCAGGGAAAACAGCCCCAGCCTGTTCAGCCTCTCCCTATAGCTCAAATCCTCCAAACCTGGCAACATCCTTGTAAATCTTTTGTGAACCCTTTCAAGTTTCACAACATCTTTCCGATATGAAGGAGACCAGAATTGCATGCAATATTCCAACAGTGGCCTAACCAATGTCCTGTGCAGCAGCAACATGAGCTCCCAACTCCTGTACTCAATAATCGGATCAATAAAGGAAGGCATACCAAATGTCTTCTTCACTATTCTATCGACCTGTGACTCCACTTTCAAGGAGCTATGAACCTGCACTCCAAGATCTCTTCGTTCAGCAACACTCCCTAGGACCTTACCATTAAGTGTATAAGTCCTGCTAAGATTTGGTCTCCCAAAATGCAGGACCTCGCATTTATCTGAATTAAATTCCATCTGCCACTTCTCAGCCCATTGGCCCATCTGGTCAAGATCCTGTTGTAATCTGAGGTAACCTTCTTCTTTGTCCACTACATCTCCAATTTTGGTGTCATCTGCAAACTTACTAACTAGACCTCTTATGCTTGCATCCAAATCATTTATGTAAATGACAATAAGTAGAGGACCCAGCACCGATCATTGTGACACTCCACTGGTCACAGGCCTCCAGACTGAAAAACAACCCTCCACCACCACCCTCTGTCTTCTACCTTTGAAACAGTTCCATATCCAAATGGCTAGTTCTCCCTGTATTCCATGAGATCTGACCTTGCTAACGAGTCTCCCAAGGGGAACTTTGTCGAACGCCTTACTGAAGTTCATATAGATCACATCTACCATTCTGCCCTCATCAATCCTCTTTGTTACTTCTTCAAACAACTCAATCAAGTTTGTGAGACATGATTTCCCACGCATAAAACCATGCTGACTATCCCTAATTAGTCCTTGCCTTTCCAAATACATGTATATCCTGTGCCTCAGGATTCTCTCCAACAACTTGCCCACCACCGACTTCAGGCTCACTGGCCGCCTTGCTGATCTTTGAGGGGCCCTACTCTCTCCCTTGTTACCCTTTTGTCCTTAATGTATTTGTAAAAACCCTTTGGATTCTCCTGAATTCTATTTGCCAAAGCCATTTCATGTCCCCTTTTTACCCTCCTACTTTCCCTTTTAAGTATACTCCTACTGCTTTTATACTCTTCTTAGGATTCACTCGATCTATCCTGTCTATACCTTACATGTGCTTCCTTCTTTTTCTTAACCAAACCCGCAGTTTCGTTAGTAATCCAGCATTCCCTATACCACCAGCGTTTCCTTTCACCCTAACAGGAATATACTTTCTCTGGATTCTCATTATCTCATTTCTGAAGGCTTCCCATTTTCCAGCCGTCCCTTTACCTGCGAACATCTACCCCCAATCAGCTTTTGAAAGTTCTTGCCTAATACTGTCAAAATTGGCCTTTTTCCAATTTAAAAATTCAACTTTTAGATCTGATCTATCCTGTTCCATCACAGTTTTAAATCTAATAGAATTATGGTCGCTGGCCCCAAAGTGCTCCCCCACTGACACCTCAGTCACCTGCCCTGCCTTATTTCCCAAGAGTAGATCAGGTTTTGCACCTTCCCTAGTAGGTACATCCACATACCGAATCAGAAAATTTTCTTGTAATGCGCTTAACAAATTCCTCTCCATCTAAACCCTTAACACTATGGCAGTCCCAGTCCACGTTTGGAAAGTTAAGATCCCCGGCCATAGCCACCCTATTATTTTTGCAGAAAACTGAGATCTCCTTCCAAGTTTGTTTCTCAATTTCTCTCTGACCATTAGGAGGTCTATGATACAATCCCAATAAGGTAATCATCTCTTTCTTATTTCTCAGTTCCACCTAAATAACTTCCCTGGATATATTTCCAGGAATATCCTCCCTTATCACAAATGCCACTCCCCCTCCTCTCTCGCCTCCCTTTCTATCCTTCCTGTAGCATTTGTATCCTGGAACATTAAGCTGCCAGTCCTGCTCATCCCTGAGCCATGTTTCTGTAATTGCTGGGATGTTCCAGACGCACATTCCTAATCATGCCCTGAGTTCAGTTGTCTTCCCTGTCAGGCCCCTTGCATTGAAATAAATGGCGTTTAATTTATTAGTCCTATCTTGTCCCTGCCTGCCCTGTTTGGCTCGCTTCTATTTTCAACTGTACCATCTCAGATCGATCTCTTTCCTTACTGTCTCCCTGGGTCCCACCCCCCTAACCCCCACCTTACTAGTTTTAATCCTCCCGAGCAGCTCTAGCAAATTTCCCTGCCAGTATATTAGTCCCCTTCCAATTTAGGTGCAATCCGTCCTTCTTGTACAGGTCACTTCTACCCCAAAGGAGATTCTAATGATCCAAAAAAATGTGAAACCTTCTCCTATACACTGGCTCCTCAGCCATGCATTCATCTACTCTATCCTCCTATTCCTGCTCTCACTAGCTCATAGCACTGGGAGTAATGCAGATATTACTACTCTTGAGGACCTCCTTTTTAAATTCCTGCCTAATTCTCTGTAATCTCCCTTCAGAATCTCAACCTTTCCCCTTCCTATGTCATTGGTTCCAATAAGGACAATGACCTCTTGCTGGTACCCCTCCTCCTTGAGAACATTTTGCACCCTGTCTGAGACATCCTTGATCCTGGCACCAGGGAAGCAACACACTATTCTGATTTTTTGCTGCTGGCCACAAAAATACCTGTCTATACCTCAGACTAGGGAATTCTCTAACACAATTGGTCTCTTGGAGTACAATAGGTGAGTGGGGGAGGTGTTGAAGGTGATAGGTCAGGGAGGAGGGTCGAGTGGATAGATGGAAAAGAAGATAGGCTGGTAGGACAAGTCATGGGGTCAGTGCTGAGCTGGAAATTTGGAACTGGGGTGAGGTGGGGGAAGGAGAAATGAGGAAACTGTTGAAGTCCACATTAATGCCCTGGGGTTGAAGTGTTCCGAGGCGGAAGATGAGGCATTCTTCCTCCAAGCATCGGGTGGTGAGGGAGCAGCGGTGAAGGAGGCCCAGGACGTCCATGTCCTTGGCAGAGTGGGAGGGGGAGATGAAATGTTGGGTCACAGGGCAGTGGGGTTGATTGGTGCAGGTGTCCCAGAGATATTCCCTGAAGTGCTCTGCAAGGAGGCGTCCAGTCTTCCCAATATAGAGAGGACCGCATCGGGACCAATGGATACAATAAATGATATTGGTGGATGTGCAGGTAAAACTTTGATGGATGTGGAAGGCTCCTTTAGGGCCTTGGATGGAGGTGAGGGAGGAGGTGTGGGCACAGGTTTTGCAATTCCTGCAGTGGCAGGGGAAGGTGCCAGCATGGGAGGGTGGGTTGTAGCGGGGCGTGGACCTGACCAGGTAGTCACGGAGGAAATGGTCTTTGTGGAAGGCGGAAAGGGGTGGGGAGAGAAATATATCCCTGGTGGTGGGGTCCGTTTGGAGGTGGCGGAAATGTCATTGGATGATTTGGTTTATGCAAAGGTTGGTAGGGTGGAAGGTGAACACCAGAGGGGTTCTGTCCTTGTTACAGTTGGAGGGGTGGGGTCTGAGGGCAGAGGTGAGGGATGTAGACGAGATGCGTTGGAGGGCATCATTAACCACGTGGGAAGGGAAATTGGAAGGAGGCCATCTGGTGTGTTCTGTAGTGGAACTAGTCCTCGTGGGAGCAGATATGGCAGAGGCGGAAGAATTGGAAATACAGGCTGGCATTTTTGCAGGAGGTAGGGTGGGAAGAGGTGTAATCCAGGTAGCTGTGGAAGTCGGTAGGTTTGTAAAAAATGTCAGTGTCAAGTCGGTCGTCATTAATGGAGATGGAGAGGTCCAGGAAGGGGAGGGAGGTGTCAGAAATGGTCCAGGTAAATTTAAGGTCAGGGTGGAATGTTTTGGTGAAGTTGATGAATTGCTCAACCTCCTTGCGGGAGCACGAGATGGTGCCAATGCAGCCATCAATGTAGCGGAGGAGGAGGTGGGGAGTGGTGTTGGTGTAATTACGGAAGATGGACTGTTCTACGTAGCCAACAAAGAGACAGGCATAGCTGGGGCCCATTCGGGTGCCCATGGCTACCCCTTTGGTCTGGAGGAAGTGGGAGGATTCGAAGGAGAAATTGTTAAGTGTCAGGACCAGTTTGGCCAAACGAATGAGAGTGTCGATGGAAGGGTACTGTTGGGAACATCGGTAGAGGAAGAAACGGAGGGCTTGGAGGCCCTGGTCATGGTACCCCAGCTGACTGTGAGGGAACTGAATGGGATTTTTAATTTTCCCAACAGCAAATCCCCTGTGTCTGGTTCACTCTGACAAAGTCCTTTGAAATCTCAAGACTTCAAAATATTGGCGCTGCATTCAGCCTCAATCTGAATGGTCACTCAATAGTCAATCTTTGAATCTTTCTGATAATTGTATGGCAGGCAGGGATAGTAGGAGAGATTCCTGGTCAATTGGAAACATTGAGGTAGTGCAGAGTAACAGCCACCCCACGGTGAAAGCTGCAGACGCTGATTCATGCCATGGCCTCTCTCTATATTGTGTGACCTCCTCATTTCAAAGCATTGGTGAGAAATATGTGATGCAAAATAGATATATTCTGACATTGAGTATTCTGAAACAAACCTGAAATTCTATTATTTTTAGTGTGGAGATTGCATCAGAAATAGTCAGGAAATGTGGACATCACCCAGACCTGAGCAACTAGATCTTGCCCTTTTGGACACATCTTGTCATTCTCACCAGTCATTTACTTGGTGAAAGGCTGAACAGTTCTTAATCACAGTCCTGGAATTTTGGAAAGATAGAACATCTTCGGGCAAGATTTGCTCCTTAAGGTTTACATCCAGCTCCTGAGCGAGCGAAGGAAGTATTCATGGCTGTCTGAAGATGGACCAGAGGGAGTTGGCTTTATCTGAATTCTCACAGAATGAACAGGAAACACACTCTCCAATAGATACAGTGAGTATTTTAGCAAAACATAAAATTACACTCATGTAAAATCCTGAGAAGTGCTGATTCTTTGGGGATTTTAGCTTTTGTGAACTGCAGTCACCCGTCTTGTTTTCAAACTACTAAGTGATTGCTGTTAACTGGGGAATGAAGAAATGTTTTTACAGTGGGGAAGAGTTGAACTAAGTGCTTAAGTTTAGATTGAAAAAATCTACTTTCTAATTGAGTCAATTCCTTTCTTTGCCCCAAGAGTGCTGCCAATCCAGCAGTGAACAGAAATGATGAAAATGTGAAGAGAGGTAACTGGTCCTCGAAGACTGACTACTTGCTCTCGATGATTGGCTGTGCTGTGGGTCTAGGCAATGTCTGGAGATTCCCTTACCTGGCTTACAAAAATGGAGGAGGTACTGCCTGGAATTTGAATTAAGGGGGTAGAAATCCAGAGGGAGCATTTCAATGATCTTTAAGGACTGTTGGCTTGGATATTGCTCTTGTCAGTGCTTCCCATCGTAACAATTAATGTGGAGGTGCCGGTGTTTGACTGGAGTAGGCAAAGTCAGAATGCAACAACTCCAGGTTATGATCCAACAGGTTTAACCTTCACCTGATGAAGCAGCAGAACCCCAGAAGCTTCTGATTTCAAATAAACCTGCTGGACTATAGCCTGGTCTTGTGTGTTTTCTGACATCCTAACAATAGTGCAGGGGTTAGAAATGTTACAGTCTGGACATGGCACAGTTAAATACTAAAGTGCAAAGTGGTGGTTGAAATTAATTCAAGTGACTTTTGAGCAAATCAGATTGTCTCATTACAGGTTGTAGTTTGAATCTGTGGCCCAGTTCTCATCAGGACTAAAAAGCATTGTACTTTTATACCTTTAAATACTTTAAATTGCTAAATTCCTATAACTGAAATAATTCTAAAAACACAACAGAATGTCATTAAGACCAAGATTGTACCCAGCATTTTCAATAAACAGTAGATTAATAAAACTCATGTAGCCCCTTTTTCATTTGTCTAGTTCAAGTCAGAGTAGACCACATTTTCAGTTTAAGTAGGCATAGGTTGATTCATTACAAGTTTTATGGAAGATTCCTTTGGAGTTAAGATAATAAAGTCCTTGTCAGCAATATCGACAGATGTTAAGATTAAAACAAGGATAGAAAACACAAAAGAATAAAGTTTCAATCAGTCTTTGTAGCATGCTAGTGGAATCAATTCCTTGAGTTCCTTACTGTTGAAATGAAGAAAGCATCACATGAAGTTAGATCCAGCAGCTGTGATGGCTACGATATCGAATGATTGGTGTTTACTTGTCCAGATAAACATTGTTTGACATCAGATATTGAGAGACAGAGAAGATTGCTGGCATCTGACACTTACAGCTAAGATGTATAGAGGTTTGCTTTTCAGTTCTGACTTCTCAGTGGTTCAAATTGCTTCCAACCCCTGCTTCTAGACACTGGACCTTTTATTTATTGGCATGTAATGAAAAGGCAGCAGATGGATGTTTCAGGGTAAAACAATCTCTGTTTATTGTTGTACAGAAGAAGTAACACAACAATACAGGAAACAGGTAAATCAACAACACACAAAAAGGTAACTTAATCCAAGACAAGATAACACAACAAATCACTATTATTTAAAATGCAGTATTATTTAAAATACACTATTATTTAATACCATAATACACTCATTCCATCCACCTCACACTACTGACTAAGTTACTACTCTGGGGTCTTGGGATTATGCTCACCACTTTGAATGAAGTTTTGAAATTGGCCTGGTACAGTTGCTCTGGCTTGCTGTACTCTGAATGTGGTAGGGGACTTCTAGATAGGCAACTGCTCAGTCTGCGTTGAGTCCACTGATGCCGGGTTAGGCACGTGAGTACTTGGATCTACCTGTTGAGTACTTGGGTTTTTTTTTATTTCTGCTGGTTTGTTGAGTTCAGTTTTCGCCTCAGTTGGGCCTGAGGACTTACAGAGATGGTCAGAATAGTTGATGCTTCACATTTTGACGGTCTTAGTTCCTTTTAGCATGATCAGCCTTGATGGTCATTGAGGTCTGCTGTCGGTCTTACAAAACACATTCTCCATATTCCTGTTTTTTGGTTCAGCTGCTCTGGCGATGTGAGATCAGGGCCTGCAGTTATACCAGTTGTGGGGCTTCCAAATCGTCAGGCTAATCTCGAGGTCTTGTCGAGGTTTTCTTTTTGGCCTTGACTGGCTTGATTAGATTTCCAAATTTTACACAAGATTTTAACGGTTTTGATTGCTGTTGGATGTGGGGTGGTTGTTATAGTAACCCTCTTGGCTCCACACTGTCTCCATGAGTCGGATCTTCTATGGGCTGGGTGGCCAGAGGTATGAAAGCTGTCTTGGGGCTGGATTTGTTTGGTTTTGGGTTAATTGTCTCAGGTGCAATGTTTCCCACGAGATAGTCATTTCTTTGTAGTTGCCTCCGGAATACCCAGTCTCTGTTCACAGTTCGATCCCAACACCTGCTTCTCGTTTTTACTCCTCTGCCAGCACAAAACTTGTTTTTGTCAGTTTTTGAAGGTCTTGAGCTCTGTGCATATATTTCCAACACTGGGAATTTCTATGAAATTTATTGATGACACTATTACCAGTTGATTTCTTCAGAAACTATATTGTGTTATGCATCAGCATTCAGCAAAAGCCTTCCTCAAACATTGGCCTCTTCTGCTGATAAATAAAGCAAACATTTTTATTAACCAGCACCTCTTGGAACAGGAGTGTGCAATTGATCAAATATTCCAGATAATCAAGAGGTACACATAACCGTAGTAAACACTGAACAAGAGAGACCTCAATATCCCTCAAAGCATCTCGATAAAAAACCTCCTAAAACCAATGTAAAAACACACAGTAAGTAAAAGAAAAGTACTGCAGAGAGTATTCACGTCACTATTAGACTTTACTTACAGCAGAAATACACGGACATCATGATGGATTGCAATATTGAACACGTAATTTTGGTCAGTTTATCAGGAATACCCATTGATAAGGTGCTAGCTAAAACAAAGTTGTTGTACCTACTTTACAATCTCACAGTGAGTCATCGATGAACTTCATTATCTCCTGGATTACAGTTATTACTTATCTTCATTTCGATCTTAGTTTGCCTCCAATAATGTATGTATGCAGCAATGCTTAAATATTATCCACCATAACATAAGAGACTGAGTCTGGATATCATGCTATCAGAGAAACCAGCAGGTGGCACAGTGGTTAGCACTGCTGTCTCACAGCACCAGAGATCTGGGTTCAATTCCCACCTCAGGCGACTGACTGTGTGGAGTTTGCATGTTCTCCTCGTGTCTGCGTGGGTTTCCCCGTAGTGTTAGGCAAAGGGGTATGGGTCGGTGTGGACTTGTTGCGCCGAAGGGCCTGTTTCCACACTGTAAGTAATCTAATAATGATATAAAGTCAAGGATTTTACACAGGCCAGTCATTATTTGGTGTCGACGATGAGTCACCATGAATATTCCTTGGAATCTCCATTCTTGCACACTCTGAAGGTATTGCCCAGGAAACTGGATTTTCCACTAGACAATTCTCCGATTCTTGGAACACTCCAAAAGTCTCTATTTACATCGGAAATTTAATAAAATAATTAATCAGGAAAGTTAGATTATTAAATCTAACACCCCTGCCATGTGCAGACCAGCTCCAAACCCCCACATCCATCAGATCTGAGTTGACATCTACCTAGCAACTCCTTGCATCAGTCAAATGTGACCCAACCCAACCCAACATTAACATAGAGTCATAGAGTCCTACAGCATGGAGACAAGCCCTTTGGTCCAAATTGGTCCATGCCTACCAAACTGTCCATCCATGCTAACCCCATTTCGCTGCACTTAGCCATTTCCTTCTAAACTTTTCCTATCTATGTACTTGTCTGAATACCTTTTGATGTTGTTAATGTAATCAACCTTCTGCTGGCAGCTCATTCCAGATGCATTCCACCCTCTGCGTCAAAACGTCCCCCTCAGGGTCCCTTTTATTCTTTCCCCTCTAACCTTAAACCTATCCATGCCTATCATGATATTATACATTTCTATAACAAACTTCCTCAATCTCTTAAGCTCTAAAGAAAAAAGTCTTAGGTTGTTCAACCTTTCCCTATAACTCAGACCATTGCATCCTGGCACCATCCCTGTAAATTTCTTCTGAACTCTTCCCAGTTTAACAACATCCTTCCTCTAGCAAGGAGACCAAAACTGAGCATAACACTCCAAATGTGGCCTCACCAACAACCTGTACAAGTGCAACATAACTTCCCAGCATTTATACTCAGTGCCCTGACTGATGAAAGACAGTATGCCAAAAGCCTTCTTCCCTGTCCTGTCTGTCTGTGACTCCACATCCTCGACAGAATTGACCGCTGGTCTCTACTGTCAATCTGACCTCCTGCCCAGCTGACATCCTATCTAGCTAGTGAACAGTCAGGAGGGAGTTGCCCTGGGAGTCTGCAAAATTGACGCCAGACCCTTGAAGTCTCATGGCTTCAGGTTAAAAAGGGGGCAAAAAGGTCCTGCTGATTATCTCATACCATCCTCCCTCAGCTGATGAATCAGTACTCCTCAATGCTGAACAAACTTGGAGGAAGCATTGAGGGTGGCAAGGGCACAACATGTCCTTTAGGTGGGGGATTTCAACATTGACCATCAAGACTGGCTCAGCAGTAGCACTACTGATCAAGGTGGTTATGTCCTAAAGAACTTCACTGCTACACTGGGTCTGTGGTAGGTGGTGAGGAATCCAACAGGAGTGATGAACGTACTTGACTTCATCCTCGCCAATCGACTGAGGATTGAGTTGTAGAAATAGCGGAGGCACTGAATGTGATCTTTCAAACATCATTGGAGTCGGGAAAGTTCCAGATGATTGGAAAATTGCTATTGTAACCCCTTGTTCAAGAAAGGATCAAGACAGAAGATGGAAAATTATAGGCCGATGAGCCTACCCTTGGTTGTAGGTAAAAATTCTAGAATCCATCGTTAAGGACGGAATTTCTAAATTCTTGGAAGTGCAGGGTCAGATTAGAACAAGTCAGCATGGATTTAGTAAGGGAAGATCATGCCTGACAAACCTGTTAGAATTCTTTGAAGAGGTAACAAGTAGGTTAGACCAGGGAAACCCAGTGGATGTCATCTATGTACACTTCCAAAAGGCCTTTGATAAGGTGCCTCACAGTAGGCTGCAGAGTAAGGTGAGGGCCCCTGGTGTTCAAGGTAAGCTACTGGCATAAGTTGGGGATTGACTGTCTGACAGAAGGCAGAGAGTTGGGATAAAAGGTTCTTTTTCACAGCTGGTGACAAGCGGGGTCCTGCAGGGTTCAGTGTTGGGGCCACAGCTGTTCATTTTATATATTAATGATCTGGATGAAGGGACAGGGTGAATTCTGGTGAAGTTCGCTGATGATACGAAGTTAGGTGGACAGGCAGGTAGTACTGAGGAGGTGGGGAGGCTGCAGAAGGATCTAGACAGTTTGGGAGAGTGGTCCAGGGAATAGCTGATGAAATTCAATGCTGCTACACTGGGTTTGTGGTAGGTGACGAGGGAACCAATAGGAGGGAAAAACTTACTTGACTTCATCGTCACCAATCTGCTGGCTGAATTGGTATGAGTGACACTGCACAGACCTTGTGGAGATGAAGTTCCACCTTCACATTCAGAATACCATCCATCCTGTTGTATTGCACTATCACTGAGCTAAATGGGACAGACTTCAAGCAGATTTAGCAACTAAGACTTCAGGCGCTGTGGGCCATCATCAGCAACAGAAGCATACTTCAGCACAATCTGCAAACTCATGGCCCAGCATCTCTCCCACTCAAGCATTACCATCAAGCCGGGGATCAGCCTGGTTCAATGGACAGTGAAGTTGGGGAGTCAGGAACAGCACTAGACATACCTAAACATGAGGTGTCAAGCTAGTGAAGCTACTAAACATGCCAAACACAATAAGCAGCATGTGATAGAGCTAAGCAACCAATCAGTCTGAACCAGACTCTGCTGTCCTGCCACATGCAATCATGAATGGTGATAGACATTTAAACAACTCACTGGATGAAGAGGCTCCACAAATGTCCCCATCCTCAATGATAAAAGAGCCCAACACATCAGTGCAAAAGGTAAGGCTGAAGTGCTCAGTGGATGATCCATCTCAATGTTCTCTACTTGTCCCCAACATTACAGATGCCAGCCTTCAACCAATTTGATTCACTCCATGAGATAACAAAATACAGTTCAATGCACTGGATACTGCAAAACCTATGGGCCTTGACATCATTCCGGCAATAGTACTGAACGTCTGTGCTCCAGAACTTGCTGCACCCCTAGCCAAGCTCTTCGAGTTTAGTTACAACATCAGCATCCACTCATCATTGTGAAAATTGCTCAGATATGCTCTGCATACAAAAAAAAGCTGGACAAATCCAACCCGGCCCATTACACCCCATCAGTCTACTGTCAATGATCAGTGAAGTGATGGGATGTGTCGTCAACAATGCTATCCAGCAGCACCTGCTCAGCAATAACCTGCTTGGTGATGCCCAGTTTGGATTCCACCAGGACCACTCAGCTCCTGACCTCATTACAGCCTTGGTTCTAACATGGACAAAAGAGCTGAATTCCAGAGAGGAGGTGATAGTGACAGCCCTGGGTAAAAACAATGGCTGCAAATGCTGGAAACCAGATTCTGGAGTAGAGTGGTGCTGGAAAAGCACAGCAGTTCAGGCAGTATCCGCGAAGCAGTAAAATCGACGTTTCGGGCAAACGCCCTTCATCAGGAATACAGCTGTCTGCCTGATGAAGGGCTTTTACCCAAAACGTCGATTTTACTGCTCCTCTGATGCTGCCTGAACTGCTGTGCTTTTCCAGCACCACTCTACTCCAGATAGTGACAGCGGTGGACATCAAGGCCACAGTTGACTGAGTGTGATATCCAGGAGCCCTAGCAAAACTGGAATCAATGAGTGTCAAGGATCAAACACTTCTCTGGTCCCCAGGAAAGTGCATGGTTGCAAATCCTCAACACCATTCACAATTGCTTAGATACTGAAGCAGCCCAATTTCAAATGCAGATTTGGGATAACAAGTGGCAAGCACATTCATGTCACACAATTGGCAGAAATGACCCCCTCCAACAAGAGAGAGTCCAGCCATTATTTTGTGAAATTCATTATCATGACCATTACTGAATCTCCCATTGTCAACAGCCTGGGGTTACCATTGACCAGAAACTGAACTAGACTCATACTCTGGTTACAAGAGCAAGTCAGAGTTTAGGAATATTGCAGCAAGTAACTCACCCCTAACTCCACAAAGCCTGTACATCATCTCCCAGGCACAAGTGCCAAACACTGATATTATAATGTAAAGGTTGAATTTATCATCAATCAGTGATTCTTTAAGATTGTCTACTGCTATCTATGATTGATAAATAAATTAATAGATAAGGAGATAATGTATTCCAACCCCAGATGAACAACTGGCAAATATCAACATATAAATTTATTCCCTTTCTAACTCCTCACACTCATAGTCATACACAGATAGAACATAGAACAGTACAGGCTCTTCAGCCCTCTATGTTGCGCGGATCTTTTATCCTATTCTAAGATCAAACTAACCTACATACCCTACATTTTACTATCATCCAAATACCAAGTGATGTAAGACTGACTGGTCTGTAATTCCCAGGGTTATCCATTTGCCCTTTTTTGAACAAGGGAATGACATTTGCCACCCTCCAATCATCTGGTACTACTCCAGTAGCCAGTGAGCGTGCGAAGATCATTACTTTTGTTGTAATGTCCTGTACCTTTAAGAAAGAGTGAATGCTGTTCTGCACTGAGAGCTTAGAAGCATCTATCATATGATTTAACTAGCAGTCTCAGAGTGTACTGGAAAATTGAAAATATATAACATTTGGCTGTGAAATGGAAACCTGAATTGTTTGCTGTTTTGGCAACAAATCCTATTTAAACAAACAGTTTAAATTATGCCTCAGGATACTAAAACCCAATCCAGTTTGAATTTATTGTTTTACCAACATCAAACTGATGATCCAATGTTGGGGGAATATAAAAAAGGCAGCCATTTTCAAAATCAGATAGAGCAACTGCAATCGAGAGAGAGAGAGATCCAAGACATTGAAATACTCTGTATCAAAAGTACCTTTCATACGAAACATCTTAACAGTAAAAAGAAAGAAGATGATCCAGTGAGGTCTTCAGCCGGAAGAAGAAAGACACCAAAGACAGCCACTGAAAGCTTTTGAAATTGATTTGATGTAATTTTAATAAATATTTTATTGGAACAGTATATTATAGCATTAGAGGCAGTTATTAATCAGTTAAGAGAAAAGGAGCCTTAGTGTTGTGAATATTTGTTGCTTGATGTTCCCTTTTAGAGTTAAAGAATGAATTGATGTTATTTTCTTGAAATATTGGAAATATGAGGTGAGGTGAGCTTCTCTGGGTGTTTGGTTTAATGAAGAGAGGGGTTCACCGCTGTGTCATAACACTTTAGGCACAGCAATCTCTTCCCTCGCTTCCTGCAGCAAACTTAGGTATATCCCGTCTGGTTCAGGCGACTTATCTATCCTCATGCTTTTCAAAATTTGCAGCATATCCTCCTTCTTAACATCAACCTGTTTGAGCATATCAGTCTGTTTCACGCTGTCCTCACAAACAATAAGGTCCCTCTCCCTAGTGAATACTCATACAACATATTCATTAACGACCTCCCCAAATGCCAACTCCAGGCACAAGTTCCCTTCACTATCCCTGATTGGCCCTACCCGCACTTGCTGTAAGTTCTCCGTAAACAAGCTCAACATTTCTGTTGTACATTTCCCTGAGAATATCTACTCCCAGTTTATGATTCACGGTTCCTGCCTAATAGCATTGTAATTTCCCCCTTCCCCAACTAAATGCTTTCTCATACCATCTGCTCCTATCCCTCTCCATGACTATAGTAAAGGTCAGGGAGTTGTGATCACTATAACAGAAATGTTGTCCCACCAAGAGATTTGTCACTTGGCTTGGTTTATTACCAAGCACCAAATCCAAATGGCCTCCCCTTTGGTTGGCCTAGCTAAATATTTAATCAGGAATCCTTCTTGGACACACCTGACAAAATCTGCTGCATCCAAACTATTTGCGCTGAGGAGGTTCCAGTCAATATTAGGGAAGTTGAAGTCACCCGACACAAACCTGTTACGTATGTACCTTGTCAAAATCTGCCTCACAATCGGCTCCTCCATGCCTTTGTTGCTATTGGGTATCTATAGAAAACTCCCAATAAAGTGACTGCTCCTTTCCTGTTTCTGACTTCCACTTGTAATGGCTCAGTGGACAAACCATCCCCGACAATCTCCCTTTCTACAACTATTATACTGTCCCTTATTAGCAATGCCACCCCCCCATCTATTTTACCTCCATCTCTGTTCCTATTGGAACATTTAAATCCCGGAACATTCAGCAACCATTCCTGCCCCTGTGATATCAAAGCCTCCGTAATAGCCACAACATTGTAGCTTCAAGAAACTCCATGCTCCATTGTAGCTCCATGCTCTAAGTTCATCATCCTTATTCTTGACACTTCTTGCATTAAAATAGACCCATCACACTGACTGCAGCTTTGCCCTATCAACTGCCTATCCTTCCTCACAGTCTCTCTGCATGCTGTATCTGCCTGTTCACCAGCATTCACATCCTTTGATCTATAGTTCCAGTTCCCATCCCTCTGCCAAACTAGCTTAAACCCTCCCGAAGATATCTAGCAAACCTGCCCAGGATATTGATGCCCCTCAGGATCAGGTGCAACCTGTACAGGTCCCACCTTCCGCAGAAGATCCACATACCTGAAGCCCTCCCTCCTATACCAGCTCTGCAGCCACGTGTTTAGCTGCACACACTCTCCGCTCCTAGCTTCACTAGACAATGGCACCAATAGCAATCCTGGGATTACTCCTCTGCTTTTACTAATTAACCTTACTCTTACTAATCTTTCAATGTTCCCTCAATACAGGAGTTGTCCCACTGGACTGAAGAATTGCAGACATTATTCCACTTTAGAACAGGGGCGAAAGAGGAAAATCAGGGATTTATAGATCAGTTAGCCTAACATCTGTACTGGGGCACTGGTTGGTGTCTCTAATTAAGGATAAAATAACTGAGCACTTCAAATTTCTTCAGTTAATCAGGGACAGTAGGTCATGCCTGACAAACCTCATTTAATTTTTTGAAGCCATGACTAAGATAGTGGACAGGGGAATGTCTATGGTTGTTGTTTGTATGGACTTCAGATGGCATGTGATAAATTGCACATAAGAGCTTATTAACTAAGGTAGAGGCTGATGGAATTGAGGGCAAATTACTTATATAGTTCAGAAATTGGTTGAGTGGCAGATGACAGAAAATAAGGATAATGAGTAGGTCCTGAAATTTGCAGGATAGGACCAGTGGTGTCCCCGTAAGGATCTGTGTTAGGGTCTCAATTATTCATATTTTTTATTGACAACTAGGATAATAACATAGAAAGTCATATATCCAAATATACTGATGACACAAAGTTAGGGGGCATTGTAGACAATGTAGTCAACAGCATAAAATTGCAGAGGGTTCTTGATAGACTCAGTAATTGGGCAAAAATATAGCAGATGAAGTTCAATGTAAGCAAGTGTGTGGTTATCCATTTTGACCGATATAGTATCGATCTGGATACTTCCTAGATGGCATCAAGTTAAACACAATGGATGCCAAAAGAGACTTGGGGCTTCAGGTGCATGGACCTTTAAAGTACCACAAACAGGTACAGTAAATAATGAAGAAAGCTCATGGAATCTGGCTTTTACACCTCGAGGACATGAATACAAGGATGTAGACAGTATGCTGCAGATATACAAAACCCTGGTTCGACCACAATTGAAGTACTGTGGGAAGATCTGGGCACTACATCTAAGGGAGGATATATTGGCCTTGGAGGGAGTACAACATGGTTTTACAAGAATGATAACCTGGATTTTAGGGGTTTGGTTATGAGGAGAGATTCTAAAGATTAGCCCTGTTTCTCTGTTAGTATAAAGTTGCTGTTACCATCCACTTGAAACTGCAGAGTATGTTGGGAATTCACATCCATGGACCCTGTTTCACCTTTTTATTCTATTTTCCAGGTGTATTTCTTATTCCCTACTCAATCATGCTGGGTCTTGTTGGGATACCAATATTTTTCTTGGAATCTTCCTTTGGACAGTTTGCCAGCCTCGGGTCTGTGGAAATCTGTACCAATATTACAAGGTTAGAGATTATTGAATAATTAAAACTCAGCAACAATTTCAATGCATTTTAATGTTTAATTCATATTAATAAACTAATTATAATTGAGTGATTAAATGAGAGTGTATCTGAGCCTTGCTGTCATTCTCTTTGAAAACTTTGCTATGTTACACCAAGATATGTCAGTGATTAACACTGATGTTAGTTTAGTTTCTTATTCATTAAATGCGCGTGATTGTGATTGTGTTCAGTTCACCTGGATGGTTGACTCCAAATCTCATTGCTTTTTAAGAGTCAATTTTTCCTTAGATCATTTAAAGAATGATTAGATTAGATTCCCTACAGTGCAGAAATAGGCCCTTGGGCCCACCAAGTCCACACTGACCCTCTAAAGAGTAACCCAGATCCATTTCCCTCTGACTAACACAACAGACAATTTAGCATGGCCAACCCATCTTTGTTTTGTGGGAGGAAACCAGAGCACCTAGAGGAAACCCACTCAGACACAGGGAGACTATGCAAACTCCACACAGACAGTCGTCCGAGGCCGGAATCAAACTCAGGTCCCTAGCGCTGTGAGGCTGCAGAGCGAGCCACTGAGCTGCCCTTGTAAATTGTATCAAGCCGCTGTGGTGAGGTTTGAACCCATGACCCTTGAGCATTAACCTGAGCTTCTTGACTACCAAGCCAGTGACTCCTCCACTACACCACCATCTCCAGGAAACTTGACTAGTAACATGCCCAACTATTGTAAACTAATAGCAAACTACTAGCTCAGAAATGTGTATGCTTGAGCAATGTAATGAATGAGTGTTGGGTTGCCCAATATCACAATATCATGCCCAGTTTCTGACATTGTGGGAGATAACAAAAGCAGTGCCCCATCAGGTAAAACACCCTGGTGGAGGCAAACTCACACCATAGCAACAGCAGTTACTATCTATTAAAGACATCATAGACGTACAGATTTAGAAAACAAATTGATGACCAGCATGACTTTGGAAGCAGACAGTTTGGAATAGGGGAAGTTTGTTATCCTTAAACAGCATCAGTTTTTCAGAGTACAGACAATTGTACACATCTATAGATGGAGCATTAAGCACGAGAACAATGGAACATATTTCTACTTTTCATTAGGATGCAAACTCTTTCAAGATAAAATGCATTTCTAAGATTTCCTTGGTAATAAAAACAAATTAAAATGCTAAAGAACGCCCTTGAGCTATGACAAAGGCCAGTGCATTACAGAAAACTTGAATCCTAGAAAGCTCGGTTGATGGCAGTTAATACATAATGACAATTACAAACGTCTTTGTTCTTAAGGAAAGAGCAGTATAATTTGGAGAGACAAAAATATCAGAGACACACAGCAAAAGCTGGTGTTTTTGTAAAGGCCAACTCATGGATAGCAACAAAACTGGTATGGATTTGGCATCCAGCAACACCTTCACTGATTTTACTGTTCCAAAACTTCATGCAGTTCTATTTTGCAGATCAAGGTCTAGGTGAGGCCATGAAAAGAACTCTTAAAAATCTTGTCAGAACTCAGGGAGGTACAGTGGCCTTACATTGCCAGGGATCCGGGTTTGAATTGACCCTCAGGCAACTGTCTATGTGGAGTTTACACATTCTGCCCATTTCAGATGGGTCCCACCAGGTGCTTGGGTTTCCTCTCACGGTCCAAAGATATGCATGTTTGGTGGATTGGCTGTGCTAAATTGCTGATAGCGTCCAGGGATGTGTAGGTTAGGTGGATTAGCGAGGGGAAATGGAGGGTTGCAGGGATAGGGTAGGAGATTGGTTCTGGGTGGGATGCTGTTCAGAGGGTCATGCAGACTCGATGAGCTGAATGGCCTGCTTCCACTCCGTAGGGATTTTATGACTTGACAAGGAGGAGCTTCACATTATTAACATGCACAGTTTTTCTGGGTGGATCAGAAAATTCTGGATATGATTTGGAAAGATCTTGAAGAGCAGATCAAGATAAGAATTCACTTCAGGATGAACAGACTCCACATCATTTCAAATAGACAAGAATCCTCAAGAGACTATTCACCAGTTTGTTGGAGGATGCCAAAGCAAAGGGCATGAGTGTGACTTTACTGAAGAGGAACGGCCAGAGAATATTAATGAGTTAATTATCACATTCACATGAATTAAAGTCAGTTGGAAGAAACATTTGTGCAATAAGAAGGGCCACAGTCTTGACCTATTACTTGAGGATAGACAGATCTATGAAGATGTCGTGGCAGGCCAGCAACAATTACATGCTTTAGGTGCTACCAATACTATTGCAATGGTCAGTAAAGCACAGAAACCCAACAAAAGCTCCAGTAGCAGTGGTTTGTTGCACTTCTCCAAAGTCCATGCTCTATTTTTTGATATCTGTAGCATCAAGGGACATGGCTATGTGCAGGAAATCTGTTTCCAAAAGCCAAGTCAGGCCCTTACAATAAACCACAAGCGACCAACATGACAGTATAGAGTAATAACAAATCATCAGCAACAAGGAAACTGTTACCAAAGTGCACCAAGGCAACCACATTGATGAGGTTCAGAGTCAACCAAATGAAAGGCAAATTTTAGAAAATGAGCAGGCTTTACATGATGTTAATCTCACACTCTGTGTTGGGAGTAGAAAGCAATCAGGAGCTTTTTCATCTCATGTGTCCTGAGAAGGCAGTGTGATACAAGATAAAAGCTAAAATCAACACCGGAGTTAGTGTTACCATGTAACCACTATATGGCCTCAATGACATGCACCTGAGCAAGTAATGTTCCATGGTACAGGCTATGAGAAACCATCTCTCAGTGGAGACAGCATATCAACAATTGTATGTATTACTAATGAGTGCCAATGCGCAAACTCTCACTGGCTTCCCGAAATATTTAGTCTAACAGATACATGGTTACCAGTATGTACAGATCTAAGTGCAGTCTCAAATCATGACATTCAAACCACACCCACCATGGCAGAACAAGTCACATATGGTGCAATTGAATTAGTCAAGAATTGGTAAAGTTATAACTTTGAAGTAGTAATTAAGCCAGGTAGCCAAGATGATTGCATATGATTTACAGAACAGCTTATCCAAAATACAAAGATATTCATCTTGATCTGCACCATGATCACCTAAACTATGAAATTAAATGTGCTCTCAAGGCTGACATGTTATACTTTGGACAATGTGAATTGTTGTCATTGGGCGCAGTTTCAAATCATGCCCATGTTACCACAGGAACGCATGAGTATTGAAAGTTCAAAATGATTGGCATAACAATCCAGGGATGAATCGGGATATTCAATGACTCACGAATGCAATATATAAACAGTGAGAGACTCTATATCCATATGATATTTCATCCAATTCTTCAGCAAAGTAGCAACAGAGCTGTTCATATTGTATGGGGAGATTACTTCCTTGTGACAGATTACTTCTCTAAATCACCCATTTTTTTGGTGAATTAGCAGCAAAATGAGTACAAGTGTCACTGACACAATGGTGGTATTTTTAGGTTATTTGGTGTCCCAAGTAAGAATCTCCAAAATTGCTCACTGGGCAGAGAGTGAGAGTTAGAAATACAAATCTTTGGATACCAGCAAAGGTTTCTAAAATATGCAACCAGCCCAGGTCACAGAAATGTATTGCAGCTCATGATATTACATGATAAAGGAACAGAAGCCAGCTCTGAACAATTTATGACAGACCAATCATGCATGAAGAGATTGAGAGTTGAACCCTCTGATGATGTTGTGTGGTAGGGTTGATTAATAGCAACCAGCAGCAACTAACCAAGTTGTCAAACAAGTGCAACAGAGATCAATGAGTACCTTTCCAGGTGGACATACATCCACCAAGTCAGGAAAAATTGTCAAACTTTCAAAACATTACATTGAATTTTGAAACATTAATCTTTAAACTCTGTCTTACCTGTGTGCATAATTGTCAAATTAATTCCATGTGCCTCTGCACAACCATGTCTATCTGTTTTGGAAAAGTTATCCTTATTCTGTTGTAAAATATCAGCCCAGATGCTATTTTGCCTCAGGAGGGTCCCACTTGTTTGCAATAGTTAATTGTAACAAATGTTTAACAGTCTCTTCAAACCCATGATATTCACACTCAGTTTCTTATGTTATTGGGGATCACATAAGCATTGTCACATCTGGTAAAACATCCTGCTGAAGATAAACTCACACCAGCAGTTGCTGTTCTACTTTGAATTAAATTAAAGCTAAATCACAAGATATGGGTTAGCAAAGCAGCTAGTTATGAGCTGCAGTGAGAACTCTGGAGCTGAACCTGTGCCCTCAGTTTAAGTTGGAAAACACAAACCAAGGATCCTGTCACTGATTCCCAATCTTTGGTTAAAAAAAATACCAAAGTGCATACTACACATTGGGTCAAGTCTGGACCCAGCGAATTAATAGTTGATGGAGTTCAATGTTTCAGTGGTTAGTTTTTAGGTTGAAGAATGCTCACTTGGACATCAGGTGCGGGATTAAACCCTCAAATGAAATAGACATTGAGGAAACGAGGGAGGAGCTAAAACCAACTCTGGTACTTATCAATGGTGCCAAGTTATATAGTCATAGAGTCATAGAGATGTACAGCCTGCAAACAGACCCTTCAGTCCAACCCTTCCATGCAGACCAGATATCCCAACCCAATCTAGCCCCACCTGCCAGCACTTGGCCCATATCCCTCCAAACTCTTCCTTTCATATACCCATCCAAATGCCTTTAAAATGTTGCAATTGTACCAGCCTCCACTACTTCCTCTGGCAGCTCATTTCATACATGTACCACCCTCTGTAAGAAAAAGTTGCCTTTTAGGTCTCTTTTATATCTTTCCCCGTTCACTCTAAACCTATGCCCTCTAGTTTTGGACACCCACACCCCAGGGAAAAGACTTTGTCTATTTATCCTATCCATGCCCCACATAATTTTGTAAACCTCTATAAGGTCACCCCTCAGCCTCCGACGCTCCAGGGAAAACAGCCCCAGTCTCCCTATAGCTCAAATTCTCCAACCCTGGCAACATCCTTGTAAACCTCTTCTGAACCCTTTCAAGGTTCACAACATCTTTCCGATAGGAAGGAGACCAGAATTGCACACAATATTCCAACAGTGGCCTAACAAATGTCCTGTACAGCCGCAACACGACCTCCCAGCTTCTGTACTCAATACTCTGACTGATAAAGGAAAGCATACCAAAAGCCTTCTTCACTACCCTATCTACCTGTGACTCCACTTTCAAGGAGCTATGAACCTTTGTTCAGGTCTCTTTGTTCAGCAACAGACCCCAAGACCTTACCACTAAATGTATAAGTCCTGCTAAGATTGTTCTTCAATGAGCTTTTTTCTTATTCGTTCAAGGAACTTGTTTTCTCTGGCTGGGCCAGCATTTATTGCCTATTGCTAGTTACTCATGAGAAGTAGTGATGAGCTGCCTTCTAGAACCTCTGCAGTCTATGCACTGTAGGTTTCCCTACAAAGCCCTTTGGAAAGGAATTCCAGGATTTTGACCAAGTGACTGTGAAGGATCAATGGTATATTTCCAAGTCAGCGTGGTGATCGTATTAGAGGGGATTTTTGCAGGTAGTGGTATTCCCCTGTATTTTCTGCCCTTGTCTTTCTAGATGGAAGTGGTCATGTGTTTGGAAGGTGCTTTCAAAGGAGCCTTGGTAAATTTCTGCAGTGCATCTTGTAGGTAGCACAAACTGTTGCAATTGCGTATCGGTGTGAAGGGAATGGATGCTTGTAGATGTTTTGCCAATCAAGTAAGCAGCTTTGTCCTGGAGGGTGTCAAACTTCTGGCATGCTCTTGGAGCAGGCAAGTGAGGAATATTCCATTAAACTCCTGACTTATGCCTTGTAGATGATAACAAGCTTGGGGAGACAGGAGGTGAGTTACTCCTGCAGTATTCCTAGCCTCTGACCAGCTCTTGTCACCATTGTGTTTGTATAGTAAGTCCAGTTGAGTTTCTGGTTAATGGTGACAACAAGGATATTGATTGTGGGGGTATTCATTGATGGTAACACCATTGAATATCATGGAGCAGTGGTTAGATTGTCTCTTGTTGGAAATGGTCATTACCTGGCAGGTGGTAGGAGTGTTACTTGCCACTTGTCAGCCCAAGCCTGGATATTGTTCAGGACTTCTTCAGTATCTGAGGAGTTGCAAATATTGCTGAACATTGTGCAATCATTGTGAACATCCCTACTTCTGACCTTATGGTGGAGGGAAGATCATTGATGAAACAGTTAGAGATGGTTGGGCCTCAGACACTAACCTAGAACATAGAACATAGAACAATACAGCGCAGTACATGCCCTTTGGCCCTCGATGTTGCACCAATCCAAGCCCACCTAACCTACACTAGCCCACTATCCTCCATATGTCTATCCAATGCCCGTTTAAATGCCCATAAAGAGGGAGAGTCCACCACTGCTACTGGCAGGGCATTCCATGAAATCAAGACTCGCTGAGTAAAGAATCTACCCCTCACATCTGTCCTATACCAACCACCCCTTAATTTAAAGCTGTGCCCCCTCGTAATAGCTGACTCCATACGTGGAAAAAGTTTCTCATGGTCAACCCTATCTAAACCCCTAATCATCTTGTACACCTCTATCAAGTCACCCCCAAACCTTCTCTTCTCCAATGAAAACAGCCCCAAGTGCCTCAGCCTTTCCTCATACGATCGTCCTACCATATCAGGCAACATCCTGGTAAACCTCCTCTGCACCCGTTCCAGTGCCTCCACATCCTTCCAATGGTATGGCGACCAAAACTGTACACAATACTCCAGATGCAGCCGCATCAGAGTCTTATCCAACTGCAACATGACCTCAGGAATCCGGAACTCAATTCCTATATCAACAAAAGCCAGTACGCCAAATGCCTTTTTCACAGCACTATTTACCTGGGTGGCAACTTTCAGAGATCTGTGTACATGGACACCAAGATCCCTCTGCTCATCCACACTACCAAGTATCCGACCATTAGCCCAGTACACAATCTTCTTGTTACTCTTACCAAAGTGAATCACTTCACACTTACCTACATTGAACTCCATTTGCCACCTTTCTGCCCAGCTCTGCAGCTTATCTATATCCCGCTGTAATCTGCCACATCCTTCCTCACTGTCAACAACTCCACTGACCTTCGTATCATCGCAAATTGGCTCACCCAACCTTCTAGCCCCTCCTCCAGGTCATTTATAAAAATGACAAACAGCAATGGTCCCAAAACAAATCCTTGAGGAACACGTAACTGCACTCCAAGATGAACCTTTACCATCAACTACTACCCTCTGTCTTCTTCCAGCCAGCCAATTCCTAATCCAAACCTCCAACTCACCCTCAATGCCATACCTGAGTATATTTATGCAGTAGCCTACCATGGGGAACCTTATCAAATGCCTTACTAAAATCCATATACACCACATCTACCGCTTTACCCTCATCCACCTCCTTAGTCACCTTCTCAAAGAATTCAATAAGGTTTGTGAGGCACGACCTGCCCTTCACAAAACCATGCTGACTATCCTTGATCACATTATTCCTATCTAGATGTTCATAAATCCTATCCCTTACAATTGTCTCTAAGACTTTGCCTGATGAACTCTTGCAGAGATGTCCTAGAGCTGAGATGACTGGCCTCCAGCATCCATATCCATCTTTCAGTGTCCCAGGTTTGACTCGAACAAGTGAAGTGTTTGTCCCTTGACACTAATTGATTTCAGTTTGCTCAGGCTCCTTGATGCCACACACGGGCAAATGCGGCCTTGATGTCAAGGGCTGTCACTTCCACCATACCTCTGGAATCCAGCTGTTTTGTTTAAACCAAGGCCAGGCACTGAGTGACCCTGGAGGAACACAAGCTGGGTGTCACTGAGCAGGTTGTTTCCGATGATTGAGAGAGTGGACTGTTAGGGCAGTAATTGGCTTTTGTGTCCAGAACATAACTGGTCAATGTTTCATGTTGTCAGGTATATGCCAGTGTTCTTACTGTACTGTAAGAGCTTGGCGATGAATTCTGGAGCACAACTCTTCAGTACTGTTGCTGTAACGCTGTCAGGGCCCAAATCCCTTGCACTATGCAGTGACTCTAACTGTTTCTTGACACCAAGTGGAGTGAATTGATTTGGCTGAAGACTGGCATCTGTGATGCTGGCGACCATCGGATGAGGCCAAGGTGGATCATCCACTCAACAATTTTAGCTGAACATTGTTGGAAATGCTGACCAAATCTAACACCCACTAAGACAATGGCAATACTAGAGGGATAGTTGTAACAACAGAATAATATTCTCTTGTCCAATTCTTGTTTAGATTCTGAACCTAATTGTCTGTCACGTTATCATAATTTCTGAACTCTGAGGATGCTGCATTCCGGGATAACCTTCACTGTCTGCTGTACCATAATTCCCGATGTCATTCGCAAACCGTATCTGCTAGATTCTCATCCAACCCATTTATAGAAATGACAAACAACAATGGACCCAGCACCAACCACTGTGGCACACCACTGATCACAGGCCTCCAATCTAAAAGACATCATCCTCTATCTTCTACCGTCAAGCCAATTTTGTATACAATTGGCCAGCACTCCCTGTATCCAATGAGATTTAATCTTACTCAACAACCTAGCATGCAATACCTTGTCTAAAGTCCACATGAACAATATCTACAACACTGCCCTCATCTACGTTTTGGCCATCCCTTCAAAAAACGCAAATCAAATTCATAAGACATGATTTCCAATGCACAGAGCCATGCTGACTATTCCAAATGAGTCCTTGCTTCTCCAAATGCTGTGGATCCTGTCTCTCAGAATTCCCTCAAACATCTTACTCACCACAGAGGTTTGGCTCACCAGTCTACACTTCTCAGGAATTTCCTTGCAATTTTCTCAGGAATTTCTTTGCAACCTTTCTTAAATAATGGAAAATATTCGCCACCCTCCAATCTTCAGGCAGTTCACCCATGGCTGTTGATGATAGAAATATCTCCGCTTTGGGCCCAATAATTTCCTCCCTAGCCTCCAACAAAGTACTGGGATGCACTTCATCAGGTCCTGAGCATTTATCTTCCTTAATGTGGTTAAGCTTTCCTACACCTCCTCTGCTGTAATATGGACAATCTTCAAGACATCACTATTTATTTCCGCAAATTTCCTAACATCCATACTTTTTTCGACCAGAAATACTAATGAGAAATATTCATTTAGAATCTCACCCATCCCTCATGATTCCACACTTGTTGATCTTTAAGGGTCCCTATTCTATCCCTAGTTATTCCTTGTCCTTTGTATACTTGTAGAATGTAACAGGTTTTGAGAAGATTTGTAGCTCGAGTTAAGGCTCTGGATGTAGGTCTGCTCACTTAGCTGGAAGGTTAATTTTCAGACGTTTCGTTACCATACTAGGTAACATCTTCAGTGAGTCTCCAGATGAAGCATTGCTGATGATTCCTGCTTTCTATTTATATGTTTGAGTTTCTTTGGGTTGGTGATGCCATTTCCTGTGGTGATGTCATTTCCTATGGTGATGTCATTTGCTATTTTTCTCAGGGGGTGGTAAATCGGGTCCAAGTTAATATGTTTGTTGATAGAGTTCCAATTGGAATGCCATGCTTCTAGGAATTCTCGTCCATGTCTCTGTTTGGCTTGTCCTCAGATGGATGTGTTGTCCCAGTCGAAGTGGTGTCCTTCTTCATCTGTATGTAAGGATATTAGTGAGAGAGGGTTTTATCGTTTTGTGGCGAGTTGATGTTTATGTATCGTGGTGGCTAGTGTTCTGCCTGTTTGTCCAATGTAGTGTTTGTTACAGTCCTTGCACGGTACTTTGTAAATGACATTAATTTTGCTTTTTGCCTGTGTAGGGTCTTTCAAGATCATTAGCTGCTGTTTAGTATGTTGGTGGGTTTGTGGGCTGCCGTGATGCCAAGAGGTCTGTGTAGTCTGGCAGTCATTTCCGTAGCAATGACATCACGAACCAAAAGAAACCCAAACATATAAATAGAAAGCAGGAGTCATCAGCAATGCTTTGTCAAGAGGCTCACTGAAGATGTTACCTAGTATGGTGACGAAATGTCTGAAAATGAACCTTCCAGCTCAGCGAGGAAACCTACATCCAGAATATGTAGAATTTCTTTGGATTTTCCTTTATCTTATCTGCCAAAGCCATGTCACATCCCCTTTTAGCACTCCTGATTTCTCTCTTAAGTATACTCCAATATCCTCCATACTCCTCAAGGAATTCACTTGATCCCAGCTGCCTTTATATGTCACATGCCTCCTTTATGTAGACTAGAACCTCAATGACTCGAATCATCCAGGATTCCCCGCACCTGCCAATCTTGCCCTCCACTCTAAAAGGAACATGCTGGCTCTGAATCCTCATTAATTTACTTTTGAAAGCTTCCCTCTGATCAGGCATCCCTTTGTCTGCAAATAGCCACTTCCAAACAACTTTTGAAAGTTCCTGTCTCAGACCATCAAAATTGGTTTTGCCCCAGTTTAAAACTTTAACTTGTGGACCAGACCTATCCTTTTCCATAGTTATTTTAAAACTGATGGCATTGTGATCACTGGCCCCCAAATTGCTCCACTGCTAACACTTCCGTTACTTGCCCTGCCTTATTTCCCAAGAGGTCAAGTTTTGCCCCATCTAGTAGGGCATGAGAAATTCTTCCTGAACACACGAAACAAATTTCTCTCCATCCAATCCCTTGACATTACAGTAGTTCCAGATGATGATAGGAAACTTAAAACCCCTTAGTATTAAAACCCTATTATTTTTGTAGCTAACTGTGATCTCCTGACATATTTGCTCTTCAATCTCCTACTGACAATTTGGGCACCAATTCTGTTAAAGTGATCTCCTTTTTATTTTTCAGTTGCACCCTTATAGCTTCAGTGAGTAAACCCTCAAGAATTACCTCTCAGTACTGCCGTGATGTGCTCCCTAATCAAAAACGCAACCCCCCTCCTCTCTCGCCTCCCTGTCTATCCTTCCGATAGCATCTGTACCCCAGAACATTGAGCTGTCAATCATGTCCCGCACACAGCCATGTTCCTGTAATAGCTATGATATCCCAGTCCCATTTACTGATCCATGCCCTGAGTTAATTTGTCCTTCCTGTTAGGAGGAACATTGAAATAAATGTTGCATTGAAATAAATGCAGTTTAACCCAGTCTTTCCTTGCTTCATGCCATGGGCTTGTCTGCCCTGTCTATTATCAGCACTGGGATTACCAACATTACCATTGCTACTTAACTTGCTCTCATTAACTTCAGTACTGTCCTTAACCTTCTCCTTCATTTCTGCACTACTTTGGATCCTATCCTCCTGACAGACTAGTTTAAACTCTCCCAAGTGGCTCCGGCAATCTTCCTGCCAAGATATTGGTCTCCCTCCAGTTCAAGTGCAACCTGTCGCCTTGTACAGGTCACCTCTGCCCTAAAAGAGATCCCAATAATCGAAGAATCAGAATCCCTGACCCCTGCACCAGCCCTCAAGCCACACATTCATCTGCCAAATCCTGTGATTCCTACTCTCACTAATACATAGCACTGGAAGTAGTCCAGACATTACTACACTTGCAATCCTACATTGTAACTTTCTGCCTAATTCCTCTTCAGGATCCTATCCCTTTTTCTACCTATGTCATTGATACCAATGTGTACAATGACCTCTGGTTAGTCATCCTCCCCCTCAATAACCTCATGCAACTGCTCAGAGACGTGTGCTTGACTCAAGCAAAAAGGAGGCAACACACCATTCTGGTGTCTCGAAAATTCTTTGTGTGTAGTCACCATCCTGAATAACCTTGTATTGAACATGTGCACACGGCAAACCTCCCCAGGAACAGCCATTTTATCATGACCAGGTAAACTGCTTTTTTTGCAATCCAGGACAGTCTGCACCTGCGGGCAGTAAAACAGAGGCTACACTCAGGTTTTGGCTGATAAATTAGCAACTACCATTTTCACAGCACCAAGCAATAACCATAGTCAGATAGTGTGCTGCACAGCTTTAGTAGGAAATTCATGGACAACATTTACAACCAGATCAGCAAATCAAGATTTGACTCATCATCAATGATGAGATAAAACCAGCTGAGATGGTGAACAATCGGCCTGCTTAATAAACGGACATTTTACTCGCGATGAGAGTATCGAACAGCATTCTTTATTTTGAGGTCAAATTGGATGTGATTCTAGTCCCACAACAGTGTGGTTAACATTTTGATTTACAAGGAACTCGGTTTTATTCAAAGACCACAGAAGGTGGTCTACTTCTCCAGCACTGTTGGACAAAGAGAGAAGTACAATAAATAGCAGGTTTGGTCAAAACACCTAGATCAACAATTAGAAGTTAAGAAGAAAATGATTTCTCCCATGAGCATTCTGCCAGCAAACTAATGAGCATTCAACATGCCTGACTAAATGTGTTTGTTTCAGCAACAAGAACTAATAGTCCCACTGGGAAGGTGATGGGGGTGCTAAGGGAGAGTTCTTCAAGGATAAGAAGGAAATTTCTGCAGCATTTGGATCATTATTTCTGACGGAGTCAGTGCCTGTGGCTGAGGTTGACATTATTCCTCAAAATAAAATGAGACGGCCGATCATTTTGCAGATAGAAGACATTTACTACCCAGTTCTTGCGGCTGTTGGTGTTCCTGGTAAATAGGAAAGCTTTGTTAGTAAATGTGTGATAGGCTTTTCCACAGAAAAATGTGTGTCTCTGTTTTCTTCAGTTGTTAATCGAAATGCTATGACTTTCCAGAACTTCAGCTCCTTCCTTCCAGATTTACATCATGCATATTGTTGTTTCATCTTGGAACTTGCTCTAGTTTCTTGTGATCTTCAGTTCCTTTTTCCATGTGAAGGATATTACACTGAAGATGTCAGCTGGGACTCAGATAGCACAAGCTGTGCTCTGAGCCAAAAGGTTGTAGGTTCGAATCCCCATCAACATTTCATGCAGGCTGGCCCTCCCAGTACAAACCTAACTGAAAGCTGCCCTGCCTGAGGCACTGTCTTTCAGATGAGATGTCAAACTGAAGCACTGTCTGCCCTCTCAGGAGCTTTACAAAGATCCTCGAGTCCTATTCTGAAGAATAGTGCAGCAGTTCCATCCATTGCCTTTGCTAATCTTTATTCCCCACTCAAAACCTGACTGGGACACAGTACCTGCACATGATCTCCTTGCTGTTTGTGAATCTTTTGTGCATTTTCTGCTTTGTTCATGATGTTAAAACAGTGGCTAGATTTGAGAAGTTATGTTGTACTTTTATCCAATGCTTCCCATTGTGTGTTACTGACCAGATCGTATTGGGTTTGCAGTCTTTCTATTCATCTGTGTCAGTAAGGTTGAGCTTTCTGACCTCTTTAACACACTGAAATTTCTCCCTCCTAAAAAAGCCTTAGATCAGCTGCTTGAGACTGTCTGGGGTTCATATTTCCTTAAGGTACACTTCCTTCTTTCATGTTGAGATGTTGATTAGCATTGTCAGGGCTATTTAAGGAAGACAGAGAGAAAGAAGAACATCAATCATTATTGTTTCTGCAAACACTTGTTGTGCATGGTGGGTGAGGATTGCACAATGTAATTCAATGTCTAATGCAGCAGCACTGTCACATCAACCAGCCAGCAGTAAACCTGATCATTAAATCCCTTTGTTTCTCTTTCCCACTAGTCAATCTGGTGGCCATTATCATCCTGTCTCGAGGGAGCTGTGGTCTCTCCAACTGTATCACTTATTATATGATTGCCATGGCAGCGGCGGATATAATGGTGATAATCTTTGATGTGATATTGACTCAAATTAATAATATTTATTTTCCATATTGCTTCCTGGATATAACTGTTGTGTGTAGGCTCAAAACTGTTCTACTGTATATGTCTACTGACAGCTCTCTCTGGTTAACAGTCGCTTTCACCTTTGATCGCTTCGTGGCCATTAGTTTCCAGGAACTGCGATTAAGATACTGTACAGGGAAAACTGCAGCTACAGTTATAACAGTTGTATGTACTCTGTTCTGTGCAAAAAATATTCCTGTGTACTTTGTCTACGTATCTCTGTACACGTATAATAATGTGCCATGGTTTTGTGCTATACATCCATACTATGCTTTTGATCTCGGATGGCAGGTGTTTGAGTGGCTGGATTCAATCTTAACCCCATGTCTTCCACTTCTGTTGATTCTTCTGCTCAATGCTTTGACCATCAAACACATTTTAGTGGCTGGTAAAGTTCGCAGGAGGCTTCGGGGTGTTAGCAACAACGAGAAGCACGCTGATCCAGAGATGGAGAGCCGAAGAAAATCCATCATTTTACTCCTGGCTGTTTCAGGCACCTTTCTATTATTATGGATCACATATGTTTTACATTTTCTGATTTATAAATTTATACCTCTTGAAACAGCAAATGGTTTCAATAGTCCTGCAAATATTTTTGAAGAAGTTGGATTTATGCTTCAGCTTTTCAGCTGCTGTACAAACACCTTTATTTATACACTGACTCAGACTAAATTCAGAATGGAATTGATGAATATGGTCAAATATCCTTGGATACAATTTGTTAAGTGCCTGAATTAAAATGAATAATTGGAGTTGACTCAATTGGAAGCATAAATTCTGACTAAGTAATTCATCTTTCAGCCTTTGGAATTGTGCCAACCCTTGGTAAGAGGTAATAAAGAAATCCAATCTAAGGTGCCCTTTCCTGTGCAACTCTCCGATTTTCACCCTGTCTGATATTTATCCCATTCCCTTTTTTAATGCTTGGATTTGATTTGTGATGTCACTGTTTCTGGCAAGGCATGGCAAAGTGTAGAATAGAGCAGCACAGGAACAGGCCCTTCAGCCCACCATATCCATGCTGACTATGATGCCATTCTAAACTAATTCCTGTCTATGTGTCTGAAGGTCCCTCATTCCCTTCTTGTTCTCTGACCTGTTCTGATCAATATTGTCTCCTTAAACTGATTGTATAATCCTGTCATAAGAACCACCATGCAATTTTCTGACCCACTTTAAGTTGTGCCTTTCCTGAGCAGTTCATGTTCTGCCGCAATGCCCCAGCTCCTCTCAGTTACCTTTCCTAGTTAAAAATCACACAACACTAGTTATGGTCCAACAGGTTTAATTAGAAACACACTAGCTTTCGGAGTGATGCTCCTTCATCAGGTGATAGTGGAGGGCTCAATCCTAACACAGAATTTATAGCAAAAATTTACAGTGTGATGTAACTGAAATTATACATTGAAAAATTGGTTGTCTGGTAAGCCTTTCATCTGTTAGAATACAGTGAGAGTTTCACTTCTTACATGTGTAATTACATGAAAGAAGTGAAACTCTCACTGTATTCTAACAGATGAAAGGCTTAACAGACAATCAATTTTTCAATGTATAATTTCAGTTACATCACACTGTAAATTTTTGCTATAAATTCTGTGTGTTAGGATTGAACCCTCCACTACCACCTGATGAAGGAGCGTCGCTCCGAAAGCTAGTGTGCTTCCAATTAAACCTGTTGGACTATAACCTGCTGTTGTGTGATTTTTAACTTTGTACATCCCAGTCCAACACCGACATCTTCAAATCATGATTACCTTTCCTAAGTTGTCATTAGTTTGTGAAGACAGAGAATGATTGCTCAGGGGTTCATAACCCTTTCACCCTGAGCCGTTTGCACTCAACTTTCCAACAGTGTTAGATGTACAACATTCAGGAACAGACACACTGGGGGTTTTCAGTCAATCCCTTTGTCTTGTGCAGGAAAAGCGAGGCCAATGTCAGTGTCAGATTGAAACCTAAAGCAGAAAGTGCTGGAAAAACTAATACAATTTGCCTTCACAAGTGGGACCTTTAGAACAGCAGTTCAGAAGCATCAAAGCTGATTCAAAACAGTAACTCTGTACAGGAAGAAACAATGTTGACCTGCTCAGTTTTTCCATCAATAACTGTTTTTATTTCAGAATTCCAGCATTAGCAGCATTTCCCTCCTATTGCAGTGTCCTAACTATTGCTTTGTATGGCTCATTAGCTCAATGAACAAGCTTGGGAGCTAGATACACGTCTTATTATCTTACACAGGCTGCTCATTGTCATCTTTTATCAAACTGGAGAACCTCAACAAGTATTACAGCACATTATACTAGTCTTTCTGTATCAGCTATTTTTATTCATCTTTTCGATTGTACAGTTTAATTTTGCTTTCGTAACATTTAAAGTGTAAAATGTCTATGGGCGATGTATGAACAGAGTCCCAGTTCAAGGATGAAGTTGTCAAATATGAACAATCATTTGTGGTGTGTATCATTGCTGCCTTTTGCATTGTTCTATAGCCTGAGGGGTTTTAGTGCTGAGAGTATGCTTTCACTGCATTATGTGCCTAACACAGAACAAGTAAATCACATGACTCAGCCCTATAGCTGTGAATCTCAGTGCAATACAATGAAGGCCCTTCCTACCATCAATACTGACTGAGGTTAAAGGCTGTGTTTCCTCTCTTACCTATCTTAGTTAGTTGCAGATGAATTACCTTTATTTAAAAGTCGCTATTTCTCAAAGGAATATCTTTCTGAGAGTTATGAAATACCTCCTACCCTTTAGTTCCCAGTCCACTTTGGGCCAAACTTGTCCTCCATCAGTCTGAATGATCTTTTTTTTTAAGTTTTAGGCTCTCATCTCTCCCTTCAACCTAATAGTCTCAGGTGTAAAGATCACTCTTCCTTCTACGATCATTTACAATGGGATCATATCTCAATCAAATTTTGTTGCAAATTACCAGATCTAAAATTATCCTGTGGGCAGTTGCTTCCACAATATAGTGTCTTAAGAAACTATCTTAAACACACTCCATGAACTCCTCGTCAACATTAGCAATTTGTTTTGCCCAATCTCTATGAAGATCAAGTTTACTCAATAATATTGCATGATGTCTTACAAGTTTGCATTATTTATTATTAAAACCAAAAATTATTCCCACTAAAGACTTAATTTTCTCACTACTTCTTATCTCCACCCAGCCTGATCCTATGTCTTGAGAAATGATCTTGTCTCAGACCCTCACAGTAGCATTGAGCTCACTATTTCACAGAGCTATCACATTTCTGTATTCTTTCTGCCTATCCTTCAAAAATGTGAAGTGAGCTTTAAATTCCCTTCCCAGCCTTGATTACCTTCCAGCCGTGCCTTTGAAATAGTTACCAAATCATACTCATCCATTGCAGACAGTACAGACTGCAGATACTGGACGCCAGAGTCAACAGATGTGTACCTGGAAAGGCTCAGCATGTCAGACAGCAACCGAGGAGCAGGAAAGTCAATGATGTGTGCTGAAACCTTTGTTCAGGACTTGGTGGGTGGTGGTGGTGGTAGTGGTGGTGGAGGGGGGGGGAGTTGTTTGATGCTCAGAAGTAAATAGAAAGACAAGGGTGGGGCTGGAGGAAGGGTATATACTATAGTGATTAGGTGGATGCAGGTAGGGAGTTATTGTGATCAGTCAGTAGGAAAGGTGGAGCGGATAAGTGAGTAGGAAGATGGACAGGTTAGGTAGGTCAGGAAAGCGAGGAGCGGGGGAGGTGATAGAGATGGGATAAGGCTAGGAGTTGAGAGATTTTGAAGCTGTGAAGTCAATATTCATCTCATCTCATCTAATCATCAAGTTTGGTATTATTGCTTTCAACATTCACCAAAATAGTCTATACTTTGTTTGCGGTTTTCCACATTCTGACCCCATTTGTTGATACACTTTTATATTGTACTCTTTGGCCCTCTCTGTCACACTTTGTCACCCACATCACTATTCTGAAATATTATTTTATGTTTTGTATTTAACATGTTAAATTTACCCTCATTTGAACCTTCATCCCTCACACAATTTTAACACACTCATCACTCCTTTACTAATGACCTCACCAAGATGGCCTTCAGCCATTGTAAATGGATGGGAACTGTAGGGAATGCAATTTAGTTCTACAGTGACACTGGTAGCATTGAAATTATTACCATTGAAGAGTCCCATTTTAAGTTCCCCATTTCTAACTCCTAGAAAGATACTGAGGTATTTCCCTATCTGCCACAAGCTATCTCATGTCCCTTTTTTGCCCTTCTGATTTGCCTCTTGAGTATATTCCTACTGCCCTTGTATCCTTCTGGGGATTCACTCAATCCCTGCTTTCTGTACCTGACATAACTTCCACCTTTTTCTCAATTTCTCTCATCATCCAACATTCCCTACACCTACCAGCCTTAGCCTTCACCCTAATAGGAACTTAGTGTCTCTGAATTCTCGTTATTTCATGTTTGAAGGCTTTCCATTTTCTAGCCACCTCTTCATCTGTGAATACCCAGCCCTATCAACTTTTCAAAGTTCTTGCCTAACACCATCAAAATTTGTCTTCCTCCAGTTTAGAATTTTAACTTTTAGATGAGTCCCATCTTTTTCAATCGGTATTTTAACACTAATAGAATTATGGTTCCTGGCCACAAAGTGCTTCCCCACTGACACTTCAGTCATCTGCCCTACCTTATTTCCCAATAGAAGGTCAAGTTTTGCACCCTCTATAGTCAGTACATCCACAAGCTGAATCAGAAAAATTTATTGTACACACTTAACAAATTCCTCTCCATCCAAGCCTGTAACACAATGGCAATCCCGGTATTTGTTAGGAAAGTTACAATCCCATACCACTACCACCCTATAATAGATGATGAAGATCTCCTTCCAAATTTCTTCTCAATTTCCTGCTGACTACTGGAATGTACATTCCCAATAAGGTGATCATCCTTTCTTATTTCTCAGTTCCACCCAAATAACTTCACTGGACGTACTCCCTGGAATATCCTCCCTAAGTACAGCCGTAATGTTCTCCTGAAGCAAAAATGCCACTCTCCTTCTCTGTTGCTCCCCATCTATCCTTCCCATATCATCTGTACCTTGGAACATTTAACTGCCAGTCCTGTCCATCCCTGAGCGATGGCTCTGTAATAGATATAATATCCCAGTCCCATGTTCCTAACCATACCCTGAGTTCATCTGCCTTACCTGACATGCCTCTCACATTGAAATAAATGCAGTCCTACCACATTCTCTACTTTGTTTCTGCCTGCTTTGACTGTTTGACGTGGTCCTTTTCCCAACTGTATCAGCCTCAGACTCACCTCTTCCTTGCTATCTCCCTGCGTCCCACCCCCTCACTAGCTTAAATCTTCCCATGTACCTCTCGCAAATGTTCCCACCAGTATATTCACCCCCTTTTAATTCAGGTGCAATCCGTCCTTCTTAAGCAGGTCAATTCTCCCCTAGAAGAGATTCCAATCATTCAAAAATGTGAATCCTCCCCTGCATCAGCTCCTCAGGCACACAATCATCTGCTCCATCCTCCTATTCCAATTCTCACTAGCATGTGGCACTGGGAGTAATCCAGATATTACTATCCTTGAGGACCTACTTTTTAACCTCCTGCCTAATTTCCTATATTCCCTCCTCAGAACATTGTCCTTTTTTCTTCCTATGTCATTTGTACCAATGTAGACAATGATGTTCTGCTGGTCCCTGTCCCCTTTAAGAATATTCTGCACCTTCTCTGAGATATCCTTGACCATGGCTCCAGTGATGGAACACATCATTCTGATTTCTCATTGGCAGCTGCAGAAATGCCTGTCTGTGCCTCTGACTAGAGAGTCCCCTGTCACAATTGATCACTTGGAATCTGACATACCCCTCATTACATTATAGCCAGTTTCGATATCAGAATCCTGGCTGTCAGCACACATTCCCCCGAGAGTCCATCACTCCCTACATTTTCCAAAACAGCATACTTGTTTGAGATGGAGATAGCCATAGGAGATTTCTCATTACCTGCCTACCCCCTCCTACCTTTCCTGGAGATTACCTGTCTACCTGACTGTATGTGGGGTTTTTCTATCTTCCTGAAAACTGCCATCTCTCTCACCCCCTTGCTCCTGTAAATTCCTCATTGCCTTTAACTGCCTCTCTGATCTATTCACACGATCCAATAGGTTTTGCAAGCAAACACACTTCCTGCAAACATAATCATCAGTGACATTAAAATTCTAGCTAATCTCCCACATCTGACAGGAAGAGCACATCACTCTACTAAAGACCATCTTTGCACCTTAACAAACTACAGACCCAGAAAATAGCAGTTTCAGTGCTCTGAAAACACTGCTCCACGGTAACTTGGTACCTATGTTTTATATTTTAAGTAAGTTTAATCAAGAGACAGATCTCAATAAACATATAAACAAATGATTGTAAATTTACAAAGAAAAACAGTAGGGTTAGTCTTTAAAATAAATATTTGGCCCTGCTGTGAGCAGTTCTCCAGAGTTTACTCCAAGGTCAGCTGTGAATTTCAGTGTTTCTTTAGTTTTTTCAGAGCAAACTCTAATGTCCAGAGATATTAGAAACTAAACTGCAGAGGCAGACAGTTGTTCAGGTTGACTGCTCCCCTTTTCACCTTCAATGTTGCCCCTGATCTCTCAATTCCTCCCATTTTAAAAGTATCTTTGCTTTGATCTTCTTTTCCACAAAGTTCCAAAACAATGCAACAGTTTATAAAACAGCAATTACTGCTCTAAGAATTCAAGGAAAACTGCTCCAACACTGAAAAAAGAAGGAACTCTTATAGTCACAATTTTCTCCCATCCTCCATCTTTTGTTACGAGAAAAAGCTGAATATCAGACAACAAAAGTGGTTTCTCTTAAAGGAAAGGATAAAAAAATTGCAGTTTGAAATGTGCGAGCTCTGTCAGAGAAGTTCATGAAATCTTCGTGATTATGATTGTTTGAATGACAAATGTAAAGTTTTATTCAGCAATTAATATGTTTTAATGATTTTATTCATTTAAATATGAAATATTGGACAAAGAAAAGGAATGCAAATCAAATTGCATAGTGTCAAATTTGGTGCGAGAAATCAGTGTGATCTGAATGATATGATGGCAGCCATGTTTGATACAGTCATAGAGTCTTATTAAGTGAAGGTATTTTGACAATGTTTTTCCTCCAGATCTTTGGAAACCTTTCAGCCGCCTCCGAAAAGGAATATCTTCATTAATTTCTGTGAAGGTGCCAGAATACCAAAAGAAAATTGAACTTTACATTGCAGAGGGCATTTAAAACAGCAGAAACATCAACAACTTGCAGTTTTTGTCTTACAGCAACAATCTTGACAATGACAAAGATTCGGCATCAACTTTAATCAACAAAAATGTCAATCAAGCAAGTGCAACACAAGAAGATCATAAGTCTGATGATTATCCAGATCAAGAATGTTATCAACAATTTCAACAATCAGCCAATGCACAATATTCACCAACCTTTCGACCAGATAAAGAAAACCTTTCAGATCCATTTGATAGATCAGAAAATTGATAGAAGTCTTCAAGATATTAATAGGAAGAAACAGGGTAGATAAAGATAAACTATTTCCACTCATTGGGGATTCTAGAACTAGGGATTATTACAGAAAGGTCACTCAGAAGAGATGTGAGGAAATGTTTCTATACACAAAAGGTGGTAGATGTTTGGAATTTGATCAGTTGTTAATTTTAAATGTGAGATAGAAACATTTTTTTGTTAAGCAAAGCTATTAAGGTATATGGTACATAGAGTCATAGAGATGTATAGCAGACCCTTCGGTCCAATTCATCCATGCCGACCAGATTTCCCAACCTAATCTAGTCCCACCTACCAGCACCTGGCCCTTATCTCACCAAATCCTTCCTATTCATATACCCATCCAGATGTCTCTTAAATGTTGCAATTCTACCAGCCTCCAGCACTTACTCTAGCAACTCATTCCTTACACGTACCACCCTCTGAGTGAAAAGGTTGTCCCTTTAGGTCTCTTTTATATCTTTCCCCTCTCACTCTAAATCTATGCCCTCTAGTTCTAGACTCCCCCATCCCAGGGAAAAGATTTTGTCTATCCTATCCATGCCCCTCATGATTTTATAAACCCCTATAAGGTCACTCCTCAGCCTCCCATGCTCCAGAGAAAATAGCCTAGCCTATTCAACCTCTCCCTCTAGCTCAAATCCTCCAACCCTGGCAACATCCTTGTAAATCTTTTCTGAACCCTTTCAAGTTTCGCAACATCGTTCCGATAGGAAGGAGACTAGAATTGCGTGCAATATTCCAACAGTGGCATAACCAATGTCCTGCACAGCCGCAATTTGACCTCCCAACTCCTGTACTCAATATCTGACCAATAAAGGAAAGACTACCAAAAGTCTTTTTCACTATCCTATCTACCTGCGACTCCACTTTCAAGGAGCATGTATGGAGTTAGACCACAAATCAGCCATGATCTCATTGAATGGTCGAATAGACTTGATGGACTAAATGGCCTACTGCTGCTGTTATGTTACTATGTCCTACATACAAAGAAAATACAGTTCCAAAGATTTTAAGGACCTTCAGGATTTGACACCAAACCAAAGACAGAATAGGTTAACTCACTTCTCGACAATATGGAAACGACATCAGATAATCTATTACATTGACAACAAATCCATAAGAAACACATACATTTAACAACTTCACAACATTTTTGAAGAAAGTTTGAGCTAATCCGAAAACTTCAAGCATATCACTTTGTGTTCTGGTGGTAGATGTTGTTCAGCCATTGCTGTTGTTACCAAAACTCCTGAAACTTTTCCCTCCCTTTTAGCTTACTTGGACATGCTGTGAGTAAGGCCAAAGCTACCACTTTCACTCTGGTCAAATCATTACCTAAAAGTGAGTTCTGAAATAAATTCTGAACAATTTTAACTTTCACTGTTCTAGATGTTGTTACATTTGAAATGCACATCATACAAACAAAAATGTAAATATTTCTTCACTAATTCCATGAATTAAACATTCTAATTCACTCCCTGGAGGAAAAAAAAACTAGGCTTTGGCCAGAAAAGGAGTTTATGTAACTGCTGTGCACCTTAATGTAGCTATGGCTGTAGCTGTACCATTTGAGGGAGAGGGGAGTACTTTTCCCGTTGATAAAAAATGCCCCAGGTGTGGAATCATACAGAGGTCAGAATGAGATTGGCCATGGAAAGATTTGTGGCAGAGTAAGGCAAAAGGTCCATTGAGGTCGCTTTCGCTATGAGAAGCAACCTAGTGAATTATTCACTACGCAGAGGCAAATTGTCTTTTATGAGGGATTATAACTTGTTGAATGGCTTATTATTGACTCAACTCACCTCATTTATATTCAGCATCCTGTCTTACCAAATGAGCCAAATTAACTCGGCATTAAGAATTCTCAGCACTGACATCAGAGCAGGCCCCTGTTGATGTTGTTGGCTGCAAGAAGTCTTCTTGCTGCCCAGCAGTAAACAGCACCTCAGTCACGATCGATGGGAAACAGCCACTCGCAATGTTTATCTACAGGTACTAGCCATCCAACGTTTGCTAACACCTTATGATCCTCACAGACATCTCTGATCCACTTACAGGATATTTAGGAAATTGAGACCTGCATTGCAAAGCATAGTGACAAGTAACATTGAAAGGCAGCTCCAAGAATACTGTTGAATGCAAGAGTGTGAGTATGCACAGAAGGAAATCATTTGGCCTTTGATAATATGCTTGCTCTTGGTCATTCAGCTCAAATTAGCTCCTTACATTGTCTCTATTGCTCTGTTTTGTTTACTTTTAAGATAACTATCAAATTCTCTCTTGAAATCTTCACAATATTCTCAGGTACTGCTTTCCAAATTCAGGGTGGCATGGTGGCTCAGTTGTGAGCACTGCAGTATCACAGAGAACTCCAAGCTTATGGTAGGGGAGGAGGGGAAGCTGTGATGCTCTTTGGACAGGCAGTGTGGACTAGATGGACCAAATGAACTGCATCCACACTGTGGGGATTCAACAACAACCACTCACTGTGTACAAAAAGATTTTTATCAACCTGCCTTTGGTTCATCTTTCTATCTGTGACCTTTTTCTTTTACCGCCCTTCTCGAGAAATTTGCTGATGCTGATCTCCCCATTAATTTGAACAGTTTCATCATTCACTTCTCAATGACTCTTTCTCTTAGGATGAAAGCCATAGAATTTCCAATGCTTCCATGATTCTGAACCTTCTCAGCCCTGAAGTCATTCTTGGGAATCTTTTCTGCACCTTCTCTCACATCTGCATTTCCACCATTAAAGAGTTGCTCAGAATTGGGCACAATGCTCCAGGTGATGCCAAGCCAGGGTTTGATAAAGATTCAGATTACCTTCCTTTCCTTTGCACTCTTTGTCTCCATCTAACAGGAATCCCACATATTGTGTAAACCATTGTGTTACCTTAACTGAATCTTGCCTCTGGGTTTCTCTGTTCCTGAAGCCCTTTTAACTACTTGCTTAATGTTCTTTATCAGAGTAAAATGAGTCACTTGCCACTGTCTTAGATTAAATTTCATCTCGAATATGTCTGCCCACTTCATCAACCTTATATCCCCTCCTGACATCTACCATCATCCTCCGCACACCTTGGTCAACTTTGTGCAAATTTTAAAATTGTGTCCTCTACACGCAAGTCCATACTATTGATGTATAGAATATCAGGAAGAGTAGTTCTATTACTAGTCTCTGGGTCACCTGATGTTTTAGCTTCCTCTGGACCAAAGGAAAACAACATCACATCTTCTTTGTTTAAAGTTGCTTAGTTAATTTCATAGTCAAAAAAGTATGGGACTGGAAAAGCACAGCAGGTCAGGCAGCATCCAAGGAACAGGAGAGGCAATGTTTTGGGCATAAGCCCTTCATCAGGAATATGCCCATTATCAAATACATTTTGAACATTTATATGCAGCACACCCATCCTGTCTCACATTAGGAACCTATAAACATTTACTTTTATGCAATTTTCCAATTAAAAGAATCCATGCTTGTTTTTCTTAATTAGGGATGTTATAGTTCGAATGGTTGTATCCTTACCCCAGAACCAGGACATCTGGGTTCAAGTCTCACCTGCTCCAGAGATGTGTATTAACATTTCTGAACAGGTTGATTCGAAAAAAAATAGGTTAGTCACGTGTTCAAGTGATTATTAATTATTGTGTTCAATCATCCATTAGAAAGTTCCAAAATTACTAACAAAAAACAACAACAAACAAATCTTAACACTGTGCCCATTTAAGGTCAGACAAGGACAGCTGACCTTAAAGATTAGTAGAAGAGATCATTATTAAAGGTAAATGTCAAAGAGGGAAGGAAATGTGTTAAAGAGAGTTAGATAACAATATTTAGGGATAGAGTTCCAGAGTGTCGGGTATAGACAGCTAAAGACAGGTATACCAATGATGGAGATGTTTAAATTGGTGATATTCAAATGGATAAAATAAGAGGAATAAAGGGATCAAAAGATTTGTATAGCAAGAGGATGCTGCAGAGATAGAGAGGGAAAGGACCATGGAGAAATTTGGAAACAACAATGAGAAATTTAAAGTTGAGGTGTTACTGAGGTATCAATCAATGGAGGTGACCAAGAACACACAGGAAGCAGATAATGATTTTATGTGAGTTAGGGCCTGGGCTGTAGTGGTTTTACTTAATTCACGTTTGAGCAGGATACAGGATGACCAAGGATAAATGTCAACTGTTGGTCTGCCACAGTCCAAAGATGTGCAGGTCAGGTGAATTGGCCATGCTAAATTGCCAATAGTGCTAGGTGAATTAGTCAGAGGGAAATGGGTCTGGGTGGATTACTTTCCCAAGGGTTGGTGTGGATTGGTTGGGGCAAAAGGCCTGTTTCCACACTGTAGGGAATCTAATCTAATCTAATCTAATCTATACGTAACAATCACATAGGAGTTTTAACGAAGAGAGGTCGAGTCAAAACAAAATCTGGTGATCTTACATAGGTGGGAAAACACTTGTCTTATTGATGGTTCAGGAACATGATAGGATACAATAGGACTCTCGTTTTAGTGTCAAATATCATACCAAAGTTCCCGAGGTTCACCCTCAGACTACTGTTAATGAGTGATAGAGTTTATCACAGGGACCAATGTCAATGTCTTAGCCAGCTCAATAGTTAATTAGTGAAAAGTTCTGAAGATCTCAATATTTGATACAGGATGATGTTAAATGAAAAGAGGTAATAGGAAATGGGAAGTGGAGATGCAGTTTAAGGAGGAGATGCTGAACTCTGTGCAGGTGGCTTAGTGCACAGCACTGAAAGAAGTGTGATTACAATCGGGGACACTTAAAAGACCAATGCTAGAAGAGTGCACATTTCCAAGGGAGTTGAGGGGTGGCATGGGATTGTGGAGGTTAGGAGAGTGAAACCATGGTGGGATTTGAAAATAGTATCAGAATTTAAAAATTAGGCATTATATAACTGATGTATATCAGTGATCCCAGAATTGGTGAGTTAACACATCTTACATCAATTTGTACACAGAGTATAAAGGGTAGAAAATGAGGAATTGGCCAAAACTAGTAACAATAGATTAGAGGTTCAGCAACAGAGGAGTATATTTGATGATATTATTATAGTAACAATAAGCTATCTCAGTAATGAAGGCCATAAGGGTAAGGTCAATGGACTAGTAATCAAGAAACCCAGCTTAATATTCGGGAAGCATGGGTTTGAACTCTAACATGGCAGATGATTAAATTTAAATTCAGTAAAAAGCCAGCCCAGTGGCAACCATGCTGGTTATCATTAAAAATAAATTTGGCTGATGAATGCCCTTCAGTGAAGAAAATCTGCAATCCCTATTAATGTGTCCCACATGTGAGTGCAGACCCACAATGTTGTTGACTCTTAGTTGTCCTCTGACCAATAAGGGTGGACAACAATTGTTGGTTGAGCCATCGACATCCATATCCCATGGACAAATGGAAAAAGGGGTCCCTGAGGTCATTCAAGGTCAACGATGAAAGCAACAGGTCGTACTGAGGGATTGCATCAAAGGTCATATTGCAATTATTGCAGATCACATTCACTGCCTTTCCCATTTAGAGAGGATTAATGGAATAATCACTTCATTTCCTGTTTTTCAGCTTGTCAAAAATTCAAAACCATTGAAATTATCACCATCAAGGGAAGCCATCTGGCCAATTGTGTCAGTGATTTATTTTTGAAAGAACAGTCATACTTCATCAGACATTCCCACTCTTTGTTTGTGGGTATGCATGGATCTGAATCATGTGTACTTTCCCACTTCGTTTTTAAAATTATTCATGAAATCAGCTTCTTTTTAAGATTGTCTGTTCCAAATCACACCAACATTTTGAATGGAATCATTTCTCTTCAGCCTGCCTTCAGATTATTTACAATGGAACCTATTCAAACTTTTCCAACCTGTCCACGTAACTGAAGTCACTCATTGTCAGTCGCATAGTGGTAAACAGAATCTCCTCCAATTTTGTAAACCAGGTAGGGAATCAGGGAGATGTCAATTAAGTGCAGTCATCCTGGCTCTGGGGTAGGTATCAGTAGCTTGTAGGTTCAAATCCCATCAAGACAAATGGCAAAATTGAAGTTAACACATTTGGAAAGTTTAGAATTGAAAATAAAAACAGTAGGAGATGATGGAGGGTTGTAAGAAGCCACTGGTTTCCTAATGTCATCAGCTGAAAAGATCACAGGCAGATTTATCTGGTCCGATTTAAAGACGTCTTCAGTTCCACACAATTGGTTGGCTTTCACTGTCATTTTGTTGCATTTTTGTACTTTATTATAATTTAATGCCATATCATCCATATTTCACCAAAATATTTGATAAATATAACAATTTAAAGCTGCAATATTGAATTCATTGTTCCCAATTTGCTCCCATTTTCCCAACAACACTCAAACCTTGTAAGGTTTACAAGTATAAAACATTGAATTTAATATCTTTATAAATCTAATAAGGTATTTCTGCCTTTCTGTACCCTGTATCCTGGATTTCTGTACAGTATCTTCTCAATTTCTGTAAGCCAGCTCAGGGAATCTTCTGACATTGCCCACTCTCACAGCAGAGCCAATCATTGAGAGCAAGTGGTCTATCTTTGAGTACCAGTTACCTCACTTCACCTTCAGCCATATGTCACTGGTCGCAGCCTGAGAGAGAAACAATAAACAAAACAAATATTAAACTTTTTCAGACTAAACGATCTCATGTCAAAAGCAAAACCTTTCCTTATAACGGAAACAATGTCTACACTATCTAGCAGCAATTTGTTGGTAATTTGGAAACTTTCTGAACCCTGTGCAGAGACTCTGCAATTCACAGCAACCAAAATTTTCAAATGACTAGCATTGCTTGAAGCTTCACATAAGTTCACTGCCCTGTTTTGATAATACACTGTCCTCTGCATGTTTGATGCTCATTCTGTCAAAAAAAACAGTTAAAACCAATTCCCTCTGTTCCATTTCTGGACAACGATCTTTCATTCTTTCACTTGCTTAGGAGTTGAAGGCAAACTTCGAGGAGAACACTTTTGTTTCAAAACATTTAATGTTTGCACTTGGCCAAACATGGGTGAAAATTGTTTCAGCTTTCACCAGTAAATGAATCATGCTGAGTCCCTTAAAGTGTGTAACACAGTTTAATCAGTCTTTGAGTTTTTTTTTTCAGTGTTCATTATTCAATACATTGCTAAATATTTATTTTGCAGCTTAATGGCATCAGTTTGAAAATTTCCATTATCAAACTGTTATTATGTCATGGCAACTGTTTCAGGACTATGTTACAACAAAGGTTCGGAATCTCAAACTGTTACAGATGATAATAACCTTTAATCCCAAAATGTGCTTTTTAAAAGAGGGCTGCTAGCAAGACAACCTAACTGCAGGTGTATGTTCAGTGATGGCTGGCAAAGTTCAGTGTCATATTAATGGACTAACACCTGAGGGTGTTAAAAAAAACTTCAGAGACAGACTTGAAATAGTGAGATGGCTAATTATCCTTCTTGTTCTTGGAAGGGAGCATCCTCTTTCAGGCATTTTTGTGGTATGTCCTTCAAAGAATGTACATAAAGGGGTTAAAAATTAATGTTTATATGTTAACATTTGACTGCAATAGATTGGAGGGTCTCTGGCATTCTGTGGAGCCAATAAGCGCCTCTCTGCCAGAGGTAAAGAAATCATGCGATCTCTCACTCTTATTACTGCTCAAGAGTCGAAAGTTGAATCAAGACAAGGCAATATCAGCTTTCAAATGCAAGAATCTCAAAAATTGACTATTGATCTGCCAATGTTAATGGTACAGGTACAAATAGGAAGAAGATGGTCTGGTGGTATTATTGGCACAATGGCTCAGTGGTTAGCACTGCTACCTCACAGTACAAGGGACCTGGTTTGATTCCAACCTTGGGTAACTGTAGGTGTGGAGTTTACACAATCTTTCTGCGTCTGTGCAGGTTTCCTCCAGGTACTCTGGTTTCCTCCTACAATCCAAAAACATGCAGGTCAGGTGAATTGGCCATGCTAAATTGCCCATAGTGTTAGGTACAATAGTCAGAGGGAAGTAGGTCTGGGTGGATTACTCTTTGGAGTGTCGATGTGGACCTGTTGGGTCAAATGGCATTAGAGGGAATCTAATCTAATCTAATCTAATCAACTCAAAAAACCTTCAGCAGCTGCTCTTCATGAACAATTCAGAGACTAATTCAAATAATCTTTTTTTCTTTTAGCCTCTCCTCTTATTTCTATTCTTCATGGATCATTTTGTATTACTAATTTTTCTCATGTTTAGTAATTAAATGAAAAACAAAAAGTGCTGGAGGTACTCAGCTGGTCTCTGTCAGTGGAGAGTTGTACAGTGTTAAGATTTCAAGTCCCAAATTATTCCACTTTGGAAGCCACTTCTCATCATCATTTGTCAGCAGCACAGCACTCGTCTCTTTTGCCAATCACCTTCTAAATTCTAGAGAATAAAGGTTTAGTATCATAATAGTATCATTTAGTATAATAACCATACAAGAGAGTGTGTCTGTCTATCTGTGTGTGTGTGTGTGTCTGTCTGTATGTCTGCATGTGTGTGTGTGTGTGTGTGTGTGTGTATGTGTGTCAGTGTGCGGCCATAACGACATGGAGGGGCATGATCATATTCTCAACATGTTAAACATAACATTGAGTTCTAAAGGTACCACGTTCCTCCAGCTGACATTGAGACTCACTGGAGCACTGCAATAAGCCTCAGAGTGAAATGTTGGCCTGGCAACGTGGTGGGGTGTTGAAGTAGCAGGTAACTGCAAGCTCAAGGCCATCTTTATCGACATGTCAGGGTGACTTGGAGACAAGATACCAGCCTCTGTGCAGTTATTTCAGGAATGTATAGGGCTGAAGTGAAAACAAAAATAGGACATCAAAAAGAAGTTATGAAATATGAAGGAAAATCCAAAGATGTTTTAGCAGTACATTAAGAGTATGAAGATGACTAAGGAAAGGATTGAGCCTATCAGAGAAAGACATGACTGGGTACAGAAGATGTGTACATGTTCCTTCATGAGTATTTCACACAGCGGTCACCTTTCATCATTTCATTTTTTCTCCCCAGTGTAGCACTGACACAGTTGCCATCCACAGCGGAACACCAAGAGGAGCAGACTAAAGGGGCTAACCGGCCTATTCCTGTTGGTCTGTAACAGCTAGTTTGAATAGCTTTGAATAAGTCATATAAAAGTCATAAAACTGGTGCAGTTGACAGCACTATTTTCAAATTTACAAAAGATCTTCCATCTATTCAAATTGTTTGTCTTTTTGTTCAACAGGTTTGTTAAGGGTATAACAACAGTGCTGAGTTTCAGAACAAACGTCCGATAGAATGCACTCATGGGAGCAAAACCTAAAACTTCACACATCGTCTTAAGCATCAAAATATCAAAAAAAATACAATACTTTTGTTTCCTTAGGGGCGAGTTAGCCTTGTCCCACAGTAAATTCCTAAAAAGATGCCTTTGCCTTAGCAAATTCATTCCAAGCTAAATTTAGAACTAAATTGGCCTTGTGAATTTGATCAAAATGATTCAATAAAATGGTGTAAATGTTTTTCCAGTTTTGATTAAAAATGCCAAGTTGGTTGATGTAAACAGAATAATTAACAAGCCCTTTAATTATTTTGTTGGACAATTACTGAAATATTGCCAGTGTATTTTTCATTCCAAAGGGCATAACTTTATGTTGATAAAGTTCGTCCAGTGTTACAATTTCTTTAGCTCTGCCAATGAAAGGATCATACCAATAACTTCTTAACAAGTCAACTCAGCTGAACTCTGCCATGCTTATGGAGTTTCCTTTTTTTCAATGTCCCCACCATTCTCCACACCATCAGAAGTCATGCAACACCAGATTATAATTCAACAGGTCTATTTGAACTCACAAGCTTTGGGAGCATAGGTCTCCTCATCAGGGAAGTCACTTCACCTGATGAAGGGGCAGTGCTCTGAAAGTTTGTAATTTCAAATAAATATGTTGGACTATAATCTGATGTCATGTGACTTTTGATATTGTCCACCTGAGTCAAACACCAGCACCTCCACTTCATGGACACCATCCTCCTCAGAATGCTGCTCCCATTTGCCTCATTCCTCAGCATCTAGCACTCATTGTCTGCTTCCATTGTGCAGAATACAACATATCAGGATGATGTGGCACACACTGTCCAGACTATACGAGTGGCAACCCCCCAGAGCAGTCCAAGCAGCAGAACCACATCTTCAGGAGCCTCTTTGTTTGCTCCATTACAGCCCTGTTTGAAGCTTGGGCAGCATTATATCTGTGCCCCACATTAGTCAATGGTTTCCCACTGGTGGTGTCAACCATGGTCCTAATGGGTAACTCTTCTCCCCCAGTAACCAATCTGGTAACATTCGTAGGCTTTTAAACACAACAGGGGTACAGGTTGAGCCTCTGAATGGTTTGTGATATTGACAGTGTCATGGGCACATGTCTCCAGGAAATGATTACACTGATCATTGATCACCTGAACATTAATGGAATGGAACCCCTTCCCATTGATGAATTCCACAGTTTTGTGATACTGCCCTCTCAGTGCTATGTCTGGCCAGTCAAGGGTACCCTGCATTTGGGAGATGCCAGGTAGGTTTATGCAGCAAATTGAATGGGAGTGAGCTTGCATGAATGGGATTGGTCACTGTCCTGATAGATTTGTCGGTGCACGGACTGAGGTCTCACACAGGGTACCCCACCACTCCCTGGTAGGAGCCAGTCACATCAATGTTCCAAGTGTCTATCGCATCTCCTGGAAACGCCCTCAGGTCTCGCTCCAGCAGTTGGTTCTGTGCCATCACATTGCCTCAGGAAATGATTGATACTGCATCTCTGTCAACCCCAGAAATGGATCAGGACCAGAATATCTCTGGGCCTCCTTCAGACACCATGCATCCTGAGGAGCATTTTGCTATTGACCTCTCCCTGGACTGGGGTTGTCTCAGCCTTCATGGGGCTGTGCTGTTGTTCCTGGGCCTGTCATAAATCCTGCTACACCTGCATCCACCTTTCTCTTCTTAGGAAGGAAGGCAAAGGGAACAACATCCCACCATCAGCTATGTACAGGAAGCCCCCATGGAAACCTCTAATGTTGGAAACAGAGCAAAAGAGGTTCTGAACTCTGGGAACAGTTAATGTGCTATAACCTTCAGATGAGGGCTTAAACACTCCTCCAGACGGTAAGGTACCCTGCACCATGGTAATGCCATATCTGCAGCAGTTTCAGCCCCAGCATCGATACCAACTTGATGCAGTTTCAGCACCAGTTGAGTGACCAACGCATCACAACAAAACAGATGTCCCTGCAGTGCTTCATCCCTTTCCCATTCCAGATCCACATCAACAATGAAAGTCATCAATGCATTCGGTACAGATCATCCCTAAATTTACCAGACTGATAATAAAACAATTGTTTCTGCCTCCCACAACCCTCTTGCGGGTTTCACAAGTACTGGGTAATCTTTGTCCAGTGTTTTCCTTTTTTCATATCATTGCTGTTAACTTCTGTATTAATAGGATGTCAAAGTTCAATCAGCCAGAACCAATGGCTTGGTGCAAATCACCTTTTGACCAGCATTTGAACATTAAACACATTCACACTGCACACATTGCAAATGGACAATGAAATGATTGCAAATGAAATGTAGCTGCAGTTAGGAAAAGCCTGATCCATATATTTGTCCAAGCCATTTTTCAGTTATAATTAGCATCTAGAGAACACCAACTGATGTCATTTTCCTCTAACCGTTCTCCTGCCCCAAACCCATCCCCCCTCCCCATGCCAGTACATTATATCTTCTTGATGCTCTCCCTGGTTCTCTACACAGCCCACTGGGGAGACCATAGAGATGTCACTGTTAATAAACTCTGCTCCTGGACCCTACTATAATCATCCTATTTTGTACCACATCCCTCTTGTAACTTGACTCACTGTGGAAATGCGTGCAAGTGAGAACTTTTTTTATGCCAGAGTTTCACATGTCATGTTGCCATGTAACTCCTGATTGGTACTATACCAGCCTGGACTGAAATTTATGCCATTATACAACAGGAAAAAAATGCCTCAAGGAGAGGTGGGCATATGTCAGAATGGGCAGCGATGGTCCAGTCTAAGAAGTGGGTTATTGGGCACAGGTTACTACTTGTTACCCTTGAATCATTAAAGCTTTTTGGGTTGTGAGCCACTGCAACGCAATGGTCCCTTCTATAAATGGGGAGATGTTGATATACGAACAATGTCATTGAACAATTATTCTCGCGTACCACAGAAATGCGCTGGATCAGCAGGTTAAAATCTCTGACAGCTGGTGGAATTTAAATGATTATATCTGGAATATCTAACCATTGACTGTACTAATCACTATATGGCAAGAACAAATTGTTGCAAGAACCTATTTGGTTCACTCATGTCTTAAAGGAAACAAAATTTGTCAACTTCATGAGATTCCAGACCCATGGCAATAACAATACGGTTGACTCAGCTGCCTCTGAAATGGCCCGGCAAACCATTCAACTCAAGAATAATTAGGGACGAGCCTTGGAGTCAACATTCGCAACCATCAATGAAAGAAAAATGCCCTTATGAGAAAAGTAACAATATGTTCAGACAACATCACAAACTGTGAAAGGAAAGGAAGCCAGTTCATTTTATGTGAACTTGTAAAAGGTGGTATAATTTTATTTGAAGGTCTGTACATTCTATGGACCAAACCAAAAATAATTTTAGCCTTTAATTTGGGTATTGTTCCATGTGTTTAGAAATATTACGTGTGACTGTCATTGTGCAGTGTATTAATTTTGATTTACAACCATGCACCCAGAAAGTGGGACATCACAATGATTTATACTTCAAATTAAAGATGCTGTTTTTGGCAATATTTTTATCAGAAGCTTGTTTTACAATTCTGAAAAGACACTGAACAATTTGTTTTGTAAAAGATAACCTTCAGTCTCGAAGATGTTTGGCAAAAATCTAATCTGACCTGGTCAAAACATTTTGCGTTCGTTTGAAGAGAGGTTAACATATATCTTGAAGATACAGTGAAAAATGTTTTGTTGCCACAATCCAGCAGCACTTTGAGTTACAATTTACAAAAATAATAAAAGAAAATTACTTAAATAGAGTTCGGCTTCTGTTAAATTGGGGTCTCAAGCCTGGCTCCAGGGTTTCTGCAAGGTCTCTGCAAGGTGTTCCGATCGTCATGGAGTCCTGCTCCAGGAACAATAACAACAACGAAACTGAGAGAGAAATCAGGAGCAAGAGAGCCACAGAAACAGACAAAAAGCAGGTATGTGGTTTATGAAATGGAAAGGTTGTAGGTTATATACTTAGCATTGCAGATGCGTCAAAACAGAGTGTACAATTCTAGTTATTGTAAAACTGTGGTTAAAATACTACATTCCAGGTTGCTGTTATTCATAGAATATTTAAGCCTCATTGAGCAACCCCCTTTAGCCAGAAGTGTCATGTAGGTGATCCAAGTCGGCCTTCACCTAAGACACAATCAAGAAACATCATGATAGCTTCAAATCTAGAAATGGATGGACAAGCTGGATACGATAAACTCCTTTCCTGGATGAGTGCAATTTCAGAAACAGAGAACAAGCTCAATATCATTCAGGACAAAGCAGCCCACTTGACAGGCACCACATTAATCACTTTCACCATTGACTCCCTTTGCCATTACACAGTGATGGCAGTGTATATCATGTACAAGATGCTGTCCAGGTCTTGCTGCATATAGATACAGACTGGTACAGTTTATGAGGAGTCATGAATGGTGCTGAACATTGTGCAATCATTCGTAAACAGCAGCACTTTTGATCTTATGCTAGAGGCGAGGTCATTGATGAAACATGTAGAACATAGAACAATACAGCATGGAACAGGCCCTTCGGCCCACGATGTTGTGCCGAACATTTGTCTTAGCTTAAGCACCTATCCATGTACCTATCCAGTTGCCGCTTAAACGTCACCAATGATTCTGACTCTGCCACTCCCACAGGCAGTGCATTCCATGCCCCCACAACTCTCCAGGTAAAGAATCTACCCCTGACATCCCCCCTATACCTTCCACCCTTTACCTTAAATTTATGTCCCCTTGTAACACTCTGTTGTAACCGGGGAAAAAGTCTCTGACTGTCTACTCTATCTATTCCTCTGATCATCTTATAAACCTCTTTCAAGTCACCCCTCATCCTTCGCCGTTCCAATGAGAGAAGGCCTAGTAATTTCAACCTATCCTCGTACGACCTATTCTCCATTCCAGGCAACATCCTGGTAATCTCCTCTGCACCCTGTCCAAAGCTTCCACATCTTTCCTAAAGTGAGGCGACCAGAACTGCACACAGTACTCCAAATGTGGCCTTACCAAGGTCCTATACAGCTGCAACATCACCTCATGACTCTTGAATTCAATCCCTCTGCTAATGAACGCTAATACACCAGAGGCCTTCTTACAAGTTCTATCCACCTGAGTGGCAACTTTCAATGAGCTATGAACATAGACCCCACGATCCCTCTGCTCCTCCACCTTACTAAGAACCCTACTGTTAACCCTGTATTCTGTCTTCTTATTTGTCCTTCCAAAATGGACAACCTTACACTTGACAGGGTTGAACTTCATCTGCCACTCCTCAGCCCAGCTCTGCATCATATCTAAGTCCCTTTGCAGCTGACAACAGCCCTCCTCACTATCCACAACTCCACCAATCTTCGTATCGTCTGCAAATTTACTGACCCACCCTTCGACTCCCTCTTCCAAGTCATTAATAAAAATTACAAACAGCAGAGGACCCAGAACTGCTCACTGCGGAACTCCACTTGTAACTGGGCACCAGGCTGAATATTTACCATCTACCACCAATCTCTGACTTCGACCGATTAGCCAGTTCTCTATCCAACTGGCCAAATTTCCCACTATCCCATGCCTCCTGACTTTCCGCATAAGCCTACCATGGGGAATCTTATCAAATGCCTTACTAAAATCCATGTACACTACATCCACTGCTCTACCTTCATCAACATGTTAGTGACCTCCTCAAAGAATTCAATAAGACTTGTTAGGGAAGACCTACCCCTCACAAATCCGTGCTGGCTGTCCCTAATCAAGCAATGTCTTTCCAGATACTCATAAATCCTATCCCTCAGTACCCTTTCCATTACTTTGCCTACCACCGAAGTAAAACTAACTGGCCTGTAATTCCTGGGGTTATCCCTATTCCCTTTTTTCAACAAGGGCACAACATTCGCCACTCTCCAGTCCCCTGGCACCACCCCCCGTTGACAGTGAAGACGAAAAGAACATGGCCAATCGCTCTGCAATTTCCTCTCTTGCTTCCCATATAATTCTAAGATATATCCTGTCAGGCCCGGGGAACTTGTCTATCCTCAAGTTTTTCAAAATGCCCAACACGTCTTCCCTCCTAACAAGTATCTCCTCTAGTTTACCAGTCCGTTTCATACTCTCCTCTTCAACAATACAGTCCCTCTCATTTGTAAATACTGAAGAAAAGTACTCATTCAAGACCTCTCCTATCTTTCCCGACTCAATACACAGTCTCCCATTACTGTCCTTGATCAGACCTACCCTCGTTCTTGTCATTCTCATGTTTCTCACATAGGCATAAAAGGCTTTGGGGTTATCCTTGATACTAACCGCCAAAGATTTTTCATGCCCTCTCTTAGCTCTCCTAATCCCTTTCTTCAGCTCGATCCTGGCTATCCTGTATCCCACCAACGCTCTGTCTGAACCTTGTTTCCTCAACCTTATGTAAGCCTCCTTCTTCCTCTTTACAAGACATTCAACCTCCCTCATCAACCAAAGTTCCCTCACATGATCATCTCTTTCCTGCCTGACACGTACATACATATCAAGGACACGTCGTATCTGTTCCTTGAAAAAGTTCCACATTTCAACGACATCCTTCCCTGACAGCCTATGCTCCCAATTTATGCTCCTCAGGTCCTGTCTTGCCGGATCGTATTTACCCTTCCCCCAGTTGTAAAATCTACCCTGTTGCACGCACCTATCTCTCTCCATAACTAAGGTGAAAGTCACAGAATTGTGGTCACCATCACCAAAATGCTCACCCACTAACAAGCACATCACTTGTCCCGGTTCGTTACCAAGTACCAAATCCAATACGGCCTCCCCTCTGGTGGGACAATCTACATACTGAGTTAGAAAAGCTTCCTGGACACACTGCACAAACACCGCCCCTTCCAATCTACTTGATCTAAAGAGCTTCCAATCAATATTTGGGAAGTTGAATGTGTATGACACGCTTGCCTTTATTGATTGGGGAACTGGGTACAAGAGTCGGGAGGTCATGTTGCAGCTTTGTAAGGCCACACTTCCAAGTATTGAGTTCAGTCCTGGTCACCACATTACTAGAAGGATGCGGAGGCTTAGGAGAAGGTGCAGTAGAGGTTGACCAGGATGCTGCCTGGAATTGAGGGCATGAGCTATAAGGAGAGGCTAGAAAAGTTCAGGTTGTTTTCTCTGTCACGGAAGAGGCTAAGGGGAAACTTGATAGACTGGGAAAAAGATTCTGACCAACAACCCCGAGTTGAAATGTCTAATAGTATGGGGCATACATTTAATGTGAGATGGAGAAAGTTCAAAGGAGATGTGAGGGGCAAGTCTTTTTATACAGAGAGCGGTAGGAGTCTGAAGTGTGCTGTCAGGGATGGTGGTGGAGGCAGATATAATACGGGCATTTCTGGACTTTTAGATAAGCACATGAATATTCAAGGAATGGAGGGCAGGCAGAAGGGAGTGGTTTAATTTGGCATCATGTTCAGGACAACATGGTGGGCTGAAGGGCCTGTTCCTGTGCTGTACAGTCCTATGTTCAATGTGAACAGCTAAAAACCATTCAGCCTTGGACACAAATCTGAGGAACTCCTGTGTGAATGTTGCACAACTGAGATGATTGACCTCTAACAACCACAGCTATGTTTCTTGCTGCTCGAGCTGTGAAGCATCTCCTCCATATTCACAGTGGCACCAGTTTTAGTGCAGCTTATTGATCGCATACACAATTAAATGGGGTCTTGATGATAAGGCAGTCACTCTCACCACAACACTAGAGTTTGGGTTTTTTGTCTATGCTTGGAAAAATCTAATGAAGTCAGGAGGTAAGTGACCTTGGCAGAAACCTGAACTGGGTGTCAGTGAGTGAGTTATTGCTGAGAAACTGCCACTTGATAGCAACTTTTGATTACTTTGTTGATGATCAAAGGTAGATTGATGAGCTGGTAGTTCGCTGGGTTGGTTTTGTTTTGCTTTATGTGGACAGGAGAGATCCAAACAAATTTCCACAATGGCAGAAAAATGCCTTGTTGTGGCTGTACCAGAATAGCTTAGCGAGGGCTGCAGCAAATTCTGGATCTCAGTCTCCCTGGATTATTACCAGGGCCCATAATCTTTACATTAGCCAATGTCTACTGCTATTTCTTGACGTCACTTGAAGTTACTTGGCACCTCTACCGCACGGGACCTCAGGCAAAGGGCATGATGAATTCTCTACTTATGATTTCTGACTGAAGATGGATGCAAATACTCCAGTTTTGTGTCTTTCATTGATGTGCTGGGTTCCTCCATTGTTGGCAATAGGAATTTTTTTGCAGCATCCTCCTCCTGTTGTTAATCTATCAATCATTGTTCATAAATGTCTGTAGCAGGACTGCAGAGTTTAGATCTGATCCATTGGATGTGGGTTTGCTTAGCTCTGATCACTTTGCTGTTAAAGTCTTTGGTAGCTTTGCCAGGTTGACACATTATTTTTAGGTATGGCTGGTGCTGTTCCTGGTATGCCCTCCTGCACTTTCCAATGAACCAGGGTTGACTCTTGGCTTGATGCTAATGACAGAGTAAATGATATGCAGTGCTATGAAATTGCCGATGCGTTTGAATAGAATTCTGCTGCTTCTGTTCTGACAAAGGATCGCTGGACTCAAAATGTTTAACACTGCTTTTTACTCCACAGATGCTGCCACACCTGCTGAGTTTCTCCAGCACTTCCTGTTTATGTTTCTGCTGCTGCTGGTAGCCCTCAATGTTTTATGCATACCTAGCTTTGAGTTGCTGAAGTGATTCAAAATCAATTCCATTTAGTATGATGATAGCACCACCGAACATGATGGAAGGCATCCTCTTCATTGATGATCAACATCTGGGAACATCGCTTTTTTTGAAAGTTGTCTGTTTGGATTGTTTGCTGATGAGCTTCCAGTTTTATTTCTACAACATATTGTGAAATTGCTTGGAGAATGACAATGCAGGTGCCAACTTCCATGAGATTAGATGATGTTGGAACTATGAACTCATTTTGAATCTTGCTAAGATTCTGCAGCACATGGTTTGTCCTGTGTACACCTCCCTCTCTCAATGTTACGATTACATAGCTGCAATGGGTCCAGTACATTTTGGCGCTGCCCTTTTGGCGCCAATCATTTGGCCCCGCCGTTTTAGCTCCAAACTGTTTTGACGCTCATTACTTTGACACTGAGCTGTTTTGGCACCAATTCAGAATAAAAAAAAGTCTTGTTTGGTTAAAGAAGAGAGGATGACTAATGACCCGATGTAATTTTCTCAACTAGCAAGAGTTGATAGTCAAAGCTGTAATGACCCGCTGCAGATTGAAATCACGTTTTGTAATCATTTTCTCATTTAACAATTAATAGTCATTTAATAGTCATCTCCTGCCTTGATGATACTTAAACCCATCTATCTTCACATTGGAAAGCTGTAATACAATTTTCTTTCCATTTTCTTGTAGAGCCCATATCAGAAATGGCTGAAAATATTCTAAGCAAGAGAAACAAACCAAAATTTTCACACGACGGTTATCTATATGTGTTTGATAAATGTAGCAAAATGTAGAAGTTTGTTTTTATAACGAGAATAGGTTAAAAATAATGAATAAAAAAGAATTAGATTTATTTCTTACAATGCAACAAAAAAGAATTTCTTATGGGTTCTACAAGGCTTTTTTTTATTTTGAATTGGCACCAAAACAGCTCAGTGCCAATGTAATGAGCGGCAAAACAGCGGGGTCAAATATTCCCATTCCAAGCTGCAATACATCATGAGTAGGTGGGGTGTGATGGAACACACTGCTCTTGTCTCAGTTGGTGTATCTCCAACAACACTCAAGCGGTTTGACAACATCCAGGACAATGTAACCACTTGATTAGTACCACATCCACAAACATTCACTCCCTCTCCCCTCAACACTTAGTAATAGCAGTGTGTACTATCGACAAGACGCACTGCAGATATCCACCTTGGACAGCATGTTTGAAACCCATGTCCACCTCCATCGGGAAGACAGCAGGTACATGCCAACGCTACAACCTGCAAGTTACCCTCCAAGACACTCAGCATCCTGACTTGTTTGATTTATGTCGCTGGGTCAAAACCTTGGAGTTCCTCCCAAATAACATTGTCAGTCTGCTTCCGGATCAGGAACTGCAATGGCTCAAAGAGACAATTCTCCACCACCTCCTCAACAGAAATTACTGATCGGCAATACTGGTCTCACCAACAATGCCCACATTCTAGGGATGATTTTGAAAAAAATCCCGAACACCTGTTTTGGTGTTTTGCCTCTTTGATGCCAGTTAATTTAGTGAGGCTGTTCAGCAGCCAATCGTGGGGCTGTTTTTGGCACAGAGTGTCATCAAATGTAATCTCATAGTTCCCTTTCAAATTTTTTACATGGAACTCCTGGTCTAATTGTTTGAGTTTCCAATGCTCCATATAAGTGTGTGATTTTGTAAGTGGGTTCTTGAATAGGTTTATTAATGGTCTGTATTATTACTTCAAACCTACATCCACATAAATAGAGAAGCATGTAAGATGTTCAGTGAGTGCTTTTCTTGTGAATAATCAAGCTTTACAAACATTAGTGATCTCCTAGACATGATGGTGATTGACAGGTGACTTACCTTCACTTTCTGCATACTAACTGCACCAAAGCTAAGCAGGCTGGTGCCCTGGACCAGCTGGGTGGTTTTCTTGGGGTCAAAATAGTTTTTAGTTTGTACAACTTGCTACTGCTGTTGCTTGTTCCTGTGCACAGTTTGTTGATGTGATTTGTTCCACTCCCACTTGATGGTGTTACCTGGCCAGAATAAAGTGTCTATTAACACAAGATGGCTGATAAGTAGAAAGTAAAATCAAATAGCAGGATTTAAAACAGAATGGCAGACAGAAACTGAGCAAAATAGCCTGCTAGCAGACATAAAACATTAGATTAGATTCCATACAGTGTGGAAACAGGCCCTTTGATCCAACAAGTCACAATGACCCTCTGAAGAGTAACCCACCCAGACCCGTTTCCCTCTGACTAATGCACCTAACACTATGGGCAACTTAGCATGGCCAATTCACCTAACTTGCACTTCTTTGGACTGTGGGAGGAAACCAGAGCACCCAGAGAGAATCCATACAGTCATGGGGGGAATGTGCAAACTCCACACAAACAGTTGCCCAAGGCTGGAATCAAATCTTTGACCATGGTGCTGTGAGGCAGCAGTGCTAACCACTGAGCCATTGTGCCAACGTATGACCAAGCCACCCAAAGACAGTTAAAAGGACCCAGCCTCTTCCCATTCGAAACAATTCTGATATAACCTAAGGTAATAAATGAGTAACAAAAGCCACATTAAATGAAAGGGCAATTCTCCCAATAAATGAATAAGCACAGTTGCAAGATACAACCTATTAATGCCCTAAGCAGCTACCAGAACAACAGCTCAAGTTATGTTGTAGTAAACATTTCTTTGAAATTAATTACTTGCAATATTAAGCAATAGGTTCTAGTTCAAGATACTTCAGAATCATAGAGGTAGTTTTCAATATAAAATAGATACATATAACCAATGTTTCATAAAAGTATTAAAGGGAAAGCATTTAGAACGACATGTGAAGTTCACTGGCTTTAGCAAATGACTTATTTTATGCTCATAGCCCATAACTAACTTTATAAGAGAAATTAATCTTACAAATCTTATAGCAACTAGTTAAAACTAGCTGTCTTTTGTATTTTCACATATGATTAGGATGATGGGAAACATAAGAGTACTAACTAAATTTGATAAACGCAGATCATAGAAAACAATGAGTGACCGAATTTGAGCTATCCTTAGAGTTAAGCCTGCCTGAGACAGATCCGAAAGAGTCTAGCTGAGTAACATGGGAATGCGAATGAATAGGATGCATAGAAAGATCGAGATTACAGAGTCTGCTGAACATTGTGAGATCATAGGAACCTTGTGCTGTCCACAGGAATGCCCATCATTGATTAGGTATCTCATAGGATTGGGGATACAAAGTAAGAGTAAGGAACACAGTGATCAGCTTATATGTTATTAATAACAGAACACATAGAAAAAATACTGCTTTTTATTCTAAAATCAGGATGTATCATTGATCTATTTTCCAATCTCAGCCAAAGATGAATGGAAAAATTTGGTTTCTCCTGTCAAGACCAGATTCAGGGAAGATCCTTTGGCCCTCTCCTTGCATTAACCAGTTTCTATTTGAATAAAAAGCCTGCCTGCCTTCTGAGTCTTCAGTCCCAGTTGGCGGAAAAAGCACTGACAGATTGGTGCTGCAAGCAGGGTGTCCTGCCTGGAGCCTGTACACCTTGGGCCATGATTTGGGTGAGTATGTTTATTTACCAAACTTTTAGCTAATGTGGCACTTGGTGGGGGACATCTGAAGCCAGAGCACAAAACAAACTTCTAAACTGGACTGAGTGGGATGAGTCAGGATCGCAGACATAGAGGAAGCCGGTACCCAGCTTGAGACAGCATGAAACAACCTGAGAAAGAGCAAGCTGGAGGCACAAAATTCAGAAAAATAGCAGGGAAAGACTGTGGACAATGGGCTGGGGTCTAGAAAAGTCCAGCCTGCAATAAAAACATGATTAAAAACACAGCAGAACATGATTGAAATGGTGAGGGATCAAAGGCAGAGCAAAAAGATTGGTGGCTGGGTCAAAGAAAGGAAAAAGCACAGAAACAGACTGAAATATTGCAGTGTTCATAAGTAACAGAGAGAGAGAGAGCAGGGTGAAGACTGACTCACTGCTCTGGTTCACTGAACCTTGTAGGAGGGTTAACTCATTGTGAGTGAGTTTGAATGCTCCTTGGTTTGTTGGTTGCTAAATGTTGTCTTGTGCAATCTTCGTGTTTTCATTCTTTAGGGTTTGAGATTTGGGGATGCGTTGAAGTTAGTTTGCATTTTGGGAATGTATGGTGATTTAAAGGTGTGCTGTGTCTGTGTAAGTATGGGACAAGTTCGGTTAATGTAATGTCTGTTTAAGAACCTCTCAGTGGTTGTGTGAAGCAGAAGTCTGCAACAAAATGTTGATTTAAAAGGTTGGTTTGTAAGGCTTGGTAAAAATTTACTGTTTCGAATTGGCTCTGTGTTGTGTTTGGAGATGGTAAATGCCTACCATGTGGGACTTTATCAAAGGCTTGTACATCACATCAACTGCTCTACCCTCATCCACATGTTTGGTTACCTTCTCAAAAAACTCAGTGAGGTTTGTGAGCCATGACCTGCCCTTGATGAAACCATGTTGACCATCTCCAATCAAATTGTTGCTTGCTAGATGATTATAAATCCAATCTCTTATAATCCTTTCCAAAACTTTTCCTGCAACAAACATAAGGCTCACTGTTCTATAATAACCTGGGTCATCTCTACTACCCATCTTGAACAAGGGCACAACATTTGTAATCCTCCAGTTCTCTGGTACTACACCTGTAGAAAATGAAGACCCAAAGATCAAGGCCAAAGGTTCTGCCATCTCCTCCCTAGTTTCCCAGAGAATCCTCACACAAATTCAATCTGGCCCAGGGGACTTATCTACTTTCACACCTTCTAGAATTGATAATACCTCCTCCTTACGAACCTCAATCCTTTCTAGTCCAAGAGCTCGTATCTCAGTCTTCTCCTCGACAATATTCTCCTTTTCTTGAGTGAAAACAGATGAGAAATATTCATTTAGCACCTCTCCGTTCTCCGCAGGATCCACACATAACTTCCCACTTCTGTCTTTGACTGGCCCTGTTCCTACCCTAGTCATCCTTTTATTCTGCACATACCTATAGAAAGCTTTAGGGTTCGCCTTTATTCTACCTGATAAAGACTGCTCACGTCCCCCGCCTTGTTCTTCTTAACTCGCTCTTAAAAGCCTTCCTAGCTAATCTGTAATTCTCCATTGCCTCATCTGAGCCATCCGTCTCAACTTCACATAAGTCTCCCTCTTCCGCTTAACAAGAGATACAATTTCTTTAGTAAACCATGGTTCCCTTACCTTATCACTTCCTCCATGCCTGACAGGGACATACATCTTAGCCTGCCTGGCACACTCTCCTCATTCCTGATGAAGGGCTCTGGCCCCAAACGTCGAATTTCCTGTTCCTTGGATGCTGCCTGACCTGCTGCGCTTTAACCAGCAACACATTTTCAGCTCTGATCTCCAGCACCTGCAGACCTCACTTTTTACTTACAGGGACATACACATCAAAGACACACAATATCTGTTCTTTAAACCACCTTCACATTTCGATTGTTCCCCATCCCTTGCATTTTGCTACCCATTCTATGCCTCCCAAGTCTTGCCTAATCACGTTACAATCACGCTTCCCCCATCTATAATTCTTGCCCTGTGGCATGTACCTATCGCTTTCCATCACTAAACTAAATATAACCAAATTATGGTCAGTCTCTCCAAAGTGCTCACCTACCACTAAATCAAACACCTGGCCTGGTTCATTACCAAGTACCAGATCCAGTGTGGCCTCCCCTCTTATCATCCCTTTGACACACTGTGTCAGGAAATCCTCATGCACACATTGGACGAAAACTGATCCATCTGACGTACTAGAATTATAACATTTTCAGTTAATTTAGGGAAGTTAAAGACCCACATAATGACCACCCTGTTCCTTTCACTCCTACCCAGAATCATTTTGCCAATCCTCTCTTCCCTATCCCTGGAATGTTGCAGAGGCCTATAAAAACCTCCAAGCAGTGTGAACTCTCCTCTCCTGTTTCTAACCTCAGCCCATACCACCTCAGTAGATGATTCCAAGTCAAACGTTCCTTCTGTCCTTGACTAACAAAGCCACACCTCCCCCTCTTTTACCACCTTCCCTGATCTTAATGAAAGATTTACACCTGGGGACCTGTAACATCCATTCCTGACCCTGCTCTATCCATGTCTCCGAGATGGATTACTGGGCTAATGGTAGGCTACTTGGTAGTGTGGATGAGCAGAGGGGTCTTGGTGTCCATGTACACAGATCTCTGAAAGTTGCCACCCAGGTAAATAGTGCTGTGAGGAAGGCATATGGTGTACTGGGCTTTATTGGTAGAGGAATTGAGTTCCGGAGTCCTGAGGTCATGTTGCAGTTGTATAAGACTCTGGTGCGGCCTCATCTGGAGTATTGTGTGCAGTTTTGGTCGCCATACTATAGGAAGGATGTGGAGGCATTGGAACGAGTGCAGAGGAGGTTTACCAGGATGTTGCCTGGCATGGTAGGAAGATCGTATGAGGAAAGGCTGAGGCACTTGGGCCTGTTCTCATTGGAGAAAAGAAGGTTTAGGGGAGATTTGATAGAGGTGTATAAGATGATTAGGGGTTTAGATAGGGTAGACACTGAGAACCTTTTACCGCTAATGGAGTCAGCTGTTACTAAGGGACACAGCTTTAAATTAAGGGGTGGTAGGTATAGGACAGATGTTAGGGGTAGATTCTTTACACAGCGGGTTGTGAGTTCATGGAATGCCCTGCCAGTAGCAGTGGTGAACTCTCCCTCTTTATGGTCATCTAAGCAGGCATTGGATAGGCATATGGAAGTTATTGGGCTAGTGTAGGTTAGGTAGGATTTGGTCGGCGCAACATCGAGGGCCGAAGGGCCTGTACTGCGCTGTATTTTTCTATGTTCTATGTTCTATGGCCACAACATCGAAGTCCCAGGTACCTATCTATGCTGCAGACTCACCTACCTTATTCTGGATCCTCCTGGAAGCACAAGTAACACAAGGTAGTTGTAACATCACACCAGAAATAAAAAGAAATAGCTACCGTTAAAGGAAGAAGACAATTATTGGACTATATAACTATTGCAGGAACTTTGTAAACAAAAACTGCAGCAAATTAGCCAGACCCCTGCAAGGCCTTACCAAGATGGTGGAGGGGTGGTTGGGAAAGAGGGGTGTTGCAGGCTAGCTCAGAGGAGATTGACTGGGGACCTGAACAGGAGGCTGCCTTTGTTAAGATCAAGCAGAAACTGGCCTCCACACCAGCGTTAATAACTCCCCAAACTGAAAAGGCTCTCAAGAATAGGGCTGCCATAGCTTGGAGCAGTCTGAGAGATGGTCCCAGTTCAGTTGGAGTGTGCTGCACCATCTTGGACAATTGGAACAAACATGGAGGCGATGTGATAGATGCTGAGGAGTTGGGGGAGCAGAAGCAGTTTTCTGAGGAGAAGGATGAGGACATTGAGCTAGAGCAAACACTCGCAAAGGATTACGGGGCTCAACTGCAGTGGGGACTTCAAAACAGACAGGGCCTGACTTGACACCCAGTTCTATGGATGACAGCTCAGTACAGCCCACCATGGAGAACTGTCAATGTCAAGATGACTGCATTTGGTTCATTTCATATGTATGCACAGCAGCCTGTATTCATTTCGTTTGTGTTCTCATTTACAGTCTGACAATGAAAGGTCATGTTTGGAATTGTCCAATTACTGACCTGTATGTGGTGTTCCTTTACTGGACAATGACAAGAAATGCAAAACTAAGCAGCAATTGAGGAATCAGGCCACTGGTTACTCCGACGGGATGAACGGTGTGGCCCACTAGTTAGACAGTGAGGGGGCTGAGACAATGGGATTGAATGTGCAAGGAAGTATCAGCCACTCCAGTGAAATGCCATGACCATCACGGATTTGGAGCTGTTATGTTACTGTGTTGCCTGTAAGGTCTGGTGTCAGATTTGCAAACCTCATCTTGGAGCACAGTAGCCTTTTAAAGACGGTATGGGTACAAGAGATGCCACTCTTTCGAACAAACATCTGCTGTGTGGTAAGTGATAAGAGGCACACAGTCAGAGAGTCACACAGCGTGGAAACAAACCCTTTGCTCCAACTCAAATCGTGTGGCTTCCTGATGAAAGGTTTATGCCTGAAACATTGACTCTCCTGCTCCTTGGATGGTGTTCTTTTCCAGAGCCAAACTTTTCAACTCTGACTCTCCAGTATCTGCAGTCTTCACTTTCTCCTTTGCTCCAACATGTCCAGGCCAACCAGGTATCATAGTACAAAGAACCTTACAGCACAGGCCCCAGGTCAGCGCAACATCGAGGGCCAAAGGGCCTGTACTGTGCTCTAATGTTCTATGTTCTCTGATATTGTGTCAGCCTTTTATCCTATTCTAAGATCAGACCAACTTACATACCCTTCATTGTACTATCTTCCATGTGCTTATCCAAGAGTCACTTAAATGTCCCTAAAGTATCTGGCTCTACTACCATTGCTGGTAGTGCATTCCACACAGCCACCAGTCTCGGTGTAAAAAACCTATCTCTGACATCTTCCATAAACCTTGCTCCGATTGCCTTAAAATTATGCCTCCTCATGATAGATGTTTCCACCATGGGGAAAAAAATGTCTCTGACCATCCAACCTATTTATGACTCTCAACATCTTGTGCACCTCTATCAAGTTACCTCTCATCCTTCTTCACTCCAATGAGAAAAGCCCTAGCTTCCTCAACCTTTCTACATAAGACATACCCTCCAGTCCAGGCAGCATCCTGGTAAATCTCCTCTGTGCCCTCTCTAAAGTTTCCACATCTTTCTTATAATGAGGTGACTAGAACTGAATACAATATTCCAAGTGTGGTCTAACCAGGGCTCTGTAGAGCTGCAGCTTAACCCTGTTGCTCTTGAACTCAACCTCCCTGTTATTGAAAGCCAAAGTTAAAAATCACACAACACCAGGTTGTAGTGCAACAGGTTTAATTGGAAGCACTAGCTTTCGGAGCGCTGCTCCTTCATCTGATGGTTGAAATCAATTGAAAGCTAAAACAGCATGAACTTTCTTAACAACCCTATCAACCTGGGTGGCAACTTTGAGAAATCTATGGACATGGACCCCAAGATCTTTTTTCTTATTATATGGAATCCCTACAGTGTGAAAACAGGCTCTTCGGCCCAATAAGTCCACATCGAATCTCCAAAGAGTAACCCACCCAGATCAATTCCCCAACACTATTATCCTATACTTACCTCTGACTAATGCACCTAGCCTCCATCCCTGAACACAATGGGCAATTTAGCATGGCCAATTCACCAAACCTGCACATCTTTAGATTGTGGGAGGAAACCAGAGCACCCAGAGGAAACCCATGCAGAGACAGGGAAAATGTGCAACCTCACACAGACAGTTGCCTGAAGCTGAAATCAAACCCATGTCCTTGGCGCTGTGAGGCAACAGTGCTAACCACTGAGCCACTATGCCATCTGTTCCTCCACACTGGCAAGAATTCTATTGTTTACCCTGTAATCTGCATTCAAATTCGACCTTCCAAAGTGAATCACTTCACACTTTTCCAGGTTGAACTCCATCTGCCACTTATCAGCCCAGTTCTGCATCCTATCAATGTTCCAATGCAACCTACAACAATCCTCCACACAATCCACAACTCGACCAACTTTCATATCATCCAAGTCATTTATAAAAACCACAAAGAGCAGGAGTCCCAGAACAGATCCCTGCAGAACACCATTGGTCACCAAGCTCCAGGCTAAATACTTACCATCTACCACCACCCTCTGTCTTCTATGGGCCAGCCAATTTATATCCAGACAGCCAGATTTCCCTGTATCCCATGCCACCTTACTTTCTAATTCCTGATGAATGGCACTGGCCCGAAACGTCGAATTTCTTGTTCCTTGGATGCTGCCTGACCTGCTGCGCTTTAACCAGCAACACATTTTCATACTTTCTGAATGAGCCTACTGTGTGGAACATTATCAAACACCTTGCTAAAATTCATGTATACCACATCCACTGCTCTACCATCATCAATGTGCTTTATCACATCCTCAAAGAATTCAATAAGTTTGTGAGGCATGACCTGCCCCTCACAAAGCCATGCTGACTATCTCTAATCAAACTACAATCAATCAATCAAATAATCATAAATCCTCTCAGAGCACTCTCCAGCATTTGCCCACCACTGACATAAGACTGACGGATCTGTAATTCCAAGGATTATCCTTTTTCCCTTTCTCGAACAAGTATTTTCCACCCTCTAATCACCTGCTTCAATTCCAGTGGCAAATCATCAGCAAAGATGCAGCAATCTCTTCCCTCACTCACTGTAGTAACCTAAGAATTATCCTGTCTGGACCAGGGGATTTATCTATCCTTATGTTTTTCAAAATTTTCTGCACATCTTCCTTCCTAACATCAACCTATTCTAGCATATCAATCTGTTTCATGCTGTCCTCTGAAACATCAAGTTCCCTCCCAGTAGTGACTACTGAAGCAAAGTATTCATTAAGGACCTCCCCTCAAGACACAAGTTCCCTTCACTATCCCTGATCGGCCTGACCCTCACTTTGGCCATCCTCTTGTTCCTCACATAAGTGTAGAACGCTTTAGGATTATCCTTAACCTTACCCACTAAAGCTTTTTCATGACCCTTCCTAGTTCTCCCAATGAACCTGTGGAATCTCTTTGGATTATCCTTAACCTTATTTGCCAAGGCTATCTCATTTCTGCTCTTTGCCTTCCTGATCGCCATCTTAAGAATGCCCCTACCCTCTTTATATTGCTCAAGAAGCTTATTTAAACCCAGTTGTCTCTATCAGACATATGATTCTTTTTTTCTTGACTAGAATCTCAATATCTTTATTCATCTATTGTTCTCTAATCCTACCAGCCTTACTTTTTACTCTGAACTCTCGTTATCTCACTTCTTTTTATTCATTTGTGGGATATATGGGTGTCGCTAGCTGGGCCAACATTTATAGCCCATCCCAAGTTGTCCTTGAGAAGGTGGTGGTGAGCTGCCTTCTTGAACTGCTGCAGTCCACCTGCTGTGGGTTGACCCACAATGCCTTTAGGGAGGGAATTCCAGGATTTTGATCCAGTGACAGTGAAGGAATGGCAATATATTTCCAAAACTGGAGAGTGAATGGCTTGGAGGAGAACTTGAAGGTGGTGGTGTTGCCCTTGTTCTTTGAGATGAAACTGATAGTGGGTTTGAAAGGTGCTGTCTGAGGATCTTCAGTGGATTTCTGCAATGCTTCTTGTAGATCGTAAAAACTGCTGCTGCTGAGCATTGTTAGTGGAGGGAGTGGATGGTTGTGAATGTAATACCAATCAGTGAGCTGCTTTATCCTGGAAGGTGTCAAGCTCTTGAGTGTTGTTGGAGCTGCACTCATCCAGGCAAGTGGGGAATATTCCATCACATTCCTGACTTGTGCCTTGTAGATATTGGACAGTCTTTGGGAAGTCAGGGTTACTCGCTGTAGTATCCCTTGTCTCTGACCTACTCTTGTAGCCAATGTTTTTATATGGTAAGTCCAGTTAAGTTTCTGGTCAATGATAACCCCCAGGATGTTGACAGTGGGGGATTTGGTAATGGTAACACCATTGACTGTCAAGGGGTGGTATTTAGATTGACTTTTAGTGAAGGTGGTCAATGTTACTTGCCACTTGTCAGCCCAAACGTAGATATTGTCAAGATCTTCTTAAATTTAAACATGGACTGCTTCAGTATCTGAGGAGTCGCAAATGGTGCTCAACATTGTGCAATTATCATCGAACATCCCCACCTCTGACCTTATGATGGAGGGATGGTCATTGATGAAGCAGCTGAAGATAGTTGGGCCTAGGGCACTACCCTGAGGAACTCCTGCATAAGTGTCCTGGAGGTGAGATGACTGGCCTCCAACAACCATGACCACCTTCCTATGTGTCAGGTTCGACACTAACCACCAAAGAGTTTGCCCCTGGATTCCCATTGATTCCAGTTTTGTTTCTGATCCTTGATGCCACACTCAGTTAGCTACAATTTTGATGTCAAGGCCTGTCACTCTCCCCTCACCTCTGGAATTCAGTTTTTTTTTTAATGTTTAAACCAAGGCTGTAATGAGGTCAGGAGCTGAGTGGCCCTGGTGGAACCCAAACTGGGCGTCACTGAGCAGGCTATTGCTGAGCAGGTGCTGTTTAATAATACTGTTGATGACACCTTCCATCACTATACTGATGAACAAGAGGAGACTGATGGGGCAATAACTGGACGGTCTGGGTTTGTCCTGCATTTTATTTCCAGACAATTTTCCACATTGTTGGGTAGATGCCAGTGTAACTGTACTGGAACAGCTTGGCTAGGGGAGCGGCAAATTCTGGAGCACAAATCTTCAGTATTAGGTGGCTATTTTGCCTGCCATTGTACCAGGGTTTCAGATATCTACTCAGAGTTGAAAAACTATTTTCAAAGATAGGGGGAGGGTCCAGTGGTAATGGTATGTGTAGGTAACAGTAAATTACAGAATTCGAAGATTATAACCTTTGGATGATTACCTCACTCGCCTGTAAATTAGCATAGGCTACATCCAATGAGGAAGACAAGTATACTGCTGAAAGCCTGGTGTGGGAGAAATGCACTCTGATCTGTGCGCCATTTGCACTAGGGAAAGGTGCAGCTGTACCATTGGGATAGTCTGAACTGCACTGGGGCCAATATTTATGCAAAGGGTGTCAAACTATCTAGTGGTGTCAAGGGATCAATTGTGATAATTAATGGTATGTCAAAAAGCACAGACATGGTAAGAGAGGAATATACAGGCAGCCCCCAAGTCAATTTGTTTACATGTCATTAGCACAATTCAGGACAATGGGAAGCAGCCATTCATAAGTGTAAGAAATGTCAGATCTTCAAACTTGAAAATCAGTACAGGATCATGTTCATAATTACTCACATTTGTAAGTCCAACATTCTGAAATTGGGGAGCCCCTGTGTGGGATACAACAGAGTTCATGTGGGTAAGTCTGAGAAGGGTAAAGGAAAGACATTATTGTGTTGAGACAATCGAAATTCAAACATTAGCCGCAGGCATGAAACTGGTTGCAAGTGAATTATCCTTAAAGGAAACGTCTGGCAATTACAGTAGGAACAAGTGATGTTGATGAGCAAGTTTTGGTCATGCCGAGCTTAACAGATAACTACAGAATAACGAGAAACGTCTTGTGGTTGGACATGTAAAATGTGATTGGTTAGAAGTAAATGGGATGATAAGTGGACACTAAGGATTGGGTAAACAAGAGAGCATAGAATGGAGAAATAAAGTATAAGAATGTGAGGCAAATACAGATAGATCTGCTTTGCATCACCTTGCTATGTACCATTAACACCATGCTTCTGCAATAAAGATTTCAAGAAAACATCGTGTAGATCCCTGCCTGGTTATTCCTACTATCGGGGACATGAATACCCAACAACTAGGCGTAGTCAGCAGGATCGCAGAAGGATAAAGGGGAAGAGGTTTTGAAAACCATTTCAGTCTAATCGACACCGAGAGGTAAGGACTCCTCATGTAATAAACATCCAAAGCGGGAAGTGGTGGTCTGAGATTTTCCCTGTCTGATGCGATCTGAAACTGCTCGACAGTTTCGATCTGAGACATAGGACAGAAAAAGGAGAGCCATTGTCTACGACTCTTAGAGAGTCTATTTTGGTTCAAATCTAACCTGAAATCCAGGGATTATTGTCTAAATTTGAACTACCTACCAAAGTTAAAGGTGGTCAGGCACCACCTGACATTGTTGTGGATGAAGTCTTGTAGAAATTAAGGGAACATATTGAACAACAACTTGACCATCCTACGACCCTGACTAAAATTTGTCTAAAGTATGGAAACTCCATGGGCAGTGGTCCCTGGATGATAATAAATGGGTCTGGGGAAAGACTACCCATATAAAAATAAGAAAAAAAATTGCTGGTCACTCTGTGTAATACAACAACTCAGATAGAGACAAGAAATAATTGAAAAATTGAATTATGGTAGAGAAAGTCATCGTCTAAGAGAGCAATAAAACCTATTTGAGAGGAATTAAAAACCACAGAGAAAGAATTGTCACTAACTCAAAATGAATTAGAACATCTAAAACTACGTCACACACATCACCTCCTCCCTACCTGATTGCCCCATTGTATCCAAAACCCTTGCCTCAACCAGCCCCTCCAGGTGATGGCCCAGATAAGATTCGTACTATCAGTGGTGCCCACTGCCCTGAGGGATGTTCTGACACATCCAGCAGTTCAGAAGATAAGAGGCACCCCCTGTTGTCATGAGGCCTGTATGGAGGAAACGACAGAAGGGAAAAAAAGTAAAGATTGAGGGAGAGGTTTGGGATAAGATATAAATTTATCCAATCTTAATCCATGAGACAAACTAGTAGAAAGATGGCCCAAAGAATTGTCACACCTGAAGAAGGGAGGTATGAAAACATGGAAAGGGTTAGAAAAACTCAAGAAAATATCTACCTGACACTCTTTGGATGGAGTTCTAATCTTGTTTGCCACAATGGGGAACAATGCAGGACAAACATTGTACTGCAGGGTTAACAACCACATGGGACAGGAAGGACAGACTTTAAATCACAGTTGGCAGACAATCCACAATTGGCTGCAAGAATTTGGACCATCTAAAACTGATTGGAGTAAAAAACCTGCATGCCAACAGAATGGACGTGAAGATGTTAAAAACTTTGCAGAAAGATTTGTTGATGTCTGGATCAAGCTTCCTGGTCGAGCTCCTAATAACAATCCAGAGAAAGAGGACAAAATTTGGTCCCAGTAAAGGCTGCTTTCGGAGCAGCCTTACAGCTTGAACTAGTTAAGATGTTAAAAGTACAATGTCTTGATTTGGATAAAAGCCTACCCTCTTTTGGTGAAGTAATAGAGGAAGCTAATCGTCTGGGGGCAAATATAGAATTGAAGCTCAGAGCCATGCAGACCATAGAGGCTCCTAACACTGAGAAAAACCCAGGGAAGTGCGACAGTTGTGGAAAAGAGGGTGATTTGGCTAAAAGGTGCAACTTAGAAAAGGGAAATACCGACAAAAACAGGCCCCCAAACTGGATAAGAAAGAGTCTGGATGGGAGAGGTTGTCCTTGAACGAGCATCTTATGTTATTGGAACAGCTCCAGCGCTGTACTGAACTTCAGGTAAAAGAACTCATTAATAAAAAACTAGAGCAACCCATCTCCATCTTTGAGTCCATTATTTTCACGGCCATCGAGAACCATTCGGATAGCTGCTATATTTTGATGGGGTGGGTGATAGGAAAGTTGACTGCCTTTTTGACATTAGTGCAGAACTAACATCTTTACCCTTAATTGATGGTCATGATTTACCTTTGGAGGGATAGTGGAGAACTGCTGTAGGAGTAGGGGGGAAAGAACTAAGACTTGAGAAAACTAAGCCTCTGCCAATAAGATTGAAGCCAACGAGATTTTTACATCTGTATGGGTTAGACCCATACCACAGGCCCTATTAGCGATGGATGTATTAACTCAATACATTTGCTGTTACACTTTGAGAATGGCCATGTTATTTGGTCAATACAACATCTCAAACAGGAAGAATGGCAGAATCATCCCATTTGGGCAAAGGACAAAAATGGCTGCGGCCTGTTAAAGATGATCCACTTTTACTGGAGTTCTCCCATCATGTACTAAACAGCCAACAACGACAGTATATCTGGATGCATCTACTGCAGAGCTTTCACAGTAGCCCTACTATATTCCACATGGCTTTGCAAGATCATTTGCGGGAATTGCCTTTGATAACATCCACAATGATTCAGTATATGGGTGATATTCAAATAGCATTCCAGACTAAGGAACAGCATAGGGCAGTTTTAAGCATTCTCCTTGATCGTTTGTACTCTTTAAGGCAAACCTGAAGAAGGTGCAACTCGCCCAAGAAGAGGTAGAATACCTGGGACAAAACATTTCAGCAGGAAAACATGAAATAAGGCAAGACTGGACAGCCGTTACTTGAACAGCCAAATAACCCACTACTATTCGGGAATTCAGATCTTTTCTAGGTCATTGTAATTTCAAGTGAAACTGGATTGGTAGTTGCGCACATCTAGCTCCGCCACTGAATGATCTCCTGAAAGAAAAGAGTGAATCCAAGGAGACTGACCCCAAAGCAGCATTCTGCCTTCCAAAAATTAAAATCTGCTGTGTGCTCAGCCTCAGCTTTGGGTGTCCCAAATAATAGGAGACCTTTTCACTCTTCATGTACATGAAAAGGACAGTTATATGAAAGCTGTACTGCCTCAGGAAAACACTGACACACAGCGGCCCACTAGCTACTTTCGTATCATGCTCGGTTGGACCCAGTGGTGCTGGGATGGGGTAGCCATTTGAGAGCTATGGAAGATACCTCCAAGGTGCTAATAGCCACAGCATCCTGTATTGGATCAGAAACTGATTGTGAAGTGCCCTCACACAGTCCTTGCCATGTTGTCTATGAACCAGGCCTCCCATCCTCTTGGAAACTCCCAACCTCCACCTTGTTGCCGCCAGTTCAGTCCAATTTTGCTCCCAACCCCACAGAACCAATTGGGGGTGTGGAGGGGAGAGTTGAGAGAGTGGGGAGGAGGAGGAGGGGAAGAGACTGATTAGGTCAAAGGCGAACATGATTGTGCGGAAATTCTGCAGCAGCTCGGGTGGCAAAGGAACCCTTGCAGAATCCCGATTGAGTTATCTTCATAGACATATCTTTGTTTGTTGAGAATGGTACTCAGAACGCCAGCTGGGCTGTTACTAGCCTGCATGAAGTCATAGCCCAAGGAGGTCTGTCAGCGAGCACTTCAGCACAGCAAAGTGCTCTTAGCTGTAGGAACCCCAATTAGAATTGGGGGTGAAGCTCATAATCTCCGAAATGCTGTACAATTACCACAAGAAGTCTGCATTTTAAACTGTAAAGTCCATAATAAAGAAAATCCCATGGAATTCTAGCTGTTTTTGAAGCTGCTAGAAAGGCAGCCTCTGAAGGTAGTGGCTGACAAGAGACAGTAACACCTAAACTGCAGACTTTAGTCGCAAGTGACAAGATTTAAAGACAATGAAGGGACAGTGTTCATGGGAAGAAAAGTGGGCATGGATTGAAGTAGGACTGAAATTATGTGGTTATTGGTGTTTGAAGGCAGAGAGACCAATAAACCGGTAACACCACGAATACTAATGACATTTCTTGCACAGAAAATTTATTGGTGGGGACATTTGTTTCTATTACAGATGATGGCAAGGCTCTAAAAGAGTTAGTGAGGAACAGGATTCAAGTAACATACGCTATTTGTGGCAAATCATTTTGCAACATGCAAAAATAATCCTGGATCAACCACAGTGATTGCACAATTGAGACCTCTGGCACCTGCTGGGCTCTTCCAACATCTTCTTAGATATCCCGACCAAAATGTCAAGGATATTCAGAGGTTTGAGTCACTGTTAACAAATTTTCAAGCTGGGTGGAAGCATCTCCCATTCGGCAAGCCACGTCCAATCATACCACTACCGCCCTCTGTAAGGAATACATTCCCCGATGGGGAATCCCAAGTTGTATAGATGTGGACCAAGAGACTCAATTTGCAGATGCATTGTGCCAGGAAGTGTAGAGACTGCTGAATATTAAGTGGGAATTGCATTGGCCTAATCACCCTCAGTCACTGCGACAGGTGGAACGCACAAATCGGATTCTGAACCAACACTCGGCTAACTATCATCAGGAAGGATTGCCTTGGCCTCAAGCTCTGCCTCTGGTATGATGTAGCATTTGAGCTATCCATAATTAAACCACAGGTATGAGCCCTTCTGAGGTGATAACTGGAAGACTCATGTCTTTACCTGGTACAATTGATCTTAGAACAGCAGATTGTCAACTATTGAGTGATTCATTGTTAAAGCATTTCAGGATCTAACCGATTCTGTTCATTTTGCTTCCCAACAGGTGTCAGCAGCTTGAGGAGATTCCCCTAAAGGTGTTCACGACATCATTCCCGGCAAGTGGGTCTACGTTAAGAAAATACACAAAGAACCGTTGGGTGCCAAGTGGGAAGGTCGGTATCAAGTTCTTCTCCTATCACCTTCAGCCATGAATATGCATGGCAGGAAGGCTTGGATTCATGCATCACATGTCAAAAGGGCTAACACCCCTGCCCCATTGTGACAAAGTTTTTATTTTTGGAACTCGTAATTGTTTTGATCTCTTGGGTCACATGAACATGCACTGTCAGGCACAAGTTGTATGTGAATACTTTTTTGTGCATGTCTTATGTTTATCCTGGACATACAAACGTCTCCAGCTGCTGGGTTTGCTCTCATTTTCCCATACATTCAAAGGACGGTATCCCCTTAGACCCATGCCTTTTAATGTATCTGCAGTGGCTGAATGGGTCACTCTCCAGAACGAATCCCACATGGCTGCCATATCTTCCACAGAGAAAGGGATATATTGGGTGGAAATTAATGGCACCGGAGGTATGTGGGAATCGACAGGGTACAGTTTTTCAGCATTTGAATGCTGGTATCGAACTCAATTTAATACCGTCCGTATCACCATCACTAATACATCAATGGTGGGAAAACCGTTATGTTCTATTTGTCGCACTTGATTTAAGCCGAAGGGTTGGTTTGCAGGTCAGAGTAATTGTACCTAATATTTTAATGGCACATCTGATGCTTGTCTTCCATCTAAACTTAATTTTATTATCTCACATCAGCAGAAACTTTTGACCACACCTGGCTCCCGAACTATAGAACTCAGTTTATCCTGTGCGATGGTACTTTTTTTTGTTTGCGGACATAAGGCTTACACGTGGTTACCTCTGTCATGATCTGGTTTCTGTTTATTTAGCTTTTTTAGTCCCTTTTATGTGTCATACTCTACCTTTCATCCCTTATTCTCCATAAACGTTACAACTCTAAGATAGACAAGTTCTTTGCCCTTTGATATTGGCCATATGCTGCATATAAATCCTTTTCTGAGATTCAATTACTCTATTCCATATTGGAACAAGTAGTTCATGACACCTCCCAAGCCCTTGATAAGAGTAATGTAGAAATGGTTGCTATTCGAACAAGAACATTACAAAATTACAAAATGGCCCTGGATTGGCTACTATCTGAGAAAGGACGGACCTGTGCCCACGTAGGAAAAGAGTGTTGTACCTACATTCTGGCCAATTCTGAAGAGATCATAAATTCAGCTGCTCATATTCACAAGGAGGTCGACAAACTTAGACAACTCCTTTCAAGTACCATATAGAATTGGGCTACAACTGGTCAGGATCACTTGAAACATCTATCCTCCAGGAGATTAACATCTTTCTTGTTGTTATTCTTGCTTTATATGTATGTATCAAATGTTGTTTTACTCGTGCCCTTAACCCTCCTAAGTTATGACATCTAGAATGCAGGCAAGTGGAACTAGTTTAGTTTGGGAAACATAGTTAGCATGGATGAGTTGGATCGAAGGGTCTGTTTCCGTGCTCTATAACTTTATGAGAATTTTAAATACGCTCAGTTGCTAACTATAACAGTACAGTTGACAAACAAAATATCAAGTACCCTGTAAAGGAAACATCTGGCAATCATAGTCAGAACAAGTTGTGTTGATGAGTAAATTTTGGTCATGCTTAACTTAGCAGATAATCGCAGGACATAAAGAAACATTTTGTAATTGGACATGTAAGATGTGTTGGTTAGAAATACTCAGAGTAAGTGGAGGCTGAGGATTGGGTAAAGGGAGAGCATAGAATGAAGAAATAATGTATAAGAATGTGAGCAAAACACAGACAGATGTGCTTTGCATCACCTTGCTATGTACCATTAACGCCATACTTCTGCAATAAAGACTTCACGAAGGCATTGTGCAGTTCCCTGTCTGGTTATTCTTATTATCAGGAAAACAAGTACCCAAGTACTAGAATTGTAGCATCCATACAGTATGGAAACAGGTCCTTTGGCCCAACATGTCCACATCGAATCTCCAAAGAGTAGCCCAACTAGACCCATTCCCCTACCCATTTATGCTATATTTACCCCTGACTCATGCACCTAGCCTATACATCCCTGAACACTACGGGCGATTTAGCATGGCCAATTCATCTAGCTTGCTTGGATTGTTGCAGGAAACCAGAGTACCCAGAGGAAACCCGCACAGACACGGGGAAAATGTGCAAACTCCTCAGAGACACTCAGCCGAGGCTGGAATCAAACCTGAGTTCCTGGTGAGTGAGGCAGCAGTGCTAACCACTGAACCACCATGGTGCCCACATCTCCATATTTCATCACATTGGTTTGTGAGGTTTCCATGTGATTAATAAAATCTGGAATTGAATGATGCCATAAAACAACCATCAGTTATTGCAGACACCTACCTGCTTCACCAGAGTCATTGTCAAACAATATTTCTCATGATTGCCAGGTCTGGCCTACGTGTGACTGCACAGCATTGCGATTAACAGTTAACTACCTTTTGTTAGTTAACAGGTCCTCCATGGTCAACAGGTCACTCATTATCAGGGTAATCCAGAATGGGCAACAAATGTGAAGATGCTAACATCTTGTGAAATAATTTTAAAAACGAGAGTAACCTCGCTGAGCTTGGAGCAGATGCATCTAGATACAGGTTGTTTTGCTGTAATGCAGCTGTTGCGTTCTTCTGCAACTCCGCACTACAGAAAATCGTGCTATTGAAATTGTTACAGAGAATTGTGTTGTAGATTGCTACAGAAAATCTGCTCAAGAGAAACTTCGCATTATCCAAACATCACCTATAATTAATTAATCACATTGTAGCCAAACCGCAATGACAAAACGCACATTATAGCAGGAACACCGAGAGTCATTGAGTCATAGAGATGTCCAGCATAGAAACAGAACCTGCGGTCCAACTCGTCCATGCCAACCAGATATCCCAATCCAATCTAGTCCCACCTGCAAGCGCCCGAACCTCCAAACACTTCCTATTCATACACCCATCCATATACCTTTTAAATGTTGTACCAGCCTCCATCACTTCCTCTGGTAGCTCATTCCATACATGTACCACCCTCTGTGTGAAAAAGTTGCCCCTTAGGTCTCTTTTATATCTTTCCCCTCTCACCCTAAACCTATGCCCTCCAGTTCTGGACTCCCACACCCCAGGGAAAAGACTTTGTCTATTTATCTTATCCATGCCCCTCATAATTTGTAAATCTCTAAAAGGTCACCCCTCAGCCTCTGATGCTCCAGGGAAAACAGCCTCAGCCTGTTCAGCCTCTCCCTATCCTCAAATCCTCCAAACCTGGCAACATCCTTGTAAATCTTTTGTGAACCCTTTCAAGTTTCACAACATCTTTCCGATATGAAGGAGACCAGAATTGCATGCAATATTCCAACAGTGGCCTAATCAATGTCCTGTGCAGCAGCAACAAGAGCTCCCAACTCCTGTACTCAATACTCGGATCAATAAAGGAAGGCATACCAAATGTCTTCTTCACTATCCTATCGACCTGCGACTCCACTTTCAAGGACCTATAAACCTGCACTCCAAGATCTCTTCGTTCAGCAACACTCCCTAGGACCTTACCATTAAGTGTATAAGTCCTGCTAAGATTTGGCCTCCCAAAATGCAGCACTTCGCATTTATCTGAATTAAATTCCATCTGCCACTTCTCAGCACATTGGCCCATCTGGTCAAGATCCTGTTGTAATCTGAGGTAACCTTCTTCTTTGTCCACTACACCTCCAATTTTGGTGTCATCTGCAAACTTACTAACTAGACCTCTTATGCTCGCATCCAAATCATTTATGTAAATGACAATAAGTAGAGGACCCAGCACCGATCATTGTGGCACTCCACTGGTCACAGGCCTTCAGACTGAAAAACAACCCTCCACCACCACCCTTTGTCTTCTACCTTTGAAACAGTTCCATATCCAAATGGCTAGTTCTCCCTGTATTCCATTAGATCTGACCTTGCTAACCAGTCTTCCATGGGGAACTTTGTCGAACACTGTACTGAAGTTCATATAGATCACATCTACCATTCTACCCTCATCAATCCTCTTTGTTACTTCTTCAAACAACTCAATCAAGTTTGTGAGACATGATTTCCCACGCATAAAACCATGCTGACTATCCCTAATTAGTCCTTGCCTTTCCAAATACATGTATATCCTGTGCCTCAGGATTCTCTCCAACAACTTGCCCACCACCGACTTCAGGCTCACTGGCCGCCTTGCTGATCTTTGAGGGGCCCTACTCTCTCCCTTGTTACCCTTTTGTCCTTAATGTATTTGTAAAAACCCTTTGGATTCTCCTGAATTCTATTTTCCAAAGCTATTTCCTGTCCCCTTTTTACCCTCCTGCTTTCCCTTTTAAGTATCCTCCTACTGCCTTTATACTCTTCTTAGGATTCACTCGATCTATCCTGTCTATACCTTAACCAAGTCCGCAATTTCGTTAGTAATCCAGCATTCCCTATACCACCAGCCTTTCCTTTCACCCTAACAGGAATATACTTTCTCTGGATTCTCATTATCTCATTTCTGAAGGCTTCCCATTTTCCAGCCGTCCCTTTACCTGCGAACATCTACCCCCAATCAGCTTTTGAAAGTTCTTGCCTAATACTGTCAAAATTGGCCTTTTTCCAATTTAAAAATTCAACTTTTAGATCTGATCTATCCTTTTCCATCACAGCTTTAAATCTAATAGAATTATGGTCACTGGCCCCAAAGTGCTCCCCCACAGACACCTCAGTCAATTGCCCTGCCTTATTTCCCAAGAGTAGATCAAGTTTTGCACCTTCCCTAGTAGGTACATCCACATACTGAATCAGAAAATTTTCTTGTAATGCGCTTAACAAATTCCTCTCCATCTAAACCCTTAACACTATGGCAGTCCCAGTCCACGTTTGGAAAGTTAAGATCCCCGACCATAGCCACCCTATTATTTTTGCAGAAAACTGAGATCTCCTTGCAAGTTTGTTTCTCAATTTCTCTCTGACTATTAGGAGGTCTATAATACAATCCCAATAAGGTAATCATCCTTTTCTTATTTCTCAGTTCCACCTAAATAACTTCCCTGGATATATTTCCAGGAATATCCTCCCTTATCACAAATGCCATTCCCCCTCCTCTCACGCCTCCCTTTCTATCCTTCCTGTCGCATTTATATCCTGGAACATTAAGCTGCCAGTCCTGCTCATCCCTGAGCCATGTTTCTGTAATTGCTAGGATGTTCCAGACGCACATTCCTAACCATGCCCTGAGTTCAGCTGTCTTCCCTGTCAGGCCCCTTGCATTGAAATAAATACCGTTTAATTTATTAGTCCTATCTTGTCCCTGCCTGCCCTGTTTGACTTGCTTCTATTCTCAACTGTACCATCTCAGATCGATCTCTTTCCTTACTATCTCCCTGGGTCCCACCCCCCTAACCCCGACCTTACTAGTTTTAATCCTCCCAAGCAGCTCACGCAAATTTCCCTGCCAGTATATTAGTCCCCTTCCAAATTAGGTGCAATCCGTCCTTCTTGTACAGGTCACTTCTACCCCAAAGGAGATTCTAATGATCCAAAAAAATGTGAATCCTTCTCCCATACACTGGCACCTCAGCCATGCATTCATCTACTCTATCCTCCTATTCCTGCTCTCACTAGCTCATAGCACTGGGAGTAATGCAGATATTACTACTCTTCAGGACCTCCTTTTTAAATTCCTGCCTAATTCTCTGTAATCTCCCTTCAGAATCTCAACCTTTCCCCTTCCTATGTCATTGGTTCCAATATGGACAATGACCTCTTGCTGGTACCCCTCCTCCTTGAGAACATTTTGCACCCTCTCTGAGACATCCTTGATCCTGGCACCAGGGAAATATCTCCAAAAACATAAAACATATATATTCTGTTGATAGAGATTTGTCAGACCATGTGAAATTTCTGATGCTGGATTAGTGGTGTTGTAAAAGCACAGCAGTTCAGGCAGCATCTGAGGAGCAGTAAAATCGACGTTTCAGGTTCTGCTCGTCGAGCTGGAAGTTTTTGCTGCAAACGTTTCGTTCCCTGGCTAGGGAACGAAACGTTTGCAGCAAAAACTTCCAGCTCGGCGAGCAGAACCACAACAACGGATACCTGAGCTACAAATCTTCAATCAGATTTTAAATCGACGTTTCAGGCAAAAGCCCTTCATCAGTAATACAGGCAGAGTGCCTGAAGGGTGGAGAGATAAATGAGAGAAGGGTGGGGGTGGGGAGAAAGTAGCATAGTGTACAATAGGTGAGTGGGGGAGGTGTTGAAGGTGATAGGTCAGGGAGGAGGGTCGAGTGGATAGATTGAAAAGAAGATAGGCTGGTAGGACAAGTCATGGGGTCAGTGCTGAGCTGGAAATTTGGAACTGGGGTGAGGTGGGGGAAGGAGAAATGAGGAAACTGTTGAAGTCCACATTAATGCCCTGGGGTTGAAGTGTTCCGAGGCGGAAGATGAGGCATTCTTCCTCCAAGCATCGGGTGGTGAGGGAGCAGCGGTGAAGGAGGCCCAGGACGTCCACGTCCTTGGCAGAGTGGGAGGGGGAGATGAAATGTTGGGTCACAGGGCAGTGGGGTTGATTGGTGCAGGTGTCCCAGAGATATTCCCTGAAGTGCTCTGCAAGGAGGCGTCCAGTCTTCCCAATATAGAGAGGACCAATGGATACAATAAATGATATTGGTGGATGTGCAGGTAAAACTTTGATGGATGTGGAAGGCTCCTTTAGGGCCTTGGATGGAGGTGAGGGAGGAGGTGTGGGCGCAGGTTTTGCAATTCCTGCAGTGGCAGGGGAAGGTGCCAGCATGGGAGGGTGGGTTGTAGGGGGGCGTGGACCTGACCAGGTAGTCACGGAGGAAATGGTCTTTGTGGAAGGCAGAAAGGGGTGGGGAGAGAAATATATCCCTGGTGGCGGGGTCCGTTTGGAGGTGGCGGACATGTCATTGGATGATTTGGTTTATGCAAAGGTTGGTAGGGTGGAAGGTGAACACCAGAGGGGTTCTGTCCTTGTTACAGTTGGAGGGGTGGGGACTGAGGGCAGAGGTGAGGGGTGTAGACGAGATGCGTTGGAGGGCATCATTAACCACGTGGGAAGGGAAATTGGAAGGAGGCCATCTGTTGTGTTCTGTGGTGGAACTGGTCCTCATGGGAGCAGATATGGCGGAGGCGGAGGAATTGGAAATACAGGCTGGCATTTTTGCAGGAGGTAGGGTGGGAAGAGGTGTAATCCAGGTAGCTGTGGAAGTCGGTAGGTTTGTAAAAAATGTCAGTGTCAAGTCGGTCGTCATTAATGGAGATGGAGAGATCCAGGAAGGGGTGGGAGGTGTCAGAGATGGTCCAGGTAAATTTAAAATCAGGGTGGAATGTTTTGGTGAAGTTGTTGAATTGCTCAACCTCCTTGCGGGAGCACGAGGTGGCGCCAATGCAGCCATCAATGTAGCGGAGGAGGAGGTGGGGAGTGGTGCTGGTGTAATTACGGAAGATGGACTGTTCTACGTAGCCAACAAAGAGACAGGCATAGCTGGGGCCCATTCGGGTGCCCATGGCTACCCCTTTGGTCTGGAGGAAGTGGGAGGATTCGAAGGAGAAATTGTTAAGTGTCAGGACCAGTTTGGCCCAATGAATGAGAGTGTCGATGGAAGGGTACTGTTGGGAACATCGGTAGAGGAAGAAACGGAGGGCTTGGAGGCCCTGGTCATGATGCCCCAGCTGACTGTGAGGGAACTGAATGGGATTTTTAATTTTCCCAACAGCAAATCCCCTGTGTCTGGTTCACTCTGACAAAGTCCTTTGAAATCTCAAGACTTCAAAATATTGGCCCTGCATTCAGCCTCAATCTGAATGGTCACTCAATAGTCAATCTTTGAATCTTTCTGATAATTGTATGGCAGGCAGGGATAGTAGGAGAGATTCCTGGTCAATTGGAAACATTGAGGTAGTGCAGAGTAACAGCCACCCCACGGTGAAAGCTGCAGACGCTGATTCATGCCATGGCCTCTCTCTATATTGTGTGACCTCCTCATTTCAAAGCATTGGTGAGAAATATGTGATGCAAAATAGATATATTCTGACATTGAGTATTCTGAAACAAACCTGAAATTCTATTATTTTTAGTGTGGAGATTGCATCAGAAATAGTCAGGAAATGTGGACATCACCCAGACCTGAGCAACTAGATCTTGCCCTTTTGGACACATCTTGTCATTCTCACCAGTCATTTACTTGGTGAAAGGCTGAACAGTTCTTAATGACAGTCCTGGAATTTTGGAAAGATAGAACATCTTCGGGCAAGATTTGCTCCTTAAGGTTTACATCCAGCTCCTGAGCAAGCGAAGAAAGTATTCATGGCTGTCTGAAGATGGACCAGAGGGAGTTGGCTTTATCTGAATTCTCACAGAATGAACAGGAAACACACTCTCCAATAGATACAGTGAGTATTTTAGCAAAACATGAAATTACACTCATGTAAAATCCTGAGAAGTGCTGATTCTTTGGGGATTTTAGCTTTTGTGAACTGCAGTCACCCGTCTTGTTTCCAAACGACTAAGTGATTGCTGTTAACTGGGGAATGAAGAAATGATTTTACAGTGGGGAAGAGTTGAACTAAGTGCTTAAGTTTAGATTGAGAAAATCTACTTTCTAATTTAGTCAATTCCTTTCTTTGCCCCAAGAGTGCTGCCAATCCAACAGTGAACAGAAATGATGAAAATGTGAAGAGAGGTAACTGGTCCTCGAAAACTGACTATTTGCTCTCGATGATTGGCTGTGCTGTGGGTCTAGGCAATGTCTGGAGATTCCCTTTCCTGGCTTACAAAAATGGAGGAGGTACTGTCTGGAATTTGAATTAAGGGGATAGAAATACAGAGGGAGCATTTCAATGATCTTTAAGGACTGTTGGCTTGGATATTGCTCTTGTCAGTGCTTCCCATCGTAACAATTGATGTGGAGGTGCCGGTGTTTGACTGGAGTAGGCAAAGTCAGAATGCAACAACTCCAGGTTATGATCCAACAGGTTTAACCTTCACCTGATGAAGCAGCAGAACCCCAGAAGCTTCTGATTTCAAATAAACCTGCTGGACTATAGCCTGGTCTTGTGTGTTTTCTGACATCCTAACAATTGTGCAGGGGTTTGAAATGTTACAGTCTGGACATGGCACAGTTAAATACTAAAGTGCAAAGTGGTGGTTGAAATTAATTCAAGTGACTTTTGAGCAAATCAGATTGTCTCATTACAGGTTGTAGTTTGAATCTGTGGCCCATTTCTCATCAGGAGTAAAAAGCATTATACTTTTATACCTTTAAATACTTTATATTGCTAAATTCCTAAAACTGAAATAATTCTAAAAACACAACAGAATGTCATTAAGACCCAGATTGTTCCCAGCATTTTCAATAAACAGTAGATTAATAAAACTCATGTAGCCCCTTTTTCATTTGTCTAGTTCAAGTCAGAGGAGACCACATTTTCAGTTTAAATAGGCATAGATTGATTCATTACAAGTTTTATGGAAGATTCGTTTGGAGTTAAGATAATAAAGTCCTTGTCAGCAATATCGACAGATGTTAAGATTAAAACAAGGATAGAAAACACAAAAGAATAAAGTTTCAATCAGTCTTTGTAGCATGCTAGTGGAATCACTGTTCGACTTTACTTACAGCAGAAATACACGGACATCATGATGGATCACAATATTGAACACGTAATTTTGGTCGGTTTATCAGGAATATCCATTGATAAGGTGCTAGCTAAAACAAAGTTGCTGTACCTACTTTACAATCTCACAGTGAATTATCAATGAACTTCATTATCTCCTGGATTACAGTTATTACTTATCTTCATTTCGATCTTAGTTTGCCTCCAGTAATGTATATATATGCTTATATATTATCCACCATAACATAAGAGACTGAGTCTGGATATCATGCTATCAGAGAAACCAGCAGACATTTATTATAATGATATAAAGTCAAGGATTTTACGCAGGCCAGTCATTATTTGGTGTCGACGATGAGTCACCATGAATATTCTGTGGAATCCCCATTCTAGCACACTCTGAAGGTATTGCCCAGGAAACTGGATTTTCCACTAGACAATTCTCCGATTCTTGGAACACTCCAAAAGTCTCTATTTACATCGGAAATTTCAGAAGGTACTGATGAATTTAAGTAAAATAATTAATCAGGAAAGTTAGATTATTAAATCTAACACCCCTGCCATATCCAGACCCGCTCTAAACCCCCACATCCATCAGATCTGAGTTGACATCTACCTAGCAACTCCTTGCATCAGTCAGATGTGACCCAACCCAACCCAACATTAACATAGAGTCATAGAGTCCTTGTATTCACTCTATCCATGCCTATCATGATATTATACATTTCCATAACAAACTTCCTCAATCTCTTCAGCCCTAAAGAAAAAAGTCTTAGGTTGTTCAACCTTTCCCTATAACTCAGACCATTGCATCCTGGCACCATCCCTGTAAATTTCTTCTGAACTCTTCCCAGTTTAACAACATCCTTCCTCTAGCAAGGAGACCAAAACTGAGCATAACACTCCAAATGTGGCCTCACCAACAATCTGTACAAGTGCAACATAACTTCCCAGCATTTATACTCAGTGCCCTGACTGATGAAAGACAGAATGCCAAAAGCCTTCTTCCCTGTCCTGTCTGTCTGTGACTCCACATCCTCGACAGAACTGACCGCTGACCTCTACTGTCAATCTGACCTCCTGCCCAGCTGACATCCTATCTAGCTAGTGAACAGTCAGGAGGGAGATGCCCTGGGAGTCTGCAAAATTGACGCCAGACCCTTGAAGTCTCATGGCTTCAGGTTAAAAAGGGGACAAAAAGGTCCTGCTGATTATCACATACCATCCTCCCTCAGCTGATGAATCAGTACTCCTCAATGCTGAACAAACTTGGAGGAAGCATTGAGGGTGGCAAGGGCACAACATGTCCTTTAGGTGGGGGATTTCAACATTGACCATCAAGACTGGCTCAGCAGTAGCACTACTGATCAAGGTAGTTATGTCCTGAAGAACTTCACTGCTACACTGGATCTGTGGTAGGTGGTGAGGAAACCAACAGGAGTGAAAAACACACTTGACTTCATCCTCACCAATCGACTGAGGATTGAGTTGTAGAAACAGCGGAGACGCTGAATGTGATCTTTCAAACATCACTGGAGTCAGGAAAGTTCCAGATGATTGGAAAATCGCTATTGTAACTCCCTTGTTCAAGAAAGGATCAAGACAGAAGATGGAAAATTATAGGCCGATGAGCCTACCCTTGGTTGTAGGTAAAATTCTAGAATCCATCATTAAGGACGGAATTTCGAAATTCTTGGAAGTGCAGGGTCAGATTAGAACAAGTCAGCATGGATTTAGTAAGGGAAGGTCATACCTGACAAACCTGTTAGAATTCTTTGAAGAGGTAACAATTAGGTTAGACCAGGGAAATCCAGTGGATGTCATCTATGTACACTTCCAAAATGCCTTTGATAAGGTGCCTCACAGGAGGCTGCAGAGTAAGGTGAGGGCCCCTGGTGTTCAAGGTAAGCTATTGGCATAAGTTGGGGATTGGCTGTCTGACAGAAGGCAGAGAGTTGGGATAAAAGGTTCTTTTTTGGAATGGCAGCTGGTGACAAGCGGGGTCCTGCAGGGTTCAGTGTTGGGGCCACAGCTGTTCATTTTATATATTAATGATCTGGATGAAGGGACAGGGAGAATTCTGGCAAAGTTCGCCGATGATACGAAGTTAGGCGGACAGGCAGGTAGTACTGAGGAGGTGGGGAGGCTGCAGAAGGATCTAGACAGTTTGGGAGAGTGGTCCAGGGAATAGCTGATGAAATTCAATGCTGCTACACTGGGTTTGTGGTAGGTGATGAGGGAACCAATAGGAGGGAAAAACTTACTTGACTTCATCATCACCAATCTGCTGGCTGTATTGGTATGAGTGATACTGCACAGTCCTTGTGGAGATGAAGTTACACCTTCACATTCAGAATACCATCCATCCTGTTATATTGCACTATCACTGAGCTAAATGGGACAGACTTCAAGCAGATTTAGCAACTAAGACTTCAGGCACTGTGGGCCATCATCAGCAACAGAAACATACTGAACGTCTGTGCTCCAGAACTTGCTGCACCCCTAGCCAAGCTCTTCGAGTTTAGTTACAACATCAGCATCCACTCATCATTGTGAAAATTGCTCAGATATGCTCTGCATACATAAAAAAGCTGGACAAATCCAACCCGGCCCATTACACCCCATCAGTCGATGATCAGTGAAGTGATGGAAGGTGTTGTCAACAATGCTATCCAGCAGCACCTGCTCAGCAATAACCTGCTTGGTGATGCCCAGTTTGGATTCCGCCAGGGCCACTCAGCTCCTGACCTCATTACAGCCTTGGTTCTAACATGGACAAAAGAGCCGAATTCCAGAGAGGAGGTGATAGTGACAGCCCTGGGCAAAAACAATGGCTGCAGATACTGGAAACCAGATTCTGGAGTAGAGTGGTGCTGGAAAAGCACAGCAGTTCAGGCAGCATCCGCGAAGCAGTAAAATCGACGTTTCGGGCAAACGCCCTTCATTAGGAATACAGCTGTCTGCCTGATGAAGGGCTTTTGCCCGAAACGTCAATTTTACTGCTCCTCGGATGCTGCCTGAACTGCTGTGCTTTTCCATCACCACTCTACTCCAGATAGTGTCAGCGGTGGACATCAAGGCCACAGTTGACTGAGTGTGATATCCAGGAGCCCTAGCAAAACTGGAATCCATGAGTGTCAAGGATCAAACACTTCTCTGGCCCCCAGGAAAGTGCATGGTTGCAAATCCTCAACACCATTCACAATTGCTTAGATACTGAAGCAGCCCATGTTCAAATGCAGATTTGGGATAACAAGTGGCAAGCACATTCATGTCACACAATTGGCAGAAATGACCCCCTCCAACAAGAGAGAATCCAGCCATTATTTTGTGAAATTCATTATCATGACCATTACTGAATCTCCCATTGTCAACAGCCTGGGGTTACCATTTACCAGAAACTGAACTAGACTCATACTCTGGTTACAAGAGCAAGTCAGAGTTTAGGAATATTGCAGCAAGTAACTCACCCCTAACTCCACAAAGCCTGTACATCATCTCCCAGGCACAAGTGCCAAACACTGATATTATAATGTAAAGGTTGAATTTATCATCGATCAGTGATTCTTTAAGATTGTCTACTGCTATCTATGATTGATAAATAAATTAATAGATAAGGAGATAATGTATTCCAACCCCAGATGAACAACTGGCAAATATCAACATATAACTTTATTCCCCTTCTAACTCCTCACGGTCACAGTCATACACGGATAGAACATAGAACAGTATGGGCTCTTCAGCCCTCTATGTTGCACGGACCTTTTATCCTATTCTAAGATCAAACTAACCTACATACCCTACATTTTACTATCATCCAAATACCAAGTGATGTAAGACTGACTGGTCTGTAATTCCCAGGGTTATCCATTTCCCCTTTTTTGAACAAGGGAATGACATTTGCCACCCTCCAATCATCTGGTACTACTCCAGTAGCCAGTGAGCATGTGAAGATCATTACTTCTGTTGTAATGTCCTGTACCTTTAAGAAAGAGTGAGTGCTGTTCTGCACTGAGAGCTTGCAAGCACCTGTCATATGATTTAACTCGCAGTCTGAGTGTACTGGAAAATTGAAAATATATAACATTTGGCTGTGAAATGGAAACCTGAATTGTTTGCTGTTTTGGCAACAAATCCAATTTAAACAAACAGTTTAAATTATGCCTCAGGATACTAAAACCCAATCCAGTTTGAATTTATTGTTTTACCAACATCAAACTGATGATCCAATTTTCGGGGAAAATGAAAAAGGCAGCCATTTTGAAAATCAGATAGAGCAACTGCAATCGAGAGAGAGAGAGACCCAAGACATTGAAATACTCTGTATCAAAGGTACCTTTCATACGAAACATCTTAACAGTAAAAAGAAAGAAGATGATCCTGTGAGGTCTTCAGCCGAAAGAAGAAAGACACCAAAGATGACAGCCACTGAAAAGTTTTGAAATTGATTTGATGTAATTTTAATAAATGTTTTATTGGAACTGTATATTATAGCATTGGAGGCAGGTATTAAGCAGTTAAGAGAAAAGGGGCCTTAGTGTTGTGAATATTTGTTGCTTGATGTTCCCTTTTAGAGTTAAAGAATGAATTGATGTTATTTTCTTGAAATATTAGAAATATGAGGTGAGGTGAGCTTCTCTGGGTGTTTAGTTTAATGAAGAGAGAGGTTCACCTCTGTGTCATAACACTTTAGGCACAGCAATCTCTTCCCTCGCTTCCTGCAGCAAACTTAGGTATATCCCGTCTGGTTCAGGCGACTTATCTATCCTCATGCTTTTCAAAATTTGCAGCATATCCTCCTTCTTAACATCAACCTGTTTGAGCATATCAGTCTGTTTCACGCTGTCCTCACAAACAATAAGGTCCCTCTCCCTAGTGAATACTCATACAACATATTCATTAACGACCTCCCCAAATACCAACTCCAGGCACAAGTTCCCATCACTATCCCTGATTGGCCCTACCCGCACTTGCTGTAAGTTCTCCGTAAACAACCTCAACATTTCTGTTGTACATTTCCCTGAGAATATCTACTCCCAATTTATGATTCACGGTTCCTGCCTAATAGCATTGTAATTTCCCCCTTCCCCAACTAAATGCTTTCTCATACCATCTGCTCCTATCCCTCTCCATGACTATAGTAAAGGTCAGGGAGTTGTGATCACTATAACAGAAATGTTCTCCCACCAAGAGATCTGTCACCTGGCTTGGTTTATTACCAAGCACCAAATCCAAATGGCCTCCCCTTTGGTTGGCCTAGCTAAATATTTAATCAGGAATCCTTCTTGGACACACCTGACAAAATCTGCTGCATCCAAACTATTTGCGCTAAGGAGGTTCCAGTCAATATTAGGGAAGTTGAAGTCACCCGACACAAGCCTGTTACGTATGCACCTTGTCAAAATCTGCCTCACAACCGGCTCCTCCATGCCTTTGTTGCTATTGGGTATCTATAGAAATCTCCCAATAAAGTGACTGCTCCTTTCCTGTTTCTGACTTCCACTTATAATGACTCAGTGGACAAACCATCCCCGACAATCTCCCTTTCTACAACTATTATACTGTCCCTTATTAGCAATGCCACCCACCCATCTATTTTACCTCCATCTCTGTTCCTATTGGAACATCTAAATCCCGGAACATTCAGCGACCATTCCTGCCCCTGTGATATCAAAGCCTCCGTAATAGCCACAACATTGTAGCTTCAAGAAACTCCATGCTCCATTGTAGCTCCATGCTCTAAGTTCATCACCCTTATTCTTGACACTTCTTGCATTAAAATAGACCCATCACACTGACTGCAGCTTTGCCCTATCAACTGCCTATCCTTCCTCACAGTCTCTCTGCATGCTGTATCTGCCTGTTCACCAGCATCCACATCCTTTGATCCATAGTTCCAGTTCCCATCCCTTTGCCAAACTAGTTTAAACCCTCCCGAAGATCTCTAGCAAACCTCCTGCCCAGGATATTGATGCCCCTCAAGATCAGGTGCAACCCGTACAGGTCCCACCTTCCGCAGAAGATCCACATACCTGAAGCCCTCCCTCCTATACCAGCTCTGCAGCCACGTGTTTAGCTGCACACACTCTCCATTCCTAGCTTCACTAGACAATGGCACCAATAGCAATCCTGGGATTACTACTCTGCTCTTACTAATTAACCTTACTCTTACTAATCTTTCAATGTTCCCTCAATACAGGAGTAGTCCCACTGGACTGAAGAATTGCAGACATTATTCCACTTTAGAACAGGGGCGAAAGAGGAAAATCAGGGATTTATAGATCAGTTAGCCTAACATCTGTACTGGGGCACTGGTTGGTGTCTCTAATTAAGGATAAAATAACTGAGCACTTCAAATTTCTTCAGTTAATCAGGGACAGTAGGTCATGCCTGACAAACCTCATTTAATTTTTTGAAGCCATGACTAAGATAGTGGACAGGGGAATGTCTATGGTTGTTGTTTGTATGGACTTCAGAAGGCATGTGATAAATTGCACATAAGAGCTTATTAACTAAGGAAGAGGCTGATGGAATTGAGGGCAAATTACTTATATAGTTCAGAAATTGATTGAGTGGCAGGTGCCAGAAAATAAGGACAATGAGTAGGTCCTGAAATTTGCAGCATGTGGCCAGTGGTGTCGCCGTAAGGATTTGTGTTAGGGTCTCAATTATTCATATTTATTATTGACAACTAGGATAATAACATAGAAAATCATATATCCAAATATACTGATGACACAAAGTTAGGGGGCATTGTAGACAATGTAGTCAATGGCATAAGATTGCAGAGGGTTCTTGATAGACTCAGTAATTAGGCAAAAATGTAGCAGATGAAGTTCAATGTAAGCAAGTGTGTGGTTATCCATTTTGACCGATATAGTATCGACCTGGATACTTCCTAGATGGCATCAAGTTAAACACAATGGATGCCAAAAGAGACTTGGGGCTTCAGGTGCATGGACCTTTAAAGTACCACAAACAGATACAGTAAATAATGAAGAAAGCTCATGGAATCTGGCTTTTACACCTCGAGGACATGAATACAAGGATGTAGACAGTATGCTGCAGATATACAAAACCCTGGTTCGACCACAATTGAAGTACTGTGGGAAGATCTGGGCACTACATCTAAAGGAGGATATATTGGCCTTGGAGGGAGTACAACATGGTTTTACAAGAATGATAACCTGGATTTTAGGGGTTTGGTGATGAGGAGAGATTCTAAAGATTAGGCCTGTTTCTCTGTTAGTATAAAGTTGTTGTTACCATCCACTTGAAACTGCAGAGTATGTTGGGAATTCACATCCATGGACCCTGTTTCACCTTTTTATTCTATTTTCCAGGTGTATTTCTTATTCCCTACTCAATCATGCTGGGTCTTGTTGGGATACCAATATTTTTCTTGGAATCTTCCTTTGGACAGTTTGCCAGCCTCGGGCCTGTTGCAGTGTGGAAATCTGTACCAATGTTACAAGGTTAGAGATTATTGAATAATTAAAACTCAGCAACAATTTCAATGCATTTTAATGTTTAATTCATATTAATAAACTATTTATAATTGAGTGATTAAATGAGAGTGTATCTGAGCCTTGCTGTCATTCTCTTTAAAAACTTTGTTATGTTACACCAAGATATGTCAGTGATTAACACTGATGTTAGTTTAGTTTCTTATTCGTTAAATGTGCGTGATTGTGATTGTGTTCAGTTCACCTGGATGGTTGACTCCAAATCTCATTGTTTGTTCAGAGTCAATTTTTCCTTGGATCATTTAAAGAATGATTAGATTAGATTCCCTACAGTGCAGAAACAGGCCCTTGGGCCCACCAAGTCCACACTGACCCTCTAAAGAGTAACCCACCCAGATCCATTTCCCTCTGACTAACACAACAGACAATTTAGCATGGCCAACCCATCTTTGTTTTGTGGGAGGAAACCAAAGCACCTAAAGGAAACCCACACAGACACAGGGAGACTATGCAAACTCCACACAGACAGTCGTCCGAGGCCGGAATCAAACTCAGGTCCCTAGCGCTGTGAGGCTGCAGAGCGAGCCACTGAGCCACTGTGCTGCCCTTGTAAATTGAATCAAGTTGCTGTGGTGAGATTTGAACCCATGTCCCTTGAGCATTAACCTGAGCTTCTTGACTACCAAGCCAGTGACTCCTCCAGTATACCACCATCTCCAGGAAACTTGACTAGTAACATGCCCAACTATTGTAAACTAATAGCAAACTACTAGCTCAGAAATGTGTATGCTTGAGCAATGTAATGAATGTCTGTTAGGTTGCCCAATACCACAATATCATGCCCAGTTTCTGACATTGTGGGAGATAACAAAAGCATTGCCCCATCAGGTAAAACACCCTGGTGGAGGCAAACTCACACCATAGCAACAGCAGTTACTATCTCTTAAAGACATCATAGAGGTACATATTTAGAAAACAAATTGATGTCCAGCATGACTTTGGAAACAGACAGTTTGGAATAGGGAGAAGTTTGTTATCCTTAAACAGCATCAGTTTTTCAGAGTACAGACAATTGTACACATCTGTAGATGGAGCATTAAGCACGAGAACAATGGAACATATTTCTAATTTTCATTAGGATGCAAATTCTTTCAAGATAAAATACATTTCTAAGATTTCCTTGGTAATAAAAACAAATTAAAATGCTAAAGAATGCCCTTGAGCTATGACAAAGGCCAGTGCATTACAGAAAACTTGAATCCTAGAAAGCTCGGTTGATGGAAGTTAATACATAATGACAATTACAAACGTCCTTGTTCTTAAGGAAAGAGCAGTATAATTTGGAGAGACAAAAATATCAGAGACACACAGCAAAAGCTGGTGTTTTTGTAAAGGCCAACTCATGGATAGCAACAAAACTGGTATGGATTTGGCATCCAGCAACACCTTCACTGATTTTACTGTTCCAAAACTTCATGCAGTTCTATTTTGCAGATCAAGGTCTAGGTGAGGTCATGAAAAGAACTCTTAAAAATCTTGTCAGAACTCAGGGAGGTACAGTGGTCTTACATTGCCAGGGATCCGGGTTTGAATTGACCCTCAGGCAACTGTCTATGTGGAGTTTACACATTCTGCCCATTTCAGATGGGTCCCACCAGGTGCTTGGGTTTCCTCTCACGGTCCAAAGATATGCATGTTTGGTGGATTGGCTGTGCTAAATTGCTGATAGTGTCCAGGGATGTGTAGGTTAGGTGGATTAGCGAGGGGAAATGGAGAGTTGCAGGGATAGGGTAGGAGATTGGTTCTGGATGGGATGCTGTTCAGAGGGTCATGCAGACTCAATGAGCTGAATGGCCTGCTTCCACTCCGTAGGGATTTTATGACTTGACAAGGAGTAGCTTCACATTATTAACATGCACAGTTTTTCTGGGTGGATCAGAAAAGTCTGGATATGATTTGGAAAGATCTTGAAGAGCAGATCAAGATAAGAATTCACTTCAGGATGAACAGACTCCACATCATTTCAAATAGACAAGAATCCTCAAGAGACTATTCACCAGTTTGTTGGAGGATGCCAAAGCAAAGGGCATGAGTGTGACTTTACTGAAGAGGAACGGCCAGAGAATATTAATGAGTTGATTATCACATTCACATGAATTAAAGTCAGTTGGAAGAAACATTTGTGCAATAAGAAGGGCCACAGTCTTGACATATTACTTGAGGATAGACAGATCTATGAAGATATAGTGGCAGGCCAGCAACAATTACATGCTTTAGGTGCTACCAATACTATTGCAATGGTCAGTAAAGCACAGAAACCCAACAAAAGCTCCAGTAGCAGTAGTTTGTTGCACTTCTCCAAAGTCCATGCTCTATTTTTTGATATCTGTAGCATCAAGGGACATGGCTATGTGCAGGAAATCTGTTTCCAAAAGCCAAGTCAGGCCCTTACATTAAACCAACAAGTGACCAACATGACAGTATAGAGTAATAACAAATCATCAGCAACAAGGAAACTGTTACCAAGGTGCACCAAGGCAACCACATTGATGAGGTTCAGAGTCAACCAAATGAAAGGCAAATTTTAGAAAATGAGCAGGCTTTACATGATGTTAATCTCACACTCTGTGTTGGGAGTAGAAAGCAATCAGGAGCTCTTTAATATCATGTGTCCTGAGAAGGCAGTGTGATACAAGATAAAAGCTAAAATCAACACCGGAGTTAGTGTTACCATGTAACCACTATATGGCCTCAATGACATGCACCTGAGCAAGTAATGTTCCATGGTACAGGCTATGAGAAACCATCTCTCAGTGGAGACAGCAGATCAACAATTGTATGTATTGTCAATGAGTGTCAATGCGCAACCTCTCACTGGCTTCCCGAAATATTTACTCTAACAGATACATGGTTACCAGTATGTACAGATCTAAGTGCAGTCTCAAATCATGACATTCAAACCACACCCACCATGGCAGAACAAGTCACATATGGTGCAATTGAATTAGTCAAGAATTGGCAAAGTTATAACTTTGAAGTAGTAATTAAGCCAGGTAGCCAAGATTACAAAGATATTCATCTTCATCTGCACCATGATCACCTAAACTATGAAATTAAATGTGCTCTCAAGGCTGACATGTTATACTTTGGACAATGTGAATTGTTTTCATTGGGCGCAGTTTCAAATCATGCCCATGATTCCCAATCCTTGGTAAAAAAAAACCAAAGTGCATACTACACATTGGGTCAAGTCTGCACCCAGTGAGTTAATAGTTGATGGCGTTCAATGTTTCAGTGGTTAGTTTTTAGGTTGAAGAATGCTCACTTGGACATCTATTTCCTCTGGCAGCTCATTTCATACATGTACCACCCTCTGTAAGAAAAAGTTGCCTATTAGGTCTCTTTTATATCTTTCCCCGTTCACTCTAAACCTATGCCCTCTAGTTCTGGACTCCCACACCCCAGAGAAAAGACTTTGTCTATTTATCCTATCCATGCCTCACATAATTTTGTAAACCTCTACAAGGTCACCCCTCAGCCTCCGACGCTCCAGGGAAAACAGCCCCAGTCTGTACAGCCTCTCCCTATAGCTCAAATCCTCCAACCCTGGCAACTTCCTTGTAAACCTCTTCTGAACCCTTTCAAGTTTCACAATATCTTTTCAATAGGAAGGAGACCAGAATTGCACACAATATTCCAACAGTGGCCTAACAAATGTCCTGTACAGCCGCAACACAACCTCCCAGCTCCTGTACTCAATACTCTGACTGATAAAGGAAAGCATACCAAAAGCCTTCTTCACTATCCTATCTACCTGCGAATCCACTTTCAAGGAGCTATGAACCTGCACTCTTTGTTCAGGTCTCTTTGTTCAGCAACAGACCCCAAGACCTTACCACTAAATGTATAAGTCCTGCAAAGATTGTTCTTCAATGAGCTTTTTTCTTATTCGTTCAAGGAATTTGTTTTCTCTGGCTGGGCCAGCATTTATTGCCTATCGCTAGTTACTCATGAGAAGTAGTGATGAGCTGCATTCTAGAACCTCTGCAGTCTCTGCGCTGTCGGTTTCCCTACAATGTCCTTTGGAAAGGAATTCCAGGATTTTGACCTCGTGACTGTGAAGGATCAATGGTATATTTCCAAGTCAGCATGGTGATCATTTTAGAGAGGAATTTGCAGGTAGTGGCATTCCCCTGTATTTGCTGCCCTTGTCTTTCTAGATGGAAGTGGTCATGAGTTTGGAAGGTGCTTTCAAAGGAGCCTTGGTAAATTTCTGCAGTGCATCTTGTAGGTAGCACAAACTGTTGCAATTGTGTATCGGTGTGAAGGGAATGGATGCTTGTAGATGTTTTGCCAATCAAGTAAGCAGCTTTGTCCTGGAGGGTGTCAAACTTCTGGCGTGCTCTTGGAGCAGGCAAGTGAGGAATATTCCATTAAACTCCTGACTTATGCCTTGTAGATGATAACAAGCTTGGGGAGACAGGAGGTGAGTTACTCCTGCAGTATTCCTAGCCTCTGACCAGCTCTTGTCACCATTGTGTTTGTATAGTAAGTCCAGTTGAGTTTCTGGTTAATGGTGACAACAAGGATATTGATTGTGGGGGTATTCATTGATGGTAACACCATTGAATATCATGGAGCAGTGGTTAGATTGTCCCTTGTTGGAAATGGTCATTGCCTGGCATTTGGGTGGTAGGAGTGTTACTTGCCACTTGTCAGCCCAAGCCTGGATATTATTCAGGACTTCTTCAGTATCTGAGGAGTTGCGAATATTGCTGAACATTGTGCAATCATTGTGAACATCCCTACTTCTGACCTTATGGTGGAGGGAAGATCACTGATGAAATAGTTAGAGATGGTTGGACCTCAGACACTAACCTAGAACATAGAACAATACAGCGCAGTACAGGCCCTTTGGCCCTCAATGTTGCGCCGATCCAAGCCCACCTAACCTACACTAGCCCACTATCCTCCATATGTCTATCCAATGCCCGTTTAAATGCCCATAAAGAGGGAGAGTCCACCACTGCTATTGGCAGGGCATTCCATGAACTCATGACTTGCTGAGTAAAGAATCTACCCCTAACATCTGTCCTATACCTACCACCCCTTAATTTAAAGCTATGCCACCTCGTAATAGCTGACTCAATACTTGGAAAAAGGTTCTCATGGTCAACCCTATCTAAACCCCTAATCATCTTGTACACCTCTATCAAGTCACCCCCAAACCTTCTCTTCTCCAATGAAAACAGCCCCAAGTGCCTCAGCCTTTCCTCATACGATCTTCCTACCATATCAGGCAACATCCTGGTAAACCTCCTCTGCACCCGTTCCAGTGCCTCCACATCCTTCCTATAGTATGGCGACCAAAACTGCACACAATTCTCCAGATGCAGCCGCACCAGAGTCTTATACAACTGCAACATGAGCTCAGGAATCCGGAACTCAATTCCTCTACCAATAAAAGCCAGTACGCCATATGCTTTTTTCACAGCACTATTTACCTGTGTGGCAACTTTCAGAGATCTGTGTACATGGACACCAAGATCCCTCTGCTCATCCACACTACCAAATATCCGACTATTAGCCCAGTACTCCATCTTCTTGTTACTCTTACCAAAGTGAATCACTTCACATTTACCTACATTGAACTCCATTTCCCACCTTTCTGTCCAGCTCTGCAGCTTATCTATATCCCGCTGTAATCTGCCACATCCTTCCTCACTGTCAACAACTCCACCGACTTTTGTATCATCCACAAACTTGCTCACCCAGCCTTCTAGCCCCTCCTCCAGGTCATTTATAAAAATGACAAACAGCAATGGTCCCAAAACAGATCCTTGCGGAACACCGCTAGTAACTGCACTCCAAGATGAACCTTTACCATCAACTACTACCCTCTGTCTTCTTCCAGCCAGCCAATTCCTAATCCAAACCTCCAACTCACCCTCAATGCCATACCTCCATATTTTTGCAGTAGCCTACCATGGGGAACCTTATCAAATCCATATACACCACATCTATCGCTTTACCCTCATCCACCTCCTTAGTCACCTTCTCAAAGAATTCAATGAGGTTTGTGAGGCACGACCTGCCCTTCACAAAACCATGTTGACTATCCTTGATCACATTATTCCTATCCAAATGTTCATAAATCCTATCCCTTACAATTCTCTCTAAGACTTTGCCTGATGAACTCTTGCAGAGATGTCCTAGAGCTGAGATGACTGGCCTCCGGCATCCATATCCATCTTTCAGTGTTCCAGTTATGACTCGAACAAGTGAAGAGTTTGTCCCTTGACACTAATTGATTTCAGTTTGCTCAGGCTTCTTAATGCCACACACGGGCAAATGCGGCCTTGATGTCAAGGACTGTCACTTCCACCATACCTCTGGAATCCAGCTGTTTTGTTTAAACCAAGGCCAGGCACTGAGTGACCCTGGAGGAACACAAGCTGGGTGTCACTGAGCAGGTTGTTTCCGATGATTGAGAGAGTGGACTGTTAGGGCAGTAATTGGCTTTTGTGTCCAGAACATATCTGGTCAATGTTTCATGTTGTCAGGTATATGCCAGTGTTCTTACTGTACTGTAAGAGCTTGGCGATGAATTCTGGAGCACAACTCTTCAGTACTGTTGCTGTAACACTGTCAGGGCCCAAATCCCTTGCACTATGCAGTGACTCTAACTGTTTCTTGACACCAAGTGGAGTGAATTGATTTGGCTGAAGACTGGCATCTGTGATGCTGGCGACCGTCGGATGAGGCCAAGGTGGATCATCCACTCAACAATTTTAGCTGAACATTGTTGGAAATGCTGACCAAATCTAACAGCCACTAAGACAATGGCAATACTAGAGGGATAGTTGTAACAACAGAATAATATTCTCTTGTCCAATTCTTGTTTAGATTCTGAACCTAATTGTCTGTAACTTTATCATAATTTCTGAACTCTGAGGATGACCTGTGCTTATATTCAAGAACAGGGATAATAAAGTTGATGGCTTATTTTCAACTTTATAAGTTCAGACTGGAGAGAAGCAACATCAGTCAACCATTGCTGCCTTATTTCAAAACACTGTCTCCCTCTTTCTCTCTCAAATTACATTAAACATATTCTAGTTGGAAATATATTGCAATTGAATTCAAGAGAACAATTTTATTTCAAATAAACAGTATTGTTTCTAAGCTCTTTTTCCTTTGTTCAATTTTAAGGTGTTGGAGTCACCATGGTCCTTCTGATCATAATTGCCAACATTTCCTATGCCTGCATTATTGGTTACAGTCTGTACTACCTGTTTGCTTCCTTCCAATCACCCCTACCATGGGCAGACTGCTTCAGTTGGTGGGGACCAGATGAAACATGCAGCAGGACTCCCAAAGGTACAGTGTTCACTTTGACTGGGGACATTCTGTGACTGTTCATATTTTATTCTGTTGATCTGTCATAAGAAAAGTAGCCAATGCTTTCGATAACCAACTTCATTGTGATTGTACAGCAGAGAGACTTGGACAGGATCCAGCTCCAAGGATCATGTCACTGAGTCACTGAAGTGAAAGATTGTCAATAATAATTGCTTACAGGCAAGAGAGATGCTTCAAAGAAAATCATCTCTCCTTTAGTATTGTCACTGTTGGTCATTCTCAGCTGCTTTACTCTACCTGGATTGTAGATGTAGGGAAGCTAAGGTAGTTTCAACCTTTTATCATCAGTACCTACATTACTACTGTCTGGTACAGAGTTCAGTTTTTCTCTTTGTTTTCATTTCAGGCTCATCTCCCTCAAAATCTTCATTCAATGTCATCAGTAACACAATGAATGATTTACATTCACTCCTTGACCTTTAGGATTAGGGGTCATGAGATTGGATGCTGGATTTTGAGCCTGAAAGGAAATTTGAAGATCAGGACCAGGACGCAGATTTCAAACGTCATTGGTTTTACAAATGGGAGTGAGAGTAGCAACAAGTTTTAGAACAACATGTGTGTTAAACAGAGATAGGTGGAGGGACAGATAATGTTGAGGAGGTAGGGAGGCTGCAGAAAGACTTGGAGAGTAGATGAAGAAGTGGCAGATGGAACACTGTGGCAAGTGTGGAATTATGCACTTTGGTTGGAAAAGTAGAGCGCAGAATATTTTCTAAATGGAGCAAGTCTTAGGATATCAGAAGCACAAAGGAATTTCAGAGTCCTAGTTCAGGATTTTCTTGATGTGAATATGCAGGTTCAGTTGGGTGCTGGGAAGGCAAATGCAATTTTAGAATTTATTCTAAAAGGCTTAAAATGCAAGAGCAGGAATATACTGTTGTGATCGTAAAGTATCTGTTCAGATTACTTTTGGCAAATTGCAAGCAGTTTTGGGCTCTGTATCTAAGGAAGGATGTGCTGGCATTGGAGGAGGAGGAGGCTTACAAGAATGATCATGGGGATGAATGGCTTGTCATAGGAGGAGCAGTTAGAGACTTCGGGTTTCTACTTGATGGGATTCAGAAGGATGAGAGGGATCTTATTGAAGCTTGCAAAATACTGAAAGGCCTATATAGAGTCTGATAGGACCCGAGACACAGCCTCAGAGTGATGGTACGAAGCCTCAGAGCTGAGATGAAGGGTGAATCTGTGGGACTCATTTCTGCAGAAGACAATGGAGGCCACTCATTGAATATATTTAAGACAGAAAGATAGGTTCTTGATGAGTCAGGGGATCATAGGTTATGGGGAGATGGCAGGAGAATGGGGTTGAGAAACATATCAGCTATGATTGAATGGTGGAATAAACTTGATAGGTTGAAAGGCATAATGATCTTCCTATCTCTTATAGCCTTATGATATTATTTTATTTCAAAAATGTTTAAGTTGTTTCCCTCTGAGTCAAGGAAACCAATGTATGACCTGCAACTGGTGTCAATTTTAAGTACCAATAGCCAATGACTTACAACAGTGTTTGCCCTTATTCAATACATTGGGAGGTGCTCTTCTAATCAGCCGACTATGTACATATTCTTGCTGCATTTTGCCTCTTAAGGGAAGGTGTGAGTCTTGGAAAACAAGAAATTCATGATTTAAATAATACCTTTTAATTTCCATATATCTGCATTTTGGACTCACATTCCTGTCTGTGACCCTGTGCATGGGTCCAGGAAGTTACTCTCAATCTTTTTTTTAATTATAAAACACAATTCACAAGTTTTGAAGCCTGGAAAGTGATCGTACTGGAGTTAGGGAATCAGAAGTAATTAATTATCAGGATTAATATTCATTTTCTGATCCATTAATGAAAGCTTATCACATGGCTTTTGACAGTGGTAATGCCCCAACCTCTGACCCACAAAGTTCATTTCTAACCCCCCCCAGAGGTGTGTCATAAAAGTCTGAACAAACTGATCAAGGGATGTGGGTACCACTGTCTATGCCAATGTTCATTGTTTATCCCAAATGCCCTTAGTAATGTGGTGGTGAACCACTGCAATCTATAATAAAGGTATAGCATAGATATGTATATTGTAAATATTGAGAGTTTGAACTTTTTCATAAGATGTGGATATGAAAATATAGTCACGAAAATACCTAAAAAATGTGTCAATGTAATATCTGAGTTAATGTGTGAGGGATTGAGACCAGGGAGTTTGAGACTTAAGCTTATAGACCAGACTGAGTAAGGAGGCTGGGATATCGTCTTTGAGGGATGGGATGTCTGAAAGCTCAGTGATTAGCTGGTCCTTCCTGAGTGAGTCTGAATACATTAACTATCACATGGCTAGCACAGACCAAGTGGATCTGAAGGGACACATTTGACGCCCATGTAGAAAGTTCTTTACTCATTTGTCTCTTCTGTTTGTGCTCCACAATGCTGACATTTCTGTCAGCTTCAAACATGGTGTATGAGACACTTTTCTTAAAATCCCTAAATGATGCTGTCATTAGTGTGAACTAATGATGTGGAATACAAGGAGGGAGCTCAGTACATGTACCCAGCGTGTACAGTCTGGAGAGAATGAAGGGCCAATTAAAACCATTCACAACCAATGGTGACTCAATGGAAATTTTTATCCACACAGCAAGAAGTTAGGATTGCATATGTATTGCCTGAGAGTGTGGTGGAGGTTACTTTTATTCAAGACATTCAAATGGGAGATCGATCATTGTTTGAAAAGGAAGGAGTTCAGAGCTACTGAGTGGAGGAACTAGGTGAAACTCTAATTTGGATTTTCACAACAGTTTGCATCGTCTCTTTCTGTGCTATAATAATTTAGTGATTCTCTGTGCTGTTGCAGACTGGTGTTCAACAAAAAACATTGTGTCTCAGTCCCTGTGTGATTTCTTTCACATGCAGGATATGCTATTGAGTGTCATAGGATGCATCTTCATGAAGTGGGAACCTTCACTGTTGATGTACCTATTTGTGTGTTAAGGGAGCTTTTGGGCCACTTGCATCTACCACTAGTACCAAACACTTTATGGAAGCCAGTAATTGAACAATGCAATTTTCTTCGATGTCATTGGATACCTCTATTGGGCACCCACCTGAAAATCTACCCTCCTAGGAAACAACAGACCAGATAGAGTGAACCCACATCTTGTGCCGCTTCCCCACCCCCACCCTTCAACACATACATAAGAATGCCAATGGCAGCCAGCGTACCCATTTAAGACATCTCTTAGGGAGTCATTTTACATCTGGCAAGAAAGGCCGTCCTCAAACCATCCTACCCTGGATTCAATGAGTGGACATTGGGAAGAAGGGAGGCTCTTCATTTTATATATTCCTACCTCAGTCTATGCCTCTGATTGCACCTTATGTAATGGATGAGGTTGGGTTGGGTTGCCCAGAGACCCTGATTATACCACTAGAAATGGCAGCATTGTTCAACAAGGAGCAGTAAAGTTCTAAAACACATTCAACATTTTCTAGATCCATTTTGCAATCTTACTCTGGACGATGGATATTTTCAAGTCATTAATACAACATGGCTGCAGACGTATAATAACACTTGCCTAATTGGATCAGAAATCTCCATTCCTCACCAGGGTCCGAGTGAGCAATACTGGGAGTAAGTACATTGTTGTTAAGTATGACAGACTTTGATTAATGCTGACAAAAGACACATTAAGTCAAAACTTCCTGTCTTCCATTCATTCTGAAAATTTGCAAGAAATACTAAAGTGAAGGGAAAATAACAGGAACAAAAAAACCCCCAGAAATTGTTGGAGAAACTCAGCAGGTTTGGTAGCATCTGCAGAGAGAAAGCAGAGTTAATGTTTTGGGTCTAGCAATCTTTCTTCAGAACTGGACCTGAATCATTGACTTTGCTTTCTCCCCATAGATGCTGCCAGACCTGCTGAGTTTCTGCAGAAATTTTTGCTTTTGTTTCAGATTTCCAACTTTTGTTTTATGTTAGTGGAAAATAACAGATGCTGAATGAGAGGTGCATTCCGATTGGTTGACAAGTGAACTCTGATTGGTTGAGTTGTTACACTGAGGGATGTGCCCGTTAGAGCTATTTGACATTTTCCTGGCAGATTTTGTTTAAATTTAAACCAGGAGGTTGATAGATTGGCCAGAGCATTGCCTGAGTTAATGGCTGTCATCTATTCTGTTCATTTGAATCGGGGCAGAGCTCATACGCAGTTTTTCTGTCTACAAAGATGATCCCTGTGTATTAATATACAAAGTTTCCAGTGCATGCAAGTGTGCTACACTGGAAAATCATAATTGTAGTTTTATCCTAAATTTAATGCAAGTGTAATTACATAGAACATAGGAAAGTACAGCATAGAACAGGCCATTTGGCCTACCATGTTGTGCCAAGGTTTAATCCTAATGTAAAATAAAATAACCAAACCTACACACCCCGCAACTCACTGTTAAATGTCCCTAATGACTCTGCTTCCACCACCACAACTGGCAATGCATTCCATGCATTCACAACTCTCTGCGTAATGAACCTACCTCTGACGTCTCCTTTATACCTTCCTCCTAAAATCTTAAAACTATGACCCCTTGTGCCAGTCAGTCTTGCTCTGGGGAAATCTCTCTGGCTGTTGACTCTATCCATGCCTCTCATGAGGGATATGGCCTCCTCTATATTGGGGTGACAGGCCACCTACTTGCGGAACGTTTCAGAGAACACCTCTGGGACACCTGGACCAACCAACCCAACCACCCCGTGGCTCAACACTTCAACTCCCCCTCCCACTCCACTAAGGACATGCAGGTCCTTGGACTCCTGCATCGCCAGACCATAGCAACACGGCGGCTGGAGGAAGAGCGCCTCATCTTCCGCCTAGGAACCCTCCAACCACAAGGGATGAACTCAGATTTCTCCAGTTTCCTCATTTCCCCTCCCCCCACCTTGTCTCAGTCCCAACCCTCGAACTCAGCACCACCTTCCTAACCTGCAATCTTCTTCCTGACCTCTCCGCCCCCACCCCCCCTCCGGCCTATCACCCTCACCTTATCACCTTCACCTTAACCTCCTTCCACCTATCGCATTTCCAATACCCCTCCCCCAAGTCCCTCCTTCCTACCTTTTATCTTAGCTAGCTTGGCACACTGTCCTCATTCTTGAAGAAGGGCTCATGCTCGAAACGTCGAATCTCCTGCTCCTTGGATGCTGCCTATTTGCTGCGCTTTTCCAGCAACACATTTTCAGCTCTGATCTCCAGCATCTGCAGTCCTCACTTTCTCCATGCCTCTCATTACCTTGTGTACCTCAATCAGGTCACCTCCCTTCCTCCTAATCTCCAGCGAGAAAAATCCGAGCTTAGTCAACCTCTCTTTGTAAGACAAGAAGCATCTTGGTAAACCTTCTTTGCACCCTCTCCAAAGCCTCTGTATCTTTCCTATAATAGGGCGACCAGAACTGGACACAATATTCCAAGTGTGGTCTCACCAGGGACTTGTAGAACTGCAACAAAACCTCGCGGTTCTTAAACTCGATTCCCCCTGTTAATGAAAGCCAAAACCCCCCAATGCTTTCTTAACAACCTTATCCACTTGGGTGGCAACTTTGAGGGATCTATACACTTGAACACTAAGATCCCTATGTTCCTTCACACTGCCAAGAATCCTGTCTTTAATCCTATATTCAGCATTCAAGTTCAACCTTCCCCTTCTAAAATGCATCACTTCGCATTTATCCAGATTGAACTCCATCTACCATTTCTCAGCCCAGCTCTGCATCCTGTCTATGAGGTGCTGCAACCTACAGTAGCCCTCGATACTATCAACAGCACTTCCAACCTTTGTGTCATTTGCAAATTTACTAACCCACCCCTCAACCTCTTCATCCAAATCATTTGTAAAATTTACGAAGAACAGAGGTCCAAGAACAGAGCTCTGTGGGACCCCACTCAACATTGACCTCCAGGCAGAATACTTTCCATCTACAACCACTCTCTGCCTTCTGTCAGCCAGCCAATTCTGAATCCAGACAACCAAATCTCCCTGTAACCCATACCTCCTAACTTTATGAATGAATCTACCATAGGGAACCTTATCAAATGCCTTGCTGAAGTCCATATACACCACACCTATTTCTCGACCTTCATCGACCTGTTTCATCACCTCTTCAAAGAACTCAATAAGATTTGTGAGGCATAACATGCCCTTCACAAAGCCATGTTGACTGCCTTTAATCACACTATGCTTTTCCAAATAGTCATAAATCCTACCCCTCAGAATTCTTTCCAAAACCTTGCTGACCACAGACGTAAGACTGCCTGGTCTGTAATTGCCAGGGATTTCCCTATTCAATCTGCCATGTTTTATCGCCCACTCTTTTACTCTGCCTGTATCCCTCCAGTCTCTGTGTGTCATCCTCACCACTTGCCTTCCCATCTATTTTCATATCATCCACAAACTTGGCGATAGTCCATTCACTTTCCTCATCAAAGTCATTAATATATTGTAAATAATTGTGGCCCCAGCCCTACAGCACTACATTAGTTATAGGCCATCCTGAAAATGCCCCCATTATCGCAAATCTGTCTTCTATTAGTTAGTCATTCCTCTGCCTGTGCTATTATCCTTCCTCCAACACCACAGGTTCTTATTAACGAGCCAAGTGCATAGTATTGAATGTGTTTTCAAACTCCTCCTCCACAAATGGTGGGATTGTCCTGTGAGAAAGTGAGGACTGCAGATGTTGGAGATCAGAGCTGAAAAATGTGATGCTGGAAAAGCGCAGCAGGTTAGTCAGCATGAAAGGAGCAGGAAAATCGATGTTTCGGGCATAAGCCCTTCTTCAGGAATCAGATTCCTGAAGAAGGGCTTATGCCCGAAACGTCGATTCTCCTGCTCCTTGGATGCTGCCTGACCTGCTGCGCTTTTCCAGCAACACATTTTTCGGGAGTGTCCAGTGAGGAATTTTGTGTGTCTGAATGAGATAATCTTTCATTCTTCTAAACTCTAGATCCTAAAACTACTTCTCTGTTTTAGGAGCAACCGTTTAACACAGCTAGCATTTGCCAAGATTTCCGCAAATCTGCCTCAACTTGAAAATAAACAGCATTTTTCCCCAAACCCAAAAGACTTCAGAATCTTCGATCTGAGAGACCAATGTACGGCTCTGTTTATTTTGTTCCCTTGTAATTATTTGAACACTCAGGATTATCCAGTAAACATAGTTCAGTTTTAGAATCTCAATTAATATTAAAACACTGTATCGTGAATTTGTATTTGCAGGCTGGCTTGGTATAGTTAGAATGTTTTTGTTGGGAACAGTTGAGTGAATTATTGATACGATCCATCAGTCTTTGGAATATATAACATTGAAACATGGCATCACACCAGCACTAAAATTAATATACCACATTATTTATTTGTTCTAAGCAAAACATCTTGTTGGTTTAATATCAGCATCATGTTCATAACAAAAATAGTAACAATGTGAAACAGTTGACTTCAACTCTTGATCAAACATTGGAGATACCTTGCCCTTTCAGACCTGAAGAGGACTGGGCGCTTCCAGGCCTGCCTTAAGGCCTGTGATGTCTGGTTGGAACATACATTGAGGGATTATCTGATCAGTGGCCATTACCTGCAGGGTGCTTGAGAAGTGCCCTACTTCAACATTACATTTACATGGCCAATAAATTTACAAGGTTGCTGATCATGCCCATTTTGCAGTATATGAAAACATAGGAATCTCAACATGTGTACTAACTTCTGAAGGTAGATCTTTGGTATATAGGAGTAGAGAACCCCTGGCTGATTTCCCAACTAGAACTCTAGCTAAGGAGATTAATTTGACTGTTCCATTTCAAGTGTAAATTTGAGCATAAGATGGAGCCCATTAAGACATGCCATGAATTTTTTCATGCAGTTGCAGATTCAAATATAGCAAACGCACCCACATTCTGTTTGAATAAGATGTAGAAAGAGAAAAACATAAAGGACATCAAACTTCAGTAATCATTCTCTTATTTAAAAGTAGGACTTATTCTGTAACAACTTTAACTCTCCCTCCCACTCCACCGAGGACATGCAGGTCCTTGGACTCCTCCACTGGCAGAACACAACAACACGACGGCTGGAGGAGGAGCGCCTCATCTTCCGCCTGGGAACCCTCCAACCACAAGGTATGAATTCAGATTTCTCCAGTTTCCTCATTTCCCCTCCCCCCACCTTGTCTCAGTCGGTTCCCTCAACTCAACACCGCCCTCCTAACCTGCAATCCTCTTCCTGACCTCTCCGCCCCCACCCCACTCCGGCCTATCACCCTCACCTTGACCTCCTTCCACCTATCCCACCTCCATCGCCCCTCCCCCTGGTCCCTCCTCCCTACCCTTTATCTTAACCTGCTTGGCTCTCTCTCTCTCTTATTCCTGATGAAGGGCTCATGCTCGAAACGTCGAATTCTCTGTTCCTGAGATGCTGCCTGGCCTGCTGTGCTTTGACCAGCAACACATTTGCAGCTGTGATCTCCAGCATCTGCAGACCTCACTTTTTACTCGAAGATTTTAACCTACTGCGAATCCTCTTACAAGAATATTTTTAAAAGCCCTGTATATTGCACTAAATACTCAGATGCATTGAGCACATAGTATCTATGTGTAATAAACAGTACCCTTATGGAAAATATTTTCTCTTTTTCTAACTCAGTCAAGCAGTTTTACACCGTACAAGTTCATTGGATGAGACTGGGGAGATAGTCTGGCATTTAGCCCTCTGTCTGCTTCTAGCCTGGCTGATGGTTGGGACAGCATTTTTGAAAGGAATCAAATCTTCAGGAAAGGTAAATGACTGGTGATGAAGACAGTTACAACTACTGACAAAATACAGATTCCCTGTAAGAATAAAACTAGAATTTATTGACTGTTGTGAAGTGCGTAGTTTATATCCTTGGTGATGTTGACAGTTCCTGTAAGGTATGGAGAACAGAAAATGAACTAGTGTGCAGTAATCCTTTGTAGCTTCCACAGAGCATGGTTACCCTTTGAGGGGATACAGCCTTGAAGAGGAGCAGATATGCTGCTCATGCTGCTCAATCACCTGCCAAGTGTTCAGCCACAAACTGCGAGGGTCCTGCTCTGAACAACACAACAATCAGAGAAATGACGAGGCTGAAATAAGTGTGAAAAAAAAGTGTGAAGAACAGTCACAAATTGTAATATCCACAACTGAAATTGAACATAACTAATTTCTAGCCCCAGCAATGCCCCCAAATTCCTGAATGTGTCCCTCATTCTAAGGGTTTCAGTCACTGACACAGGGACTCTGGGGGAAATTCCAATTGCTGCGGAAGGCTGGGCAGGACTGGGGGAAGGGACTGAGCAGATTAGGGTCAGGGTTTTATTTACCATTTGTCTGGACTATTAGAATAGTAAAGAATCATGAAATATGAAGTGTTGAATATATTCGTGAAGTTCTCATCAATTCTCCTGAATACATCTGTCATTTCCCTGAATGTGATTAATTATAAAACTAAAAATAATATTGTAGAATTTAAACTTATTTCCAACATGTAGCTGAGTGTTAAATATCCCCATCATGTAGCCAACTGTCTTCTGATTCACTCTTTGTTTATATTCCTATCAGTTTACAATCAGCTGGATCCAATAAAGTAAATGTTGTACCACTAATACAGGAAAATCTTCCAATTTATTCTCCATTCTCAGGTTGTTTATTTCACTGCAATTATCCCGTATGTGGTTCTGACGATACTCCTGATCCGAGGGGTTACCCTGGAGGGAGCCTCGAAAGGAATTGAATTCTACATCGGAAGCCAGTCAGACTTCTCCAAACTGGCTGATGCTCAGGTAAGCTCAACAACAGAATCAATTGAATTTCAAAAATCACTTTTTAAAATTTAACTGTTCCTTCTTTTATTTTGTCTGATTGAGGTATTAAAATTTAGAATTGAAATGTACCTTTCAGTCTTTTGTTTGTATTTGGAAAGATCATTTTGCACATGTTGCGAAAAGCAAGCTGAGACTTTGTGATGAATTCTAATGAGTTAGTTTATTGTTGTAATCATCTTGGTATGAGCAGGAGGGAATCAATGCTAAGGGCTAGGATGATGAGATTAGATACAACTGGATGAGATCGGCAGTGGGATGCAAAGGATTGTTTATTCTCAGTGCCTCTTTCTTTCTGAAATCATGGATTGATTCAGTAATCAGATTTTCAGTTACAATCACTTATGAGACTATGTCATCAATATTTGTTCAATATACATTGGTGGGATATGGGCATTGCTGGCTGGCCAGCATTCACTGCCCATCTCTACTTGCCCTTGAGAACGGCAAAGCTGTGGTAGTCCATTTGACATCTCCTGACCTGTTTAATGTCAATGATATTTGGAGTTTATCGAGACGTGGGAGATGGCATTGTCACAATATCATCTGTACCTGAGATGTGACTACAGAGAGAAAGCAACTGAGCATCTGCTTAACCAAGTAAATTGTTTGATTGCAAAATTAACAGCACATGAACTGTGATAGTGAAGGAAATGTAACTCTCAATGAGTGAACTTAGAGTAGTTCAGAAATAAAATGCAGAATTTTATGCCCTTCCAAATGACAATTTGGGAGCAATGGGACATGAAATTGTGTGGGAAAGCATTAGTTTGTAGCTTCTTGTCACTCATCTATCATGGTGGCAGAAGATTCATGGATGGATTTTGATGCTCTGCCATTAATTATGGTGTTTAAGTGGCCAATGAATGGCCATTGAAACATCTCCTCCCTGGTTCTGCACCTACTTGTGGAGACCAGGGGACAATCATGAGGAAAAGTGAAATCAAAATCCTGTGAATTCCTATCGGGCATCCAAGAAGGGGGAATTCATCTAAAGGCATCAACACTTTTTTGAAGGACACTACTTCATGTAGATGGGAGGACTAGGGGGAGCTGCTGAGAGCTAAGATCCTGCCTTTCAGTTGATCTTCTCCCCCTTCCCCCCAAACCCTTCTTCCACATCAACAATAATAATGTGACTCTACACATGTAATAGGTAATTTCACACTGAGCCAAGTTTGTAAATGTCAGGAGATACCATTTTTGTAACAGCAGAGTGGTGCATATTAGAGATATTTCTCTGAACCTCTGAGTGCAGTCAGAAATTGCTGTGGAATTTACACATAAATAACAAGGAGCATCTGGAGCCTCACCATTTAAGTATAAGATGGTTTGTTACAAATGTGCACTCAGTTTGACATTCATACCTATTTTAAATCTAATTTAAATCATTTTTGTGATCCAAATTAACCCCAAAAGGCCGGGACCTCCGAAACTACAGCACAATCGGCCGTGAATCAGGTCCGGATTCTCGAACAGCGAGTCTGGACCTTAGAGAATCACATTGACGACCTCGAGAATTGAGGCTGTCAAAAAAATATTCATTTGCTGGGCCTTCCCGAACGGGAAGAGGAAGGCCAGCTTACAGTGTTCCTTGAACAGTGGCTTCCACAGCTTTTAAATCTGGAGGCTGGATCAGGCCAGGTAAGGGTGGAATGGGACTACTGGGTTGCAATACGCGGATCCGGCTCAAACCAGCGTCCTCGCCCGGTCCTGTTCCGGCTGCAGAGTTATAAGGAGAGGCAGATACTTTTAGAATCCTCCAGAAATCTTGGAAAAGATCTCCAAGCCATAATCTATAAAGGATCCAAGATCATGTTATTCCAGGACTTTTCCCCAGCTCTGGTCTGAAAGATGAAGGCGTTTGACGAGGCGAAGAAGTGTTTAAGGGACTTAAGTATTCAGTACTCCTTGCGCTACCCAGCGACGCTACGCTTTAACCATGAATGGTCCATGTATAACTTCGGATCGCTGGAAAAGACCAAGGAATTTTGGGACTCTCTTAGATAAATTGTAAGACACAATTGATGTTGGTTTGCTTTCCCCCCACTCCGGTTTACATCCCACCCTCACTTTTTTTTAATATATTAATCATTTTTTTACCTTACTGTTTAATATTATCTTAGGGGGTGGGGAGAGGGATTTATTTATTTGTTCTCTACTGAACGATTTTCTCCACCTCCTTGTTTTTTTTAAATTTTATATATATAAATAATATATATATAGGCTGGGGGGTCTAGTTAATGTTGTTGGAGGGAGGTGGTTACCTTATACTATTTTACCTCTGTTTCTAGGAACGGGGTTGTTTTCCCTTGTTATTTTGTATTATTATATTTAATTATTACTTGTTGAGGTTGTAATTTCATAGTTATATATGTTTATACATGGTATTAACATTACCAAATATATCCAGGTGTTGGTGTGGGTGGGGTGGGTGGGTCCGTAGGGTGCTCACTGTTAATTCTAGTTCTGTAGTATATTTGAATTTTCTTCATCCTATTGAGGGGCGCCTGGGTCAAGGGTGGGGCACTGGTTTTGAGGGGATACAATAGACTTTTGGAAAGGAAGTGATACCCCCGGGAACAAGAGGAAAAATCTCCATTTAAATACGTTTTATATTTTTTTTATTTCGAAATAGTTTTTTTATTTTACTGTTGTGAGTGTATTAGAGAGCCTTTATTTTTGTGAATTTTATATGCTCTATGCTCGGGATGTTCTGGATAGGGTTTCCCCTCCCGAGGGGTCTCGGATTTGCCTGGACGATTATGGTTGATCAGTCGGTTAAGTGGTGCACCTGGAATGTCAAGGGGAGTAATTCACCAGTCAAAAGGAAGAAAATATTATCAAACCTCAAGAAAGAAAGGGTTGATATAGCTCTCCTACAGGAGACACACTTATTGGATAAAGAACACTTGAAATTACGACAGGGTGGATTTGATCAGGCCTTTTTTCCTTCTTTTAGCTCAAAACGCAGGGGAGTTGTTATTCTTATTCGAAAGAATTTCCCTTTCAAAATCCTAAATCAGATAAAAGACGAATCTGGAAGATATATTCTGATTAAAGCCCTTATAAATGGAGAGGAATATGGGATTTTAAATTTGTATTGCCCCCGGCACTTCCTTTTAAATTTATAATGGAAGCCTTCTCAAAGTTGATGGCTCTTGGTGCCCGTCATCCAATTATAGCGGGAGACTTTAATTGTATTATGGATCTGGAAATAGATGGGATTCCTAAGAGTACTGCAGGAGTATCTCCCAGATCTAGACAATTGGTGGATTTGAACAAAAAGTTAGGACTAGTAAATATATGGAGATGCCTTCATCCACAGGGCAGAGATTTTTCTTTTTACTCCAATCCACACAAATGCCATACCAGAATTGATCTGTTTTTTGCCCCTCAATTTTTAAAAATTCCATATCATCCTGTAAAATAGGCAGTATTACAATTTCTGATCACGCTGCTGTATATATGGAAATCAAGGCGAGGAACAATGAGACATCACCCTGGCATTGGCGTATGGACCCCTTCCTGATGAAAGACAGTAAATTTGTAAAGTACATCTCTCAAGAAATTAAAACTTTTTTAGAAATTAATTTAGGTACGGCTAGCAACCAATCAATGATGTGGGAGACCATCAAAGCTTATGCATGAGGTTTGATCATCTCATACTCAGCGATCCAGAAAAAATTAAAGGGAGAACAACAGCGTCTGCTCGAAGCTCGCTTAAAAGCGACTGAAACAGCATACGCTGACAGACCTTCTATTATCAAATTGCAAAGGATTACAGCCCTTAGGACAGCTCAAAACACCACCCTTACCCAAACGGCTAAGAGGGAAATATTATTTGCAAAACAAAGGTCATATGAATTTGGTAAATACTTAGCATTTCTTGCAAGGAAAAAGAAGGCCCCTCAAATATCACGTCTATCAAGGAAAGAACTGGTATTTTTACTCATGATCGTAAAAGGATTAACGCAATCTTAAGAAAATTTTATTCTGATTTATATAAATCGCAGGATTGTGAAGACAGGACTTGGAGGATGCAATCATTTTTTAAAAACTTGACCTTTCTGGACCTAACTCAGGAACAGATATCGGTCTTGAATGTTCCCCTAACAATCCAAGAAATACTTGACACAATCAGGCAACTTCAGAGCGGTAAGGCACCTGGCCCAGATGGCTTTCAAGCTGAATTCTATAAAGAATTTACAGGAATATTGGCTGGTCTACTTATGGACATGTATAACTACTCATACAGTCAGGGCTGTCTCCCACCTTCACTGAAAGAGGCAAATATCTCTCTTATCCTTAAAAAAGGAAAGGACCCAGAAGATTGTGCGTCATACAGATCAATATCCTTTGTAAATGTAGATTTTAAAATCCTCTCTAAAACGTTAGCATTGAGGCTAGAAAGGGTATTGCCACATATCATAAAGGAGGATCAGACAGGGTTCATTAAGGGCCGTAGATCATCCAATAATGTTAGAAGGGTTTTGAATGTGATTCAAGCCTGCCATCAGGGAAAGATACCAGGAATAGTAGTCTCATTAGATGCAAAAAAGGCATTCGACAGGGTTGAATGGTCATATTTGTTTTACACATTGGAAAGCTTTGGCGTTGGAAAGGTGTTTACCAAATGGGTCTCAACACTGTATAGTGATCCCAAAGCAGTTGTGATTACCAATGGATTAGGCTCGGATAACTTCAGTATGGATAGGGGCTGCCGTCAGGGATGTTGTTTCTCGCCATTGCCATTTACGCTAGTAATTGAGCCACTAGCAGAAACTACACAGGCTGACCCTAATATAAGGACCCCAAGGATTGGTACAGGTAAACATAAAATTACCCTTTATGCAGATGATGTTCTTCTATTCCTCAGTAATCCTTTGATGTCCGTGCCTCGCTTAATCCAAGTTATTAATACATTTAGTGTATTTTCAGGCCATAAAATTAATTTCTCAAAATCGGAGGCTCTGCCAATGGGTGGCCTTGCTAGTATATCCCACTTATTGGATGGATCCCACTTTCCCTTTCGGTGGTCCCTGGAGGTTTTTTTATAATTAGGCATTTTTATTCCCCCAGCATTTGGTCAGTTATACAAGGCTAACTTTGTGCATTTACTGGAAAGGGTAAGGCAGGACCTCCAGCGATGGAGACCTTCCAATTTCCTGGCTAGGTAGAATAGCACTAATTAAAATGAATGTCCTGCCCCGTCTCCTATACCCTATGAGAATGCTTCTGGTGACGCTGCTGAGGCTGGCACTACGTAAATTATATGGTTGGTTGGTTTTCTTTATTTGGAATCATAGACAGCCCCTCATTAAGCTGAAGAAGCTACAGCTTCCACAGGCAAGGGGAGGATTGGATTTCCTAGATTTTAGGAAATATCAGTTAAGTTCCCTATTAAGTTACATAGCTGATTGGGTCTTGTCTGGCCCACAATCAATCTGGCTGGACATTGAGGCTTCTCAAGTAAAATGCCCACTTATTAACCTTTTATTTTCAGACAAGAGGAAAATCATTACGGATCACTGTAAAAACCCTATAATACTGAACACAATTAAAGCTTGGAATATAATGTGGCAAAATGAGGGCAACTCACATAAAACATCCCCCTATGCTCCGATAGTGGGAGCATGGGGATTTCAATTGGGGTTTACAGATGCCACTTTCAAACTCTGGAGATCCAGGAGTATCTGTTGTTTAGGGGGTCTACTTAAAGAAGGGATCCTGATGTCTTTTGAACAGCTGCATCAGAAATTCGGATTACCTAATGGAAACCTCTTTCAATACTTCCAAATTCGAGATTACATACAGAAGAAGACTACGTTATTAGATAGTCTTTATAAATCAGATAGAGAATGTAGAATGCTATGGCCAATGGGGGTATCTTCCATCAGTACTATTTATCATTTACTACATGGTGAAGTATTGGGAGATATAGACAATCTGCTTAAAATATGGGATCAGGATTTCGGACTAGAAATATCTATAGAAACGTGGAATGACATTTGGGAAAATTCCAGAAGAATCACCATCTGCAACAGAACTCAGGCCATTCAGCTGAAGATACTTCATAGGGCCCATATAGCACCGGATCGATTGGCAAAATTTAAGGCAGGAACTTCTCCGATGTGTCTCAAATGTAAAATACAGGTGGGCACTTTTGTACATTGCCTATGGACCTGTCATAAGATGCGTAGATATTGGACTAAAGTAGCAACTGCTCTGACAGAAATCTTAGGAACGGAAATTAGAGTGGACCCTGTATCTCTCCTTTTGGGCTTTTCGATCTTACCCTCCCTGGATATGCACGGGAAGAGATTATTTTCTATTCTCTCTTTCTACGCAAGGAAAAATATTTTGGTAAACTGGGTGGCTGAGGGCCCCCCTGGACTTTCAATTTGGCACAGATTAGTTATGGAATGTATTCCCCTTGATTTCCTTACAAATATGGTGCACCAAAAGACCAAATTATTCCATAAAATATGGCAGCCCTTCTTGAATTATATAAATACATATATTTCGGCCGTCCTAACAAGGGCTTTTATGTAATTGAAATGGCGAACCTGGCTGGTCCGTGGCCCCTTGGGAGAGGAATCCCGCACGAATACGGGTTTTGTTACATATGATGTTAATACATTCCCAGTATGTATCTCAGTACCCAATTTCTGTGTTATCCGTTGGGTTTTTGTTTCTCTTATTTGAATAATGTAAGAGACTTAACTCTGCACTCTGGTTAGTTGTAGGTTAGATTAGTAGTTAGTTGAGTTTTTTTTTGTTGGTTTTTTTTGTTAAATTTTGGTTATTATTTATTTAAGATTTAATTGTATATCAATGTTTATGCTTGGGTTTTTTTATTTTGTAAACTTGTAAAAATGTTAAATTTTCAATAAAAATACCTATAAAAAAACAAGTTTCTTTAAAATTATTGATTCCCATTGAAAGTAGGCATTATTCAACAAATGTATAGAACTGATTTAACATAGTTTGAGATATGAAATTACTGGCCTTCGACATATCCAGTTCACAATTAAGATGTCACAATCTCACCATTCTGAATTACTGATCTCATGCCCATACATTCATCCTTATATTCAGGGTGTGCCACATGGTAGGTTCCAGAAGTAATTGGAATGTCTCAGCTGAGACGTTTTGAATTTGCCTCAACATCAGTGACTATACGGAATTAAATGTAGCAGTGTGTGTTGATTGTATGCAGGACTAATATTATCATTTGTTTTGTATCCATTGTTCAGGGTTTGGTTTGGCCTTTATTGCCTACCCAGAGGCCCTTGCACAGTTGCCATGGGCAACTTTATGGTCCATTTTATTTTTCTTCATGCTGCTCACTTTGGGACTTGACACACTGTTTGCAAGTTTTGGTAAGAATGACATCTTTTAAGTTCAACAATAATGTTACTTAATTTAACCAATCTCTTTCTACTTTTATAAAAGGAACTTATCCAAGCTATTATGTTTGGAACTACTGCTGATGATTGTAATGCATGAGAAAACAATATTACTCTATAGTCAAATTCTCCACAATGTCTGAATGAAACCTCAGCTTGGTTGAATGAAGTGTGTTCCAAGTTGTAGGAAAGAAATATTCAGGTCATTGTTACCTAACATCTGGAAGATTTACAGTGGAATTCATGTTTTTTAAAAATCTGCATTCATGTTCAGTCGCTGTTCACAATTTTGTTTTCCTTCATTCATTCATGGGATGAGATCATTGCTGGCTAGGCAGCATTTATTGCCCATCTCAAATTGCCCAGATGGCAGTTAAGAGTCAACCACATTGCAACGGGTCTGGAGCCACATCTAGGCCAGACCAAGTAAGGATGGCAGCTTCCTTCTCTAAAAGACATTAGGAAATCAGGTCAGCTTTTCCAACAATCAATTCATGGTCATCATTAGATTCTTAATTCCACCAACTGCTGTGGTAGGATTTGAGCCTGGGTCCCTTGGATATAATCTCTGGATTAACAGTCCAACGGTAATACCATTAGGCCATTGCTTCCCCTTTCCTTGTTCTTTCTGTTGTATCATACAACTCATATTTCTGTTTCTGCTGCCAAGTTCTAGGTGTCTCAATATAATAACTATCATTTTTGATGTACATCTAGACCCTTTTCATCAGGAACAGGATTTGTTAAAATGTATTGAGCAGCAATTATGTTGTGATTCAGTTAACAGACTAATCTGGAGGCCTGGATAAATGACCTGGAGACATGAGATCAACCCTCACCTCTATGTCAAAAAAGAACTGCAGATGCTGGAAATCAGAAATTGCAGGAAGAACTCAGCAGGTTTGGCAGCATCTGTAGAGAGGAAGCAGAGTTAATGTTTTGAGTCCAGTGACCCTTCTTCAAAAAACAGCATTCTGAAGTAGGGTCACTGGATCTGAAATGTTAATTCTGCTTTCTCTCCACAGATGCTGCCAAACCTGCAGAGTGTTTCCAATAGTTTCTGGTTGTGTTTCACGTCAGTGTCTGAGGAATTTGAATTCAATCAAATAAACCTGGATGCAATAACATTGCTGTCAGTAATTTTGACTGTAGAGCTATCATTGTGTCAGAAAAACCCATCTGACACCTAATGCCTTTTATAGAAGAAGATTGTGTGTGAGAGACCTTCTTGAAAACCTCAGAACCATAATCATATGTTAGACCCTGGAATCCTTGATGTGCATTTTGCTTCAATGCTTTATGTTATTAAAGAATCCAACAGAATATTTATTGCAGCTCACTGTTATATGCAAACATTATATTCATGTACGCTTCTCGGTGAGTATGAAAGTACTCAATTACAACATGCAGCACAGTTTGTCAGTATGTCATGCTTGAAGTGGCCCAAGTCAAGATAGTTTCTGAGACCTTTCTGCTCTTAAGTCACATAATTATGCAGGGTTTATATAATGTCTTACAGGTTATTATATTAGATAAGATTCCCTACTGTGTGGAAACAGACCCTTTAGCCCAACAGGTACACACCGACCCTCCGAAGAGTAACCCACCCAGACCCATTCTCTTACGTTTACTCCTGACTAATGCACTTAATACTACAGGCATTTTAGCATGGCCAACTCACCTAATTTGCACATCCTTGAATTGTGGGAGGAAACCAAGCATCCGGAGGAAACCCATGCAGACATCACAACCCACACTCATTCCACACAGACAGGCACCCAAGGCTGGAATTGAACCTGGGTCCCTGGCACTGTGAGGCAGCAATGCTAACCACTGAGCAACCTTGCTGCCCCACAGTGCTGTGGTAACATATTAATTGTGAGGCATGAAACAACAAGCCTCTCTGAAATAAAGTGGCAAGCCACTCAGTTGTGGCTCATTACTCCGATAGGAAAAATAAACCAGATGAACTGCCTGGCATCAGAAACAGCAAAGGTACAATCTTCCCAATCAGTGTTGCAAACTCTTCTGCAATACAATCTGAGAGAGTTCTCCCACACATTGTTGAACCAAATGTCTAATATTGTCGTTCCCACTGAATCACAGCCTATAGCCCACATCTCAGAATCTTCTATCACCCACCCTGAGATGGTGAGTTACTTTCAGGAGACATTAGCAAGCCTCCATTTTCCAAACATTGCTCTTATACAATTCTGCCCATAGACAGAGAAATCTCTCCCCATTGGCTCCTTCAGTTCTCTTGGCTGCCATTTCTCTGGTGGTGGATTTATCTAAGACTTGGTATAAATCATTAATTAATCACTGATAACTCTTGTTTTCAATAGAAACAGTAATAACAAGCCTGCTGGACCAGTTTCCTGAGTTCCTTAGGCCAAAGCGTCTTTATCTGACAGCTGGTCTTTGTTTGTTATTTTATTTCCTTGGCCTTCTGTTTGTAACACAGGTAAGTTGTAGCTTAGTCATTTGCTATGTTTCCACATGAGCAATCAACCCTCTCTAGACAAGGATACTCAGTAAAATGAGACACTGTTTCATAAATCACAAAGAATGAAGTTCAGTCTAAATAAGCTCCCAGCATTTAGAACCCCACTGCTGGTTTGGTTTTGGACCAGGGGTGGTGATAAAAATGGATAATTGGCAGTCCAGAATAAGAAGAATTAACTGGAGGAGAGCTGACTTCAATGGGCAAAGAATGGAGCTGAGCCAGAGAGACAGGAACAAAATTATGGTGGGAAAAACAGTCACTGAACAAAGGGCTATGTTTAAAATAGACATGATTCAGGTACAATCAAGGTATGTTCCCTCAAAAAGCAAAAGGAGAACAAACAAATCCAGAGCTCTGAGGATGAACAAAGGAGATAGAATACAAAATGAAGAAGAAAAAGTGAGGTTATGATGAGTGTCAAGACAAAAACTTCAAGCAGAACACTAAGGTTCAAAGGGGAAATGAAAAGCATATTGGAGAAGTGAAGGGGGTTTAATAAGAAGATTAAGGTCAGAGGTAAAGCCACCATGGGTCTACTGGGCCACAGAGAGGCGACGAGTGGTGGTTTAATGTGAGAATCACCACACCTCAGGGAAGGGGAGAGGTTGATACTTCGTGGTATCTTCAGCTGGTGCAGGAATTGAAACGCACCTCTGACATCTCTCAGCATTTCAAGACAGCTGTCCAGCCAACTGTACTAACTGATGAGAAAGCACTGTCGGCCAAACATATCAAGGAATTCCAAAGTCTTCTATAGGCACATTAATAGCAAAATGAGGAGTTGAGTCAATTCGGGTAAAAAAGGTGGTTTACACAGTGAATCATAGAATCCTATAGTACAGAAGAGGACCTTTGGCCCTCAAGTCTGTACAACCAAAATTATATTAATTCTACATTAATCTCACTTTCCAGCACTTGGCCCACAAGTTGAAATATAGGACATATGGAGACAAGAGACATGACTAAGGCGTTAACTGAATACCTTGCATCTGTCTTTACCAAGGAGATGGAAGCGACACCAGTTACAGTAATGGAGGAGGAAGGTCTATCACGATAAAGATCAATATTCACCAGGAAGAAGTTTTGAGTAGGCAATCAATACTTAAATTGACAAGGTCCAGAAGCAGGTGTCATGCATCCAAGAACATTTAGGGAAGCAAGTGTAGAAATTAAAGCACCACTGACCATAATTTTCCAGCCTTCCCTAAACTCAGGGGAGGTGCTGACTGGTTAGACAATTGCAGACGTTTCGCCTTTATTTGTAAAAAAAACCTGTGAAGGTAAGCCCAGCAATGACAGACAATTCAGTTTAACTTCAGTGGTGGATAAAAATCTGGAAACAAATATTAATGACAGAATCAGTTGAGGCATAGATAAATATGTGGGTTAATTAGGAACAGTCAGCGTGGATTTCTAAAAGGCAAATCATGGCTGACAATTCTTGAAGAGGTAATAGAAAGGATCGATGAGGGTAATGTCATTGATGTGGTGTACATGAACTTTCAAAACTCACTTTAAGCAATGTTACACAGCAGACTTATGAAGAAAGTTATAGCTCATGGTATAAAGGAGATAATAGCAGTCTGGATACAAAATTGGCTGGGTGAAAGAAAATAGAGAATAGTGATCACCAAATATTTTTTGGGTTGTAGGAAGGCTTGTAATGGAGTTCTCCAGAGATCGGGATTGGAACAAAAACAGAAATTGCTGGTGAAACCCAGAAAGTCTGGCAGCATCTGTAGGGAGAAAGCAGAGTTAATGTTTCAAGTCCAGGGTCTCATCATCGAGAAATGGTAACTCCACTTTCTCACCAGAGAAGTACCGTAGCTGCTAGGTTTCACCAGCAATTTCAGTTTGTGTTTTTGATCAGATGTCCAACATCCATAGTTCCTTGTTTTACATCAGTCGTGGGAGCCCTGCCTTTCCTGCATTATTTGCAGGGTATAGACCTTGTCTTGTAAGGGACAGTTTCAAAGTTTGGAGATGACATGAACCTTGGAAGGATTGTAAACTCTAAGCAAGAGAGTTGAAAAGTCCACAAGTTCACAGATATGTTGGTGGAGTGAGCAGGTAGCTTCCAGGTAAAGCTCAATGCAAGAAGTTTGAGACGATCCATTTTGGGGAGAAAAAACATTTGTAATGTCAGGGGTGCAGTACTTAAGAAGTGCAGGAGGGGTCTGGGCAGCTTTTCACAGATCATTGAAGATAGTAGGACATGTAGAGAGAGCATATGGTATCCTGGGCTTTAATAATAGAGTTATTAGGGTATAATAGCAAGAAGGTTATGTTGAACTTGTATAAGAAATTTGTTAATCCTCACCAGGTGTGCTGAGCACTGTTGTGAATGCTACAATATTGGAAGGATGTGAACACTTTGGAAGAATGCAGAAGAGATCGACAAAAATGATTCCAAAATGAGAAACTTAATGTATGAGAATACATTGGACAGATTGGGTCATTCTCCTTAGAGAGGAGAGGAGGGGTCAAGAGAAGATGTGACAGACATTGCCAAACTCATATGAGGTCTGAATAGAGTAGATAGGGAGAAACTGTTCCCCTTTGTGAAAGGATCGAGAATGAGATGGCTCAGATTTAAAGTGATTTGCAAATGTAATGAAGAAGATCTTTTTCACGTTCAGGTCTGGAGTGCACTGCTTTGAAATGTGATGGTGAGTCAATTGAGGTATTGGTGATTATTTGATTGGTAAAAGGGTGTGAGGAATGGGTGTGTGGCAGGAGTCATAATGCTTGCTGGGAAGCAGTGTGGACATAATGGGCTGAATGGCCACCTTCTGTACTGTAACAATCTATGATTCTGTGACTCTTTCTCTTGTTTGTTTGTGGAATGTGAGTATTGCTGGCTAAGAAGACAGTCAACAGGATGTGATTTATCCATTCCCTGCAGCCTTACAGTGCAGTGGGCAGGATAAATTTCCTAATAATGGGGCTCATGCCAATCACCAGCAGGAAGAGGTGCCATCCTTAGCAAGAGTATCCGATTGACCAGCCATTCCACCAGTGTCAGCAGTGCCACAAGCTCAGTGGTGGGCACTGCTGGTACTGCAGGCAAGGCCCCATGTGGGACCAAGGAATCTATAAATCCTGGATATTGGGTCGAGGAAGGTTTGGAAGTCTTTGGTTGGGATGGATTTTGCAGAGCAGTTGAGCATGATGCTGTGTGTAATTGGAGTGCCCCCAAGTTGCCCCCTGAAAACAACACCCTCCCTTCTTTCCTTCCCACCATTTTATGCATGTCTTTATAAACAAAATGTGGATTCCCACCGACTTGCTTTGCAAAATCCATTTCCAACTCTCCACCCTCAGTACCTTTGTCCCTTGATGAAGATTTCCAATTCCTTCCTGAAGGATCATCGTTGAGCTGAAATGTTAATCTTATTCATCTCTCTGTTGAATATGTCTGCCCTGTTGAATAATTCTAGAATTTCCTGATTTCCATCTCAACCTTCCAGCACCTGAAATTCTTTGCTTTGTAAATCAACTTTCTTTTCTGCCTGGTGCCTGCTTTAGCTTGGTTGTGGGGAATGCAGTTTTGGAAAGTGCTCTTGCAGGACACTTGCCGAAGTGGTGAATGTTGAAGGTGTTCCTTGGTGAGTCAGTTAAACAGGCTGCGTTCTCTTGGATTGTGTCATGCTTTCTGTGTTTCACCAAGTTCATAAGCCTCATCAATTGGATCACAAAACTGTAGAATAGATATCAGAAGGAATGGTCATCAAACTTTACAGCACTGTGGTCAGACCTTACCTTAACTACTGCGTCCAGTTCTTCCCAACAAGACAGACAGACACATGGATACTGGAGACTGTAATGCTAGGAGCCACAAGACTGACCCCTAGAATTGGGGTTTTGAGTTATGAGGAAAGATTCAAGAAATTGTACTTTTCAGGCTGCAGACCAGTTCATTTTGAGAGGTGATCTTATGCGGTTATAGAATGTGATTTTACTCAGAATATTAAATTTATGAGATTGGACAGCTTGGTTTAAAATGAGGAAAAGCAATTTGAGAATTTATGTCTGGAATTCTGCAACACATGAAGAATGATTGACACACAGCACTAATTTCTGCATTGAGCAGTGGAGGCTAAAATCTAGAAATCATTGATGAAGCAATCAGATGTTGCAATGTCAGGGTGTTCACCAATTATTAACGTCTGTATGAAGATGGAGTGATGACCTTCCTCATCCAGGATAAAGCTGTGGTCTCTATATTTATTGCTGCCTTTAATTCCCACGATCGCAGTAATAAAAAGAAAATATTTTGACTAATGTTGCAGATTTAATTTAATAAAGACGATTGCAATTTGAGCAGAGGGAAAGTTGATGAGGAATATGTGTCATCTGAGAATGTAGTAGAGGTCATGGGAAGGGGAGATATCTAGAGGACTTTTGTGAACATTTCATAAATATCATTAGTACAATGTTCCCAGGAAGTTAAAACAGTGAATAAAATATTGAAAGGCATGGAAAGATCATAATATATAAATCCAGAGAGGTGTTGCACCTGACCGAGATCACATCTGGACAGAATCATAGACTCTCTGCGGTGTGGAAATACCATTTAGCCCATCAAGTCTGCATTGATCCTCTGAAGAGCTGCGCACCCAGAACCACCCTCTACCCTACAACCCTGCGTTCCCCATGGTTAATCCGCCTAGCCTTTGCATCCCTGGACACTATGAACAATTTAGCATGGCCAATCCACCTAATCCACATATCTTTGGACTGTGGAAGGAAACCAGAGCACCTGGAGTAAACCCACACAGACATGGGGAGAACTTATAAACTCCACACAGTCACCCAAGGGTGGAATCAGACTTGCATTCCTGGCATTGTGAGGCAGCACTGCTAACCACTGAGCCACCGTGCTGCTACATGCAAAATTGATTGTTTATTTCAAAAAAGAAAAATAGAACACAACTAATTCCAGCCCTTCAAGGAATGAGAATAAATCGAGCAAACAGGGTATTTTGCGGTTGAGAAAAGATAAATTCTTAAATCCTTTTAATGTCTATTTTAAAGATTTGAATGTTATGTTTTTTTCCATTTAATGCTTTCTAATTTTCCATTTCATTTTAGGCTGGGATTTATTGGTTACATTTAATGGATTATTTCTGTACTGGATGGATTCTCATTGTAGTTGCTCTGTTGGAACTCATTGGTCTCAGCTGGATCTATGGTGGGTATGACTGGAAAAAAAAATAATTCCAATTGAAATGTATTTATGAGAATACTTTCACCTCTTCAGAGAACACTACAAAGTCTACACTGGATATTGTGCAGACAACTATAGGGTTTGAACAATTAGTGAGGATTTAGACTTGAGTCAAATGAATAATGACAGAGGCAAAAGTTTAGGATTATAAAATTCATGAACTAATTTTATTGAACTGTGTTTCAAAATCACAAGGCTATGATACAGATATAACAGGTGAACAACATCATGCATGTCGCACAGTGAAAAGCAAAATTTAGAAACTAATTGACTTGCTATTCAATCATGCCCTCACTTGATAACTACCCCACAGCAACTGAATCCTTCCAATCCAATTAACCTGTGGCATACTTGCCTTCATTGGAAGTGGCATTGATTGTAAGGGTAGGCAAATTATGCTGCAGCTTTATGGAACTTTAGTTAGGTCGCACTTGGTGTATTACATACAGTTCTGGTCACCACAGTAGCAGATGGATGTGGATGCTTAGGAGACGTTTACCAGGATGTTGCAGGGTATGGGGATTTTAGCTGTGAAGAACATTTAGACAGACTGGGTTTGTTTTCATTGGAATATGAAAGGTTGAGGGGTGACTTGATAGAAGTTTAGAAGATTGTGATGGCATGGATTGAGTGGAAGGTAAGAGGTTTTTTTTCCCAGGGTGGAGCGATCTATTACTAGGGGACACACTTTCAAGGTGTGGGGGGATGTTTCGAAGTGATCTACAAGGCATGTTTTTCACACAAAGGGTGGTGAGTGCCTGGAACACGCCTTCTAGAGGAGATGGTGGAAGTAGACACAATAGCAGCATTCAAGAAGCACCTGGACAAATACATGAATAGGAAGGGAATAGAGGGATACAGATCCTGTTCGTGAGGACAGTTTTATTATGGAAGAGCAAAATGTGTAAGCGCAGGCTTAGAGGGCCGATAGGCCTATTTATATACAGTTGTGTTCTTTGTCCATTCTGACTGTTTCAAAACCCCGAAATATTCCCTTCTACCTTCATAACAGAAGCATCACATGGGTAGATTCTTAACATTGTTTCAAAACTTCTCACTTCCCTGACCACAATGATGATCCTACAGAATCAGGAGATTCCCTTAATGAGATTGTTCCTGTGAGTGCCTTGATCATCATAGAGATTAGGAACATTAATATGCTTCCTGATCCTTTATCTTGGGACACAGGAATAAGAGTAGGCCATTCAGTCCATCAAACCTGTTCCCCTATTTAATGCCATCCTGGTCAGTCAACACTCCAATGTCTTTTATCTGTGCTATCCATATCCATTCATTCCATTGGACAAGTTTCTTGATCATTTTCTTGCCCTTATGGTGCCCTAAGAATACAGCCAAGGGAATACTATTTACTGATTACCTGTTTACAGGAATTAACATTAGCCATTGTTTCCACTCCCTTAACCATTGTTCACACAAAGATCAGGCTCATCAATTCTAAAGTGATGAATGCAATTTCTTAGCCGACATTTTACATTTCCAGATTTTGGGAGACCAGGCATTGGCTGGAAGCTGTACACCAGGATCAGGCAGACGTCCCAACACACTGGCTATATGGGAATTGCCTGGGAATGTATGATACTCATGGAAATACCCAGTGTCAAAAATCCTCTGAATAAGTTCCAACTCTGAGTTAGAGACAGAGACTTCAGAAAGTTCTGACTGACTTATAATTATCCAGGAAATGTTAGAAGGATTAAAATCTGCTCTCATTATAAAAATGACTCCCTCAATCATTCACGTTGACCTGACAATGAATAACATTAACAGTCTCCCACCAAGTCATTCACCTGTGACATCACTTCCCATGGGCATGTGACCACCCACCACTCTCTATTCCAGACAACACACACCTCTCATCTCCACTATCAAACACTCCCAACTCCATACCTGACCAGATCCAAATCTTCCACAACCCTGCTCCACAACCAACATGACTTCACCACATCATCAATCCCCACTCATTGGCACCTTTGGCCTCAACCTGCCACCTCACTTCATCTCCCATTCACCTTGAACACTTGTCTTCTCGAAACAGTGTGAGAGTTCCTTCAAGACCGTTAAACCTTGGAGTACAGATAATCGATTTGGTTAATCTGTTCATCCAATTTGAAATCTTCAGCAATCCTTTCTCTGTTTAACCTGTTCATCAATGCCACCTGTACAAGATGAACTTCAACAGAAAACAAGCTGCCCTGAAGACAGGACAGCGCGAGTGATGGTGTCTCTCTGCTTCCTTGCTATTCACAGGGATAAACAGATTCATCAAGGACATTGAGATGATGATTGGGAAAAGGAATTGGCTTTTCTGACTCTGGTGGAGAGCTTGTTGGATTCTGATCTCTCCGTGCATTTTAACCGTAAGGAGATGTTACATCTTTGAGTGATTTAAGCTGAATGTAAAAATGTACAGTAAGTCCCTTTCATCATGTTACTGATTTTACTTTCTGTGTTTATTTCATTCAGGCAATCTTAGTCTGGTCCTTAACACCATTTACCCTTCCAACATATGGACCAATTGAATACTCTGTCTGGTCAATAGCGCTGGGCTGGTGTATGATCATCTTCTGTATTATGTGGGTACCCATAATAGCCGTGGTGAGAGTTGTCCAAGCTGAGGGCCCCACCTTGTGGCAGATGAGGAAATGTTTGAAAGATCAGGAAACAGTTTCTGTGACAGCCTCTCAGACTCCTACTTTACAGCAACTTTTAGTAATACAGTGCCTCTACTGCTATATTATATCCCACTGCACTCCCAAGAAGTGTCATAAAGTAAAATCTTACACCAAACCTCACGACAAATTACACAGTAGAAGAACAGAAGCTTGGCTGAACCAGTCGGTGTGAAGATATGTTGAGAAGGAGAAAAGAGAAATAGAGAAGTGGAGATATATGGAGCATTTCCAAAGTTTAGAGCTTTGACTGCTAGAGACAGACTTAGAGGCATGTAGATATCTCAAAACTTGTTGGATTTGAGGTGATTACAGAGGGAAAGTCCTGGGTATTCATGGAAAAGTGGGTCAGGTCTATGCCGAGTCCAAACCAATCCAGAGTCATTTAAAGATGGCAATGGGTTCTGATTCCAGTCGTCAGCCCCCTTCCAGGCGTGGCCAGTTATTGCTGGTCTAGTGTAAGTGCACAGTTAACAATTCCTCACCACTACATTCCCAAGCTGACAGGTTCCAAGAAGCAAGAATCTTCAAGCAACCCTCAACTTTTAATGAAGATGGGGCAGCTTCACCATGGCCCTGGTTCACAGCCTCTCAAAGGTTTAGACATTAATCTGGATTTGAGAATTTTTGTGAAAGGTGAGAACAAAACCTCTTATCTATGTCTATTCTGTGTGTCCATGCCCACTGAATGTTAACCCATGCTCGTTCACCCAGTTGGTATTCAAAACAAGATTTGTGAATGGGTATTTGCTTTAGTCAGCAGCTGCATAGTTGCCTCTGTGTTTCTAAAGGTCATTGATTATATGGTTTAGTCAGTAAGTTTGGTTGTCTATTTCAGAACAGTCTTTTGGGGCTTCTCTTTAACTCACAGTAGCCTTGTTGGAAATGTATTACCATAATGTCATCAATGCACAGTGTGTCTCGAGGATGTGTGATCAGGGTTTTGTTAAAAAAAACACTGACTAATTAGTGTCGTGTTCTCAATAAAATGATAATCTTTTAGATGTAGTAGCTACTTCATAAAATTAGAATAAATTGATTACTTGGTAATCAATTATAAATTGATTACCAAGTACCAAATAAATTGATCATCTGTAGACTCAGCCTCATGCGGTATAGGTGGGCTGTTTGAGGCTGTGTGCACTCCTTCTGATGCTTTAATTTCATTTCAGCACATTCTGCATTGATTGTCTTGATCTGTTTAGTGTCCTCTCAGATAAGGCTTCACCATTTTGGATGTTCACAAACTAGATACTCCTATGAGACAACAGAGGTCTTTTATCTCCTCAGGGAATGCTTTGAGGACATGCTTCAGTGTTTCTGCTGTCCTCGTGGGAGTCTCCTGCAGTGACTGAGACTGAGTAGAACAGTTATGGGGAAGTTTGGTATCAGGCATGTGAAAGCTATGGCCTGCTCAGTGCAACTGATATGAAGTAATTCTTGGCAGGTTTGCTTTGGCAAAGGCACTGCTGTTGGACCTTTCTTGACATTGCATGTGGAGGAATTTGCAACATTACCGCTGCCAGTACTTTTGAGCTGGTTTCTGCCAGTTTTCCAACTCTCTAAAGCATATAGGAGCACAGAGTTGCTACTATCCAGCAGGACCTCAGGTTGCTAGTGTTTTAGATTAATTAACATTTGATTTTTTGTGTCATGAAACTTCAATCATGCTCCTGCTTCAGCCCTTGGGTGCTAATTAATACCCAAGGATTCCAACCATTATATATTGTGGACAGGAGTTCCAACTCCCACCCACAGTCTGCAATGGCTGGGTTTCCTTCTATTAACCACAGGATGTGTTAAGAATTTCACTGGGGATCCTGCTCCACATGGATTTTTATCACTAGCACTGACTGAAAACATTGTCTGATCATGTGTGATGCTGATGGTAGTGTCCCTTCTGGCACAGTTCAGTCGTGACTTGTTGATTGGTCCCATCTCTCCTCAAGGACACATGTTTAAATCCTTCAATCTCATCTGATCAATCCAGAAACTGGGGAAGTCCTTTCTTTGCTGTTAGTGAATACTTGCTTCACTGTTGGCAAACCACCAAAAACTATTAACAATGTTTCACGGTGATAAAACCAGTTAACTCAATGCCCTCAGTTGGTTAAGTTTTTGGAAAATTAGTGAAGGTTGTCAAGAAGGTACAGGGCTCGACCCGACCCCACTCTCTAGACAAGCCAGAGGCAAGTTAGGACATGGCAAAGATCAGAGCAACTCACCCTCTGACCAGACAAAGAGAGAGACAGAGGGAATCAACCCATGAAGAGAGAGGAAAATGCGGGAAAAGAATTAGATGAACCAGTGAAAGTTATGAGTATCCGGTAGGTATTTAAGTTTCTCAAAGAATTGGGTAGTTAGAAATAAAGTTGTTAAAACTTAGAATTGTAAAATTTAGTTCTTAATCTGTGTTGTCCTCAAATAAAGTTGTGACAGTTATATTGACTGCTGGCTTGTGCTGTGTCATCTTTTCCCTGTTTCAAGAAGAGTTATCTGGGTAAACTCATTTCACGTGTACTGGTTGACTGAGTCTGCAGGATCCTAGACACCGTGAATCAGACAACATTCACCATATTGGAGCTTGTTGTTCTCAAATTGACTGCTACACTTCCTCACATTACAACATTTAATACATTTCAAAGTAACCGTATTCACATTAATACATTTGACAAGTTTCGGGTTGAACCTCTGACTCAAGAAGAAAATTAAATGAAATTACTTGTTTAAACTGTTACTAAGCATGAGTTATTCACCAAACACCAACTTCTAACATGGGCACAGCTTTTCACACTCCAACAGCTCCGAGGCTGGCAAACTGGCCAAAGGAACATTCCAGTAAAAACAATGGTGTCCCAACAAGAGCCAGCATGAGTGTGCAGGGAATAAGGAATGCACCTGGAAAATATAGGAAGGGATTTTAATGGAAGATCCAATCATCTGTTCAAGCTGAATCTCCTCCTTTCCACTAGGTAGGTTCCATTGAAATTATGCCTCATTGAAAGTCTGACCTGGGTTCAGATTTCGTGTGTGGACCAAGATCTAAGATTGTCACTATATATCTCAGGACTTCACTGGCTCAGCTTCCAATACATCAGTCTGGAAAATCTCACATTTGGCATTGGAGTGGATTGTCACAGAAAATCTTGGCCCTATTTTAGAGAAATACCTGTTGTACTTCAGTCCTGAGGGAAGGTAAATAAATAAAGTAATTAGTGAGGAGATATTGGTAAGCGAGTTGGTAAGGGACTAGGGCGTTAGTTAGATGAGGAAGTTGTGATGCAACTGAGTAGTGAGCGGGTGGTTCTCAGCAGACTAAGGGGGTAACACAGCAGGTTGTTGGTTGAGGGGAATGTGACAGATGGGAAAGGGGTTTAGTGAGTCAGTGGATTGTGGGCATAGGTATTAGATGTTCACAGATAGAGAATGGGTCAGCTATCCAGTGAGCACAGATCAATTGTTGTATGTTATTGACTAACCAGGGACTGGCAGCTCATGGTTATGCCAAATATCCATTGATGTATCTGCCAGTCTATCAATCCATTGATCCATGTGTCCTTTCATCTCTATCATTCCATCCCTCCCGATACAGCAATTCAAGGTGCCCATTCCCAATTCATTACCTATGATTGCTGTCTGATTTTGGGGTACAAATGTATGTTAATATACAGGAGATGATGAGTCTTTGATGCAGTGGCTAAAGTTAGAGTTAATTACAAAAATATTCTCATGTTTTCTTTCTCCTGGAATTAGAATATTTTTGCTTCCTTACAAAATTGTGTTACAACACTTTTATGCATTCGTTCTTCATATGAACATCATTTTTCATGACATCCTGATCTCAAGGCCTCATGCTGTTAGAACACAGCCTTCATTGACCTAGGGTTCTGGGGGTTTGAAGAGCACTTGAAATAAGCAAGTTATAATGTAACTCTGAGTTCCAGAGGCTGACTGAGAAGACCAGTAACTGAGGATTTCAGATACGGTGCTGTAAATATACCTGACGTAGATATTGCAAGCATTTCAAACAATAACACATTAAAGGATATTCAAAATTCATAGATTAACAGTTCTACACAACTGCCAGGGCTCAGATGTTTCATTTTGAAAGCCATCTATTAGATGAATCTTGTTGTTTCCCCTGATTCGAACCCAAACTCCAAAACACTATACAGCTAAAAACCCACGGGATTGAATTCATGGAGATATTAGCATTTCTTTGGGGATGTACCCAGACCTTTAGTGATAGTCGCATGACTCTCTGTCATGGGTGTGTGATGTGCAGTGGGATAAACCAGAGTGACCCTTAGTGAATGATAGGGTTAGTCCTGTTACGTTCGGTGGGCGGCACGGTGGCAGGTGGGTGGCACGGTGGCACAGTGGTTAGCACTGCTGCCTCACAGCGCCAGAGACCCGGGTTCAATTCCCACCTCAAGCGACTGACTGTGTGGAGTTTGCACATTCTCCCCGTGTCTGAATGGGTTTCCTCCAGGTGCTCCGGTTTCCTCCCACAGTCTAAAGATGTGCGGGTCAGGTGAATTGGCCATGCTAAATTGCCCGTAGTGTTAGGTAAGGGGTAAATGTAGGGGTATGGGTGGGTTGCGCTTTGGCGGGTCGGTGTGGACTTGTTGGGCTGAAGGGCCTGTTTCCATACTGTAAGTAATCTAATCTAATCATAACCAAATTCTGAATGAATTGAAACATTTCCCTTTTCTTGTTGACTTGAATGTTCTTTCTAAAGAAATGAAATAATTCACTAAATTTTACTTTTCTCCAGATGCATTTAGGATCCATTACAGTTCCTCCTCCGTTTCTGTAAACCAGGTATGGGAATCTCCAGACATTGCTCAGACCCACAGCGTAACCAATCACTAAGAGCAGGCAATCAGTCTCTGAGGACCAGTTGCCTCACTCCACATTCTCATCACCTTCAGCCACACTTTCATCAGTAATAATCTGAGGGAAAGAAAGGAAATGGTCAGTTCAGAAATGAACATTTCACAGGCTAAAACTCATGATAAAAGTGCAATTCTCTATAAGAATATTCGATAACTGAGCAGAAATAGGCCATTCAACCCATCAGCTCTGCTCTGCCATTCCATCATGGCTGTTATGTTTCTCAATCCTATTCTTCTACTTTCACCTGGTAACCGATGATCCCTTTACTAATCAAGAACCCTATCTTTCCCCGACTGTACACTGGTGTTTTCTGCTTAGCAGCAGTTTGATGGAAACACACTCAGACTCTGAAGAGAGACTTTGCAGTTCACAACAATGAAAATCTCAAAACTCGTAGTTATCTCTCAGGGTTTTACGTGGCTTGAATGTCAAGTTTTGAGAAAATACTCACCCTGTCCTTTGGAGGATGTGTTTGGTGGTCATTCTGTTGGATCCTAAATATAATCTATTGACTTTGTTTCATTTTTGGAGAAGGAAGAATGATTCTTCCACTTGCTCAGGTATTGGATGGAAGCCTCAAGGAGGGCACCTTTGTCTGAAGCTCCCTAATGTTTGTTACTGGAATTAAGGCTGATGCAGCTTCTCCATTGATGGTGACTCTTCCACAATCAGAAGCCAGTCCCTTAGACTGTCTGAAAGGGGTGTGGCTCGAAAGCTCTCAGCTAGTTCTTGATGAAGATCCCCGAATATTTCTCCTGTTTATTGGTCAATTTCCATATTAAACATTTCTAATGCAGCATATCTTTCAGAACACTCCAGGTCAAGTGCGGCTATTTTGCATGGACAGGTTTGAGTGCTGCAATCGTTCTGAAGGGAACGGGACAAAATGAACTTACTCCAAGTGGGAGCTCAGGCAAAGCAGAAAGCTGTTTGAACTTACTTGTTTAAAAATGGGACAGTCCATGCCAATACCAGAAAACTAAAGATGCTAATGTTCATTTCACATGTAACATGTATTTGCAATATTTGGATGTGCCCAGTGACATTGAGAGAGAGAGAGTGGGACTGATGTAGTGATATTGTCACTGGATTAGTAATCCAGAACATTAGGTTAACCATGTGGGTCAAGAGTCTAAATCTAAGCAGGGCATTTGGAAACATTTAAATTCAATAAAATGAGAAATTAAAAAGCTGGTCTAATAGTGAACATGTAACCACTGGTGATTGTCATTAAAATGAATTTGGTTTACTAATGTCCTTCACGAAAGGACATAATTGATTCTTACCTATTTTGAGAGCAAACAAAACATCCGACATCAACCTAAGCACCAGACAGGACAAACACAGCCTTGCCGACACTGTGATGTCCTCCTTATTTACATCTGGGGACTTGTTGCTTAATCGGAATAGCCTCTCCTACCTCTGCATCATGCACCATTAGGCTAATACTTCCCAGGTTATTTCCTCATATCTCCCCATGTGATAGTAATGCTCTTTCAGATAATTTCAATTTTTCTCAGGAAGATAACCCAATCATTTATCCCAATTTTTGACAACTTCCTCATTGTCCCATTTAATTTGAGGAATGTCCAATTCAGAAGCCTCTGAACTTGGCTCTTCCTTCTGTGCTGTAATCATTAACACCTTCTCTTGCTTTCCTTCCCTGTCAAAATATCTTTTGAGTATCCCACAAGACACACTCTGTGAGATTTCTTCCTGTCTGGGGTCCATATCAAGTAGTTTACCTCACTCAATGTCCTTTCGATTTTATAAGATCCACTAAATCCGGCTTTTAAAGGTTCACCTATTACTGGAAGTACCACAATACCTTATCCCTGATAGCAAAATAGCGATATTTTGATTTCTTATTCCACTTGCTGAGTCATTGTGAGCTGTGGTACTTTTAAATGCTGTCGAGTCAACTCCCTAGCTCAATTTAATCATTCTCTAAAATTTGACACATAGTCCAAATGGGTGGTCTCTGAATTCTGACATATTAATTTCTCCTTAATCAATTTTAGTGGTCCTCTCACTTAATGTCCAAAAACTAATTCAAATAGACTGAATTAGATGGATTCATTTGGTATATCTCTGATCATAAAAAGAACAACCAAATTCCCTTATTCCAATCATCTGGATAATCCTGACTATAAGCCCTCAACATGGTCTTGAGTGTTCAATGCCATCTTTCTAACGCTTCCTGCGATTCTGGATGGTACGCAGTAGATTTGAATTGTTATATGTCTAAGCTGTCCATAACTTCCTTAAATAGTTTGGATGTGAAGTTTGACCCTTGATTTGACTGTATCTTTGTTGGTAGTCTGTATCGAGTGAAAACTTTGAGTAATTCCTCTACAATCCTTTTAGCTGTGATATTGTGTAACGGAACAGCCTCTTGAAATCTTGTCGATGTATATATTATTGTTAACAAATACTGATTCCCACTTTTTGTTTGTGGTAGGGGACCTACGCAATCAATTAAGACTCTGGTAAAAAGTTCCTCAAAATCTGGAATAGGTATTAAAGTTACAGGTTTTATTACCATCGATGGTTTTCCAATCACTTGACATGCATGACACAGCTGGCAAAATTCAACTACATTCTTGTGCAATCCAGTAAAAATGTCTTTGTATTTTAGCTTGTGTTTTCCTCACTTCTAAATGGCTTCCAAGTGGTGATTCACGTGCCACCTGAAACATTTCCTTTCTACACCCCACTGGCAATACAATTTGATGAATCTCTGCCCGTTTCTCATCTGCATGAATATGTGATGGTCTCTATTTCCTAATTAAGACATCATTTTTCAGGTAATAGCACACAGGGATAAATTCAGACTCCTTCTCTGTATATGCCTTTTGATACAATTGCTTTAAGTTTTCATCTTTCTGCTGAAACTCAATGAGTTTTACACAGGTAAAGATATTTGCATGATTATTTATTTATTCCTGTTTTATCTTAACTAACTGATTGAATACAGTCTCTGCTAATGCCACTTCAGATTCCATATCTGTACCCTTTAATCTCTCCTCCTTCAACTGGTGAATCTGTTACCTCATTACTACACAAACAGGGAAGATTCCCAAGTAAGACTCTTTCATGCTTTAGTTGCTTGAGTATCCACAGGTCTTTCAACTACAGTAGGCAGCACACCTACCAGTGAATCAGCTGTATCATTCACAAGGACAAATTGTTTTCCTGGAACCGAGACTTTGTCCAGTACTCCTATACACATTCTCCACTCTTTTCTAGTCACTCTAGCATCATTTTGCATAATTGAGCACTTTTGTCTCACCATGCACCCTTGTTACCAGTAACTTTTCTGGCAATAGTCCTTCAGGAGTATATTCCTCCACATCCTTCAGCATCACAGACTGAGAGAATCCTGTGTCCCTTAATATTATAACCTCTTTACTTGCTACTCTAACATGAATAAACTTTACCTTTTCAGGTATATTTTTAAAGCAGATCTGGCATTTCTTCCTTAACCAACCTCTGATCAGCTTGTGCACTCTGATGCAGCTTTCTAGCTCCCACTGTTACCACTCCAACAACACTTCCAGGGTTATCCTGCTTTCCCACGCCTGGCTTTCCTGTGCTTTTCCTAGCCCACCAACACTGTGATTTCATGTGATCTACTTTATTGCAATAAAAACACTGGAGCTTTTACCTTCTTCATCCCCTTCTGGGGTTTCCTTTTTACGCTGTGATAAGGTCTCCTTATGATATTCACTGAGATCTATCTTACCCTTTCCACAGGAGGATTTCTCTTTTCCCCAGCTTCTATCCCTCATGGATTGAAATTGATGCAGGAAGTCAGACCATGATTTATGGACCAACTCATAATCATCTGCCACTTCAATTGCTAAGCTTGCCATTTTTAACTCTCTGCTCTGCCAAATGAATTTGCACTATGTCAGGCAGTGAATTTTTAAACTCCTCCAACATAATTGTCTCTCTAAGGGTATTGTAAGTTTGTTCTATTTTTAAAGCTCTTATCCACCTACCAAAGTTACTTTGTTTAATTCTTTCAAACTCAATATAAGTTTGACCATGGTTCCTCCTTAGATTCTTTAAACGTCTATAAGCTTTCTGGTACCAATTCATATGCACTTAAGATTGATTCTTTTCCCTACTCATACTCCCCAGATACCTGCTCTGATAGCGATGTGAATTCCTCACTAGCTCAACCCACAAGTTTGGTTTGGATCAACAAAACCCACACACTGACTGGGCATTGCATTTGTTTAGATTCTTTTTCAAATGAAATGACAAGGGCCTCCACATTCTTCTCATTAAATTTAGGCCTTTTTTGAACATACTTAAACAGTTTCTCACTAGGCTTCTGACTGCCAGGGGCTTGCTCATCCTCACTCTCTTCCTCACTAAACCTACCTTCAGCCTGCATCTCCATCCTTTTGTGCTGACTTCCCTTTTTAAGTGTCAATTTCTAAAGTTCAATCTCTTGCTTTGTCTTTCTTTTCTGCTAGAGTTCTTCATTATCTTTCTTTCTCTGTGGCTAAAGCCCTTAATGTGTTTGCTTTTTCTCTCTTTTCTGATTTTAATTGTAATTCAAACTGTTTCATTTCTGCTGCCCTTTCCTTATCTCTCCCCTCTAACTCAAGCTGCTTCATTTACAATCGAATTCTTACCATCTCTACAGATCCTGATAGTGTTTCCAGCAAATTTGAATACTGAGCTACTGCTGAATTCATCTCATCTTTCCTCACATTAGGAGGTAAATTCAACCCTAGCTTGTCTATTAATTCCTGCAGTTTGGTCTTATCTGCCTTTTGCAAAACCCCCGAGGTCACTTCTTCCACCTCCAGGAACTCCTTGGTGATTGAAAGAGCCATTGCCATCTGAACACGGTTTAAACCAACCAAATCAACACCTGAAATAAAAGACACTAGCAACTACCACTCGCTGTTTAAACCCCGCAAAAAGCCCCCAGTCTGTCATGGACTAGGTCTGACTGTAACTTTGCTATTTGTTTAATGAGGTGTACAGTGGATATTCCTGGAGTACATCAGCTTGGTCGACTGCCAGGTTTGAAACAAACAAAACTTATTTGGAAAATTATAAATTGAACTACAAAGAACAGAAAACAGAATACCCGATAACTTATCCTATCCAAACCCTACCTAATGATGCTGTTCTGAAAATTCTTGCAACAATCCCAGTACACAGATCCCTAAGCACAAACAGCAAACAATGGCACAGGCAGCATACAGTTCAAAATCAGAAGGGCAGAAGGACAGAGAGAAGGCTTCCAGTTTCCCCCATGACTCTACTCCCTCCCGTACTGAACTGAAGAGCTAGAGAGCTGGCCATGTCCCCTTGACAAGACCAAGTTTTCAAAAGGTCTTTCAAGCTTTTGATCTGAAGCAGTATTTGTTTGGGGAAACAACAAGGCCCCAGTGAACCATTCAAAGTTCAGGCACGATGGAGCCTGGCCAATTATCCCCTTTCTAAAAAAAAACTCAAGGGCAAACTAACTTGTACCAGACCATTTCTGTGACAATTGTTGGGGGCTTATAATCCAATCCAATCAAAGTGATCACCCCTTTCTTATTTTTAGTTCATCCATATAGCTAGACAATCACCCAGGAATATTCTGTCTAAGTACAAGTTGAATTCCCTAATCAAAAACATCATTCCCTCACCTCTCTTGTGCACCTTTTTATCGTTCCGATAGCTTCAACATGCCAAGCATTAAGCTGTCACTTATCATCCTCCCTCAGCCAAATTTCTGCAAAGGGTATGATATCCCAGTCCCATGTTCCTATCCATACCTTACGTACATCTGCCTTACCTGTCAGTCCTCTTGCGTTGAAATAAATGTGTTTAATTCATTGTTTTTCCTCATAGCCCACCATGCTCTTGCCTGCCTTGTTTATTGAACTTTCTCCCTTTATCTTCTGTATCAGTTCTCAACCTTTTCTCTTTTCTCATTGTTGCTCCCATCCCTGACCCCCATCACGGTTTAAGAAAATGCAGTCAGAGAGGAGAAGGGTATTATTAAGCAGGAGAGGGGTCAGAAGGGATTTACCAGGATGTGGCCAGGTATGGAAGGTTTGAGTTGTAAAGAAAGACTGAAACGTTTTTTCACTGGAGCGTAGGAGGTTGAGAGGTGACCTGATAGAGGTTTATAAAATAATGAGAGGTATAGATAGAGTTGATGTTAGTTGTCTTTTCCCTTAGATGGGGAATTTCAAGACTAGGGGGACATTTTTAAGGAGAAAGTGAGGACTGCAGATGCTGGAGATCAGAGCTGAAAATGTGTTGCTGGAAAAGCGCAGCAGGTCAGGCAGCATTCAAGGAGCAGGAGAGTCGATGTTTCGGGCAATTTTTAAGGTGAGCAGTGAGAAGAGAGAGATTTGAACAAGGCATGAGGCAATTTTTTTACACCAAGAGTAGTTTGTGTGTGGACTTCCTGAGAAATGATGGATGTGGGTACAATTACAGCATTTAAAAGATATTTTGATGGATACGTGAATAGGAAAGGTTTGGAGGGATATGAGCCAAGACCAGGCAGGTGAGACTAACTTAGTTTGGGATTATGTTCAGCATGGACAGGTTAAACCAAAATGTTTCCATGCTGTATGAATCTATGACTCTGACCAATCAGAAAGAGGCTGGCAAGAAGTCAGGAAAGCTCCAGAGTGCATTGCGATCCGGAACAGATTAGTGTTGGATCACCACATTTATTTCTGGAGAAGGTGGGACGCACACAAGTGTTCTGGTTTTCTGAAGGTATTGCTGAATGTGATGGTGGGATTTAAAACTAATTTTTGCAGGGGTCTGGGATACTAAATGGAGGTTCAGTAAAGGTTGATGTACTGAAAAGTATTGAAGAACCCACCATTGCAATGCAGAAATTCATGAAAATATATTCAAGTTAGTGCAGAATGGAGTGTGGCAAAGATGGATGGTATTTTTTAATGCAAGGAGTCTTGTGAGTAAGGCAGAGGAGTTGTGCGTGTTTATTAATGTATGAGGATCTAATATCATTGCTATCACAGAGATGGTTGTGGTTGAGGAAAGAACATGATTGTCAGCACAATATTCTGGGTTATAGAATCTTCAGGTGAGATAGGGGAGATGGGTGAGGGTGTAAAAGAGCTGGTGTCACCACATTGATCAGGGAGTCAGTTACTCCAGTAAGCAGGATTAATATCTTAATAACAAACACAAACAATGCTGCAGAACACAGAAGGTCTGGCAGAATCAATAGAGAGATAAACAGAGTTAATTAGTTGAGTCCAGTACAAGGCTTCTTCAGAGTTGAAAGTTGTAGGAAAATGGGCCTTTATACTTTTGTCAGAGACAGAGGAGGGTGTAGGGGCCAGAGGACCAGTGCAAAAGACAGGGAACAGCAGCAGCAAGAGAGAACAGCTCCTTCGGGTGATTGATGGCGGTTGCAGCTGCCATGGTGATCGGTCTTCCTGTGTTTTTTTTGTTTCTGCACGGGAGTCGGTTGGGGCAGGGCCCCATGCAGTCCCAGATCCTTGGCTGGCTCTGGCTCTAGCACTGAGGTCACAGATGAGGCCTGAGCCAGGATCCCGATGACTGGTGGCAGCTTCGCAGGGAGAGCAGTAGGTCGGAGATCAGGCCCATGGCTCCAGCTCAGACATAGAGGCTTGTGGGAGACGTGGCAATGGCAGGGGTGGGTCCATAATTAAGAACTCAGAGCCCAATGACAAGACCCTGGAGCCCGTTACAAAGACCCTGGCTGATGTTAAGCAGTGAATGGAGGAGGAGCGGAGGGTATCAAGAAGAAGAGGGAAAGATGAACTCAAAAGCAGTAAATTTTGCATTAAACTCAGTCTTTCAAGATGACGCTGAATGTGGTGACACATTGCATTTTGCACAAGAGAATACACTTTTTGTTGTATTTTTATATGCAATCATCACTCTTCCAAACCCACTGGTGTTTGTGATTCAGCCAAAAGATCATGCACCTAGCAAAGCTTCTAATGATCCAGCCAGATGGCTAAGCTGATCAGTAAATAACATTTGAAAGCAATGGAAGTTTTTCAGTAATTAGCTCTGGATCTCACACTGAGAGAGCCCTATCTAATCATACAATTCAGAATATTGCTTTACCCTATCAATAACCTACTCCAATACAGATGAAGACTTTTGAATATTAATGTGCTGCACTTACAATTGGTGACTTGCTGATAGTCAGAGGCAACAGTGTAGGAACCATACTATTTAATAGTTACTTAACTTTTCCAACTATAGAACTATTACACCTCACTTTAGTAAGCATAGTTATAATTTAGGCGATAACATTTCATGATGGAATGCTAAGAAAGCAATACAGATTTACTTCTCTCTTATAATCTTCTAACTTTAAACATTTGGTTAGAGGTGAGACTGCCAGATCAATGGACAAGCAATCATGTTTTTCGCAAATCCATGTACATTTCATCTTATATAGGGATTACAAAACTGCAGCCACACATTCAAAACTAATTAAAATTTCATTACGTAAAATGAACTCGGATAGCAGGGGATGACAATTATATTTCTAATATGGGAGAAGACCGTTCATTTTTAGAAGAAATCTTAGATAGCTTTTCTTTGGCTGAAGTTCAACTTGGTTTGGATTCACTTGGAAGCTATTCCTTTTAAAACCAGCGCTTTGCCCAAACCCTGAGAACAGGGAATGAATGCCCTTTGATCGTAACTGTTCTGAAAACAAATCATTTAACTCAATAGAAATGTTTAGTGTGGAAATTGAATGATTAGCTAAGTAGAGTTACACCTGTTATGAAACACAGTAAGAGGCTGACTTCTGACTCAACAAGAATAATCCATTCATGAGAAGTTGAAGGACTTTTGGCCAAAAGGAGTGTCCTCATTTTACTTCCAATTCTTGTGCAAGTGGAAGAATAGTTCATTGATGTCTGAAAATGGACCGAAGGCATTTATTTTGGTTCTTACTGAATGACAATCGGCCAAACCCTTCACAGGATACGGTGAGTATTTCAACAAAACAAAACAGTAAAAATCCATGTAAGACAATTTGAGATACTGTTGATTTGTAGATTTTGGTCATTGTGAATTGTAGACTCTCTGTGGACATCTGGCTGTTTCTAACCTGACAGACATTGCTGCTAAATAGAGAACTGCACCATTTTCTGATAGTTGTGGGAGTGGTGACTATACATTTCACTTGAGATCTAGTCTGAGAAAGATTAATGTCTGAGCTTGCCATTTCAATTCTTTCTCCCAGGATACCGCCAATGAACATGGTGCTGTGGGTGATGAGAATGTGGAACAGGGTAACTGGTCTTCGAAGACTGATTACCTGCTCTCAATGATTGGTAATGCAGTGGGTTTTGGGAATGTTTGGAGATTTCCTTACCTGGCTTACAAAAATGGAGGAGGTATGGTAGAGAAATTAAAAATATCGGAGAGTAAGAAAGGCAGAACTAAATGGATCGATTTGTTGACTTATCCTGAAAATTGTAGTTCAGTAAATAACAAATGTTTATTGCACTAAAAATGATATAGTAAATAATGTAGAGTTAAACAATTTCCATGTGAACTGGTAAATTCAATCCCACAGCTAACAAGTTTGACTACTATTTTCTTATGAAGAGAGAGATATGTCAAGGTAATAGTTTAAAATTAGCAATGTGATGCATCAAATATATGCTATTTATAAACCAAAGTAAATGGTTCATTTATTAATTTGCAATGTATTTTCAATTGATATTGTTTAGAATGCATGAGCCATCCACCTCAGATATATTTACTGCACAATGTGTGAAATCCTCAGAATAGCAGGCTCCTCAGTCAGGCCCTGCGTTCAGGTTTGTACATTATCATCAAAACTGCTCAAATCAGGGCTCTTCACAACCCACAACATTGGATTGATGGAAACCAAGCGCAAATGTATAAGAAATGTCACAACATGACTGTGTAAAGTGACCTGAAAAGATATCTGATCGTGTTAGAGAGTGAAATTCACAAAACGGGAATTTGGACATTCGTAGAGATTTCAGAGTAAATTTTAATCCACCCCACACAGTGTAAGCATGGAATTTCACTTGAAAATTGAAATTCTTTCCGCTATTTTCCAGGTGCATTCCTTATTCCCTATTCTGTCATGCTGGCCCTTGTTGGGATACCATTGTTTTTCTTGGAGTGTTCCTTTGGTCAAGTTTGCCACCCTTGTGCCTGTTGCAGTGTGGAAGGCTGTGCCTATGTTACAAGGTGAATGTTTATTTTATCGATACAGTCGCAGCAAATTCGGAAAAGTAATAGTGTTGATTTAATAAATAATAATAAACCTCCCTTATCTGACAAAGGTTAAAGCCAACCTTGTGAAGTAATGTTGCACTCTGATCTGCCATACACGTTATTAGATGTGGTACATGCTGTCTATTGGTTTTTGGCTCATAGTTTGTCAGGTTTTTTTATAAAAATGATGAATTGAAACCCAGGATTCGGGACCTAACACAGCAGAGTGACATCACTGGTAAGGCATAAGTTCATTGGTTGATAATAGCTACTAACATGACTGTTATTGGCTACCTTCAGGTTGAAGGTAAATAAGGGAAATATTTAAGGTTACAAATTAAAAGATCAGTTGGAATTTTTTGAAAAAAACCAAATTAAGAACTTTTTAAATAAAATCGAGATGTAGGGCTAGACAATATCTTGTAACTGCATGAAATTGGAGTTGATGGACCCTACTGAGGAGCTGAAAATGTGTTGCTGGAAAAGCGCAGCAAGTCAGGCTGCATCCAAGGAGCAGGAGAATCGAGGTTTCGGGCATGAGCCCTTCTTCAGGAATGAGAAGAGTGTGCCAAGCAGGCTAAGATAAAAGGTAGGGAGGAGGGACTTGGGGGAGGGGTGTTGGAAGTGTGATAGATGGAAGGAGGTTAAGGTGAGGGTGATAGGTTGGAGTGGGGTTTGTGGCGGAGATGTCAGGAAGAAGATTGCAGGTTAGGAAGGTGGTGCTGAGTTCGAGGGTTGGGACTGAGACAAGGTGGGGGAGGGGAAATGAGGAAACTGGAGAAATCTGAGTTCATCCCTTATGGTTGGAGGGTCCCTAGGCAGAAGATGAGGCACTCTTCCTCCAGCCATCGTGTTGCTATGGTCTGGTGATGGAGGAGTCCAAGGACCTGCATGTCCTTGGCGGAGTGGGAGGGGGAGTTGAAGTGTTGAGCCACGGGATGGTTGGATTGGTTGGTCCGGGTGTCCCAGAGGTGTTCTCTGAAATGTTCCGCAAGTAGGCAGCCTGTCTCCCCAATATAGAGGAGGCCACATCAGGTGCAGCGGATGCAGCAAATGATGTGTGTGGAGGTGCAGGTGAATTTGTGGCAGATATGGAAGGATCCCTTGGGGCCTTCAAGGGAAGTAAGGTGGGAGGTGTAGGTGCAAGTTTTGCATTTCTTGCAGTTGCAGGGGAAAGTACTGGGAGTGGAGGTTGGGTTGGTGGGGGGTGTGGACCTGACAAGGGAGTCGCGGAGGGAGTGGTCTTTTCGGAACGCTGATAGTGGAGGGGAGGGAAATATATCCCTGGTGGTGGGGTCCGTTTGGAGGTGGCGGAAATGATGACGGATGATATGAGGTTCAATGTGACCACATCTGTGACAAGTGTTGGTTTCTCTTGTGTATGACCTGTTCTTCTTTGTGTGTGGCTGCATCAAGTTGTGTGTAGCTCCTCAGTACACAAACACTAAATCTGACTATGTACTGAGGTTCTACTTGTCCCTGGTGTTGTGAAGGATGGGACTGGTCTTGTTGCTGCAGACTGCTCCAAGGAATTTGACTGTTCCATATCACTTTTCCTTTGTGAAGAATTTCAAAACACTTTTCATCACAGGTCTATTAGGAAGAGATCAGTATGTAGCATCCTCAAGACATGTTGGAAAAGGACAGGTTAGTCAGCAGACTGTCAAAGTCATTTCGCAGAATGCCTCATCGCCAGAATTTTCCAACAAGCACCATGACATCACTTGGCTCATGGTGAGAAGGGCAGTACCTGTGAGATTCTTCACGTACGCCTGGATTGTCTGCGCCACTGCATGTTGCCTACAAATCGGTTTAAGGAGGGGGAGTTTGTGACTGTCTCACATCTCCTGCTGGAATATGCCTTTGCAAAGAGAGACTGGAGAGAGATGCCACAATTGTGTCACTCGCCCATCTCCACTGACTTGCAGCTGTCTGCACTGGACCCACTGTTATAGGAGTCACCATTCTTCAGGTGCCATCTCATCACTGCTGGGCCCATCTCAATGCTGCCTCCAATACTGGGTAGACTATTGGGCCCCACAACCAAGAGTTCCCACTCCGGGCCTCCCGTGATTCCAGCCACGAGTCTCCTGCTCCGCTGATGCCTTGGTGACACCAGGTGTCCCCGCTCTGGGCCTACTGCGAGCCGGAGTGCCTCATTCCTCTGACAGGCCAGTCTGCTGGTGTGCCAAGATTCCTACTCCAGCCACCGTCCTCCAATATGCCAGCACTGGCACCTTAAAGAGTCCATCACCTCCGTCTCCGATTGCTGGAGGAGCAGGGGAATGTCCTTGCTACCATCACTGCCACCTCCAATTACCGGAAGGCTGTCACCACTCCGTGTAAAGCCTGCTCTTGTTGCCTCTGACCAACCCACCAAAGAAACGAGAAATGAAAAGAAAAAAAATCAAGAGAGAGCAGAAATTAAAAGATTTTTAAAACGTAGACGGAAGTGGATGAGCTCTAGATAAGAGTCTGCATGCAGCCCTGCTACACTGTCGCCATCTTGGAAAATTGAGGGTTTGCAGAGCAAAAATGACGCTGATGAGAGTTATGTCCAGGCCTCCCAGCAGCAGTCAGGATATGGGTCAGAAAATAAATCAGGAGGTAGAAAAGGCATGTAAAAAATGATGCACAATTGCAGTAATCATGGGAGTCTTCAATATACAACTGGATGAGGAAAATCAGGTTGGTAGGGGATCCAATAAAAAAGGGATTTGCAGAATGTCTACGAGGTGTTCGAGCAACTTGTGATAGAGCCCTCCAGGGGACAGGCAATTCTGGATTTGGTGCTGTGTAATGAGGTAAACTTGATTAAGGAGCTTAAGGTGAATGATCCATCGGGGGCAGTGGCCATAATATGATA
>NC_083411.1:60712693-60796985 GCF_020745735.1 Hemiscyllium ocellatum
TAATAGCTGACTCAATACTTGGAAAAAGGTTCTCCATGGTCAACCCTATCTAAACCCCTAATCATCTTGTACACCTCTATCAAGTCACCCCCAAACCTTCTCTTCTCCAATGAAAACAGCCCAAGTGCCTCAGTCCTTCCTCATACATCTTCCTACCATAGTCAGGCAACATCCTGGGTAAAACCTCCTCTGCACCCGTTCCAGTGCCTCCACATCCTTCCTATAGTTATGGCGACCAAAACTACACACAATTCTCCAGATGCAAGCCCGCACCAGAGTCTTATCCAACTGCAACATGAGCTCAGGGATCCGGAACTCAATTCCTCAACCAATAAAAGCCAGTACGCCATATCTATTTTTCACAGCACTATTTACCTGTGTGGCAACTTTCAGAGATTGTGTACATGACACCAAGATCCCTCTGCTCATCCACACTACCAAATATCCGACTATTAGCCCAGTACTCCATCTTCTTGTTACTCTTACCAAAGTGAATCACTTCACATTTACCTACATTGAACTCCAATACCCACCTTTCTGTCCAGCTCTGCAGCTTATCTATATCCCGCTGTAATCTGCCACATCCTTCCTCACTGTCAACAACTCCCACCGACTTTTGTATCATCCACAAACTTGCTCACCCAGCCTTCTAGCCCCTCCTCCAGGTCATTTATAAAAATGACAAACAGCACTGGTCCCAAAACAGATCCTTGCGGAACACCGCTAGTAACTGCACTCCAAGATGACCCTTTACCATCAACTACTACCCTCTGTCTTCTTCCAGCCAGCCAATTCCTAATCCAAACCTCCAACCACCCTCAATGCCATACCTCCATATTTTTGCAGTAGCCTACCATGGGGAACCTTATCAAATCCAAATACACCACATCTATCGCTTTACCCTCACCACCTCCTTAGTCACCTTCTCAAGAATTCAATGAGGTTTGTGAGGCACGACCGCCCTTCACAAAACCATGTTGACTATCCTTGATCACATTAATTCCTATCCAAATGTTCATAAATCCTATCCCTTACAATTCTCTCTAAGACTTTGCCTGATGAACTCTTGCAGAGATGTCCTAGAGCTGAGATGACTGGCCTCCGGCATCCAATCCATCTTTCAGTGTTCCAGTTATGACTCGAACAAGTGAAGAGTTTGTCCCTTGACACTAATTGATTTCAGTTTGCTCAGGCTTCTTAATGCCACACACGGGCAAATGCGGCCTTGATGTCAAGGACTGTCACTTCCACCATACCTCTGGAATCCAGCTGTTTTTTTTAAACCAAGGCCAGGCACTGAGTGACCCTGGAGGAACACAAGCTGGGTGTCACTGAGCAGGTTGTTTCCGATGATTGAGAGAGTGGACTGTTAGGGCAGTAATTGGCTTTTGTGTCCAGAACATATCTGGTCAATGTTTCATGTTGTCAGGTATATGCCAGTGTTCTTACTGTACTGTAAGAGCTTGGCGATGAATTCTGGAGCACAACTCTTCAGTACTGTTGCTGTAACACTGTCAGGGCCCAAATCCCTTGCACTATGCAGTGACTCTAACTGTTTCTTGACACCAAGTGGAGTGAATTGATTTGGCTGAAGACTGGCATCTGTGATGCTGGCGACCGTCGGATGAGGCCAAGGTGATCATCCACTCAACAATTTTAGCTGAACATTGTTGAAATGCTGACCAAATCTAACAGCCACTAAGACAATGGCAATACTAGAGGGATAGTTGTAACAACAGAATAATATTCTCTTGTCCAATTCTTGTTTAGATTCTGAACCTAATTGTCTGTAACTTTATCATAATTTCTGAACTCTGAGGATGACATGTGCTTATATTCAAGAACAGGGATAATAAAGTTGATGGCTTATTTTCAACTTTATAAGTTCAGACTGGAGAGAAGCAACATCAGTCAACCATGGCTGCCTTATTTCAAAACACTGTCTCCCTCTTTCTCTCTCAAATTACATTAAACATATTCTAGTTGGAAATATATTGCAATTGAATTCAAGAGAACAATTTTATTTCAAATAAACAGTATTGTTTCTAAGCTCTTTTTCCTTTGTTCAATTTTAAGGTTCTGGAGTCACCATGGTCCTTCTGATCATAATTGCCAACATTTCCTATGCCTGCATTATTGGTTACAGTCTGTACTACCTGTTTGCTTCCTTCCAATCACCCCTACCATGGGCAGACTGCTTCAGTTGGTGGGGACCAGATGAAACATGCAGCAGGACTCCCAAAGGTACAGTGTTCACTTTGACTGGGGACATTCCGTGACTGTTCATATTTTATTCTGTTGATCTGTCATAAGAAAAGTAGCCAATGCTTTCGATAACCAACTTCATTGTGATTGTACAGCAGAGAGACTTGGACAGGATCCAGCTCCAAGGATCATGTCACTGAGTCACTGAAGTGAAAGATTGTCAATAATAATTGCTTACAGGCAAGAGAGATGCTTCAAAGAAAATCATCTCTCCTTTAGTATTGTCACTGTTGGTCATTCTCAGCTGCTTTACTCTACCTGGATTGTAGATGTAGGGAAGCTAAGGTAGTTTCAACCTTTTATCATCAGTACCTACATTACTACTGTCTGGTACAGAGTTCAGTTTTTCTCTTTGTTTTCATTTCAGGCTCATCTCCCTCAAAATCTTCATTCAATGTCATCAGTAACACAATGAATGATTTACATTCACTCCTTGACCTTTAGGATTAGGGGTCATGAGATTGGATGCTGGATTTTGAGCCTGAAAGGAAATTTGAAGATCAGGACCAGGACGCAGATTTCAAACGTCATTGGTTTTACAAATGGGAGTGAGAGTAGCAACAAGTTTTAGAACAACATGTGTGTTAAACAGAGATAGGTGGAGGGACAGATAATGTTGAGGAGGTAGGGAGGCTGCAGAAAGACTTGGAGAGTAGATGAAGAAGTGGCAGATGGAACACTGTGGCAAGTGTGGAATTATGCACTTTGGTTGGAAAAGTAGAGCGCAGAATATTTTCTAAATGGAGCAAGTCTTAGGATATCAGAAGCACAAAGGAATTTCAGAGTCCTAGTTCAGGATTTTCTTGATGTGAATATGCAGGTTCAGTTGGGTGCTGGGAAGGCAAATGCAATTTTAGAATTTATTCTAAAAGGCTTAAAATGCAAGAGCAGGAATATACTGTTGTGATCGTAAAGTATCTGTTCAGATTACTTTTGGCAAATTGCAAGCAGTTTTGGGCTCTGTATCTAAGGAAGGATGTGCTGGCATTGGAGGAGGAGGAGGCTTACAAGAATGATCATGGGGATGAATGGCTTGTCATAGGAGGAGCAGTTAGGGACTTCGGGTTTCTACTTGATGGGATTCAGAAGGATGAGAGGGATCTTATTGAAACTTGCAAAATACTGAAAGGCCTATATAGAGTCTGATAGGACCCGAGACACAGCCTCAGAGTGATGGTACGAAGCCTCAGAGCTGAGATGAAGGGTGAATCTGTGGGACTCATTTCTGCAGAAGACAATGGAGGCCACTCATTGAATATATTTAAGACAGAAAGATAGGTTCTTGATTAGTCAGGGGATCATAGGTTATGGGGAGATGGCAGGAGAATGGGGTTGAGAAACATATCAGCTATGATTGAATGGTGGAATAAACTTGATAGGTTGAAAGGCATAATGATCTTCCTATCTCTTATAGCCTTATGATCTTATTTTATTTCAAAAATGTTTAAGTTGTTTCCCTCTGAGTCAAGGAAACCAATGTATGACCTGCAACTGGTGTCAATTTTAAGTACCAATAGCCAATGACTTACAACAGTGTTTGCCCTTATTCAATACATTGGGAGGTGCTCTTCTAGTCAGCCGACTATGTACATATTCTTGCTGCATTTTGCCTCTTAAGGGAAGGTGTGAGTCTTGGAAAACAAGAAATTCATGATTTAAATAATACCTTTTAATTTCCATATATCTGCATTTTGGACTCACATTCCTGTCTGTGACCCTGTGCATGGGTCCAGGAAGTTACTCTCAATCTTTTTTTTAATTATAAAACACAATTCACAAGTTTTGAAGCCTGGAAAGTGATCGTACTGGAGTTAGGGAATCAGAAGTAATTAATTATCAGGATTAATATTCATTTTCTGATCCATTAATGAAAGCTTATCACATGGCTTTTGACAGTGGTAATGCCCCAACCTCTGACCCACAAAGTTCATTTCTAACCCCCCCCCAGAGGTGTGTCATAAAAGTCTGAACAAACTGATCAAGGGATGTGGGTACCACTGTCTATGCCAATGTTCATTGTTTATCCCAAATGCCCTTAGTAATGTGGTGGTGAACCACTGCAATCTATAATAAAGGTATAGCATAGATATGTATATTGTAAATATTGAGAGTTTGAACTTTTTCATAAGATGTGGATATGAAAATATAGTCACGAAAATACCTAAAAAATGTGTCAATGTAATATCTGAGTTAATGTGTGAGGGATTGAGACCAGGGAGTTTGAGACTTAAGCTTATAGACCAGACTGAGTAAGGAGGCTGGGATATCGTCTTTGAGGGATGGGATGTCTGAAAGCTCAGTGATTAGCTGGTCCTTCCTGAGTGAGTCTGAATACATTAACTATCACATGGCTAGCACAGACCAAGTGGATCTGAAGGGACACATTTGGCGCCCATGTAGAAAGTTCTTTACTCATTTGTCTCTTCTGTTTGTGCTCCACAATGCTGACATTTCTGTCAGCTTCAAACATGGTGTATGAGACACTTTTCTTAAAATCCCTAAATGATGCTGTCATTAGTGTGAACTAATGATGTGGAATACAAGGAGGGAGCTCAGTACATGTACCCAGCGTGTACAGTCTGGAGAGAATGAAGGGCCAATTAAAACCATTCACAACCAATGGTGACTCAATGGAAATTTTTATCCACACAGCAAGAAGTTAGGATTGCATATGTATTGCCTGAGAGTGTGGTGGAGGTTACTTTTATTCAAGACATTCAAATGGGAGATCGATCATTGTTTGAAAAGGAAGGAGTTCAGAGCTACTGAGTGGAGGAACTAGGTGAAACTCTAATTTGGATTTTCACAACAGTTTGCATCGTCTCTTTCTGTGCTATAATAATTTAGTGATTCTCTGTGCTGTTGCAGACTGGTGTTCAACAAAAAACATTGTGTCTCAGTCCCTGTGTGATTTCTTTCACATGCAGGATATGCTATTGAGTGTCATAGGATGCATCTTCATGAAGTGGGAACCTTCACTGTTGATGTACCTATTTGTGTGTTAAGGGAGCTTTTGGGCCACTTGCATCTACCACTAGTACCAAACACTTTATGGAAGCCAGTAATTGAACAATGCAATTTTCTTCGATGTCATTGGATACCTCTATTGGGCACCCACCTGAAAATCTACCCTCCTAGGAAACAACAGACCAGATAGAGTGAACCCACATCTTGTGCCGCTTCCCCACCCCCACCCTTCAACACATACATAAGAATGCCAATGGCAGCCAGCGTACCCATTTAAGACATCTCTTAGGGAGTCATTTTACATCTGGCAAGAAAGGCCGTCCTCAAACCATCCTACCCTGGATTCAATGAGTGGACATTGGGAAGAAGAGAGGCTCTTCATTTTATATATTCCTACCTCAGTCTATGCCTCTGATTCCACCTTATGTAATGGATGAGGTTGGGTTGGGTTGCCCAGAGACCCTGATTATACCACTAGAAATGGCAGCATTGTTCAACAAGGAGCAGTAAAGTTCTAAAACACATTCAACATTTTCTAGATCCATTTTGCAATCTTACTCTGGACGATGGATATTTTCAAGTCATTAATACAACATGGCTGCAGACGTATAATAACACTTGCCTAATTGGATCAGAAATCTCCATTCCTCACCAGGGTCCGAGTGAGCAATACTGGGAGTAAGTACATTGTTGTTAAGTATGACAGACTTTGATTAATGCTGACAAAAGAAACATTAAGTCAAAACTTCCTGTCTTCCATTCATTCTGAAAATTTGCAAGAAATACTAAAGTGAAGGGAAAATAACAGGAACAAAAAACCCCCCAGAAATTGTTGGAGAAACTCAGCAGGTTTGGTAGCATCTGCAGAGAGAAAGCAGAGTTAATGTTTTGGGTCTAGCAATCTTTCTTCAGAACTGGACCTGAATCATTGACTTTGCTTTCTCCCCATAGATGCTGCCAGACCTGCTGAGTTTCTGCAGAAATTTTTGCTTTTGTTTCAGATTTCCAACTTTTGTTTTATGTTAGTGGAAAATAACAGATGCTGAATGAGAGGTGCATTCCGATTGGTTGACAAGTGAACTCTGATTGGTTGAGTTGTTACACTGAGGGATGTGCCCATTAGAGCTATTTGACATTTTCCTGGCAGATTTTGTTTAAATTTAAACCAGGAGGTTGATAGATTGGCCAGAGCATTGCCTGAGTTAATGGCTGTCATCTATTCTGTTCATTTGAATCGGGGCAGAGCTCATACACAGTTTTTCTGTCTACAAAGATGATCCCTGTGTATTAATATACAAAGTTTCCAGTGCATGCAAGTGTGCTACACTGGAAAATCATAATTGTAGTTTTATCCTAAATTTAATGCAAGTGTAATTACATAGAACATAGGAAAGTACAGCATAGAACAGGCCATTTGGCCTACCATGTTGTGCCAAGGTTTAATCCTAATGTAAAATAAAATAACCAAACCTACAACCCCGCAACTCACTGTTATCCATGTATATGTCCAGCAGTCACTTAAATGTCCCTAATGACTCTGCTTCCACCACCACAACTGGCAATGCATTCCATGCATTCACAACTCTCTGCGTAATGAACCTACCTCTGACGTCTCCTTTATACCTTCCTCCTAAAATCTTAAAACTATGACCCCTTGTGCCAGTCAGTCTTGCTCTGGGGAAATCTCTCTGGCTGTTGACTCTATCCATGCCTCTCATGAGGGATATGGCCTCCTCTATATTGGGGTGACAGGCCACCTACTTGCGGAACGTTTCAGAGAACACCTCTGGGACACCTGGACCAACCAACCCAACCACCCCGTGGCTCAACACTTCAACTCCCCCTCCCACTCCACTAAGGACATGCAGGTCCTTGGACTCCTGCATCGCCAGACCATAGCAACACGGCGGCTGGAGGAAGAGCGCCTCATCTTCCGCCTAGGAACCCTCCAACCACAAGGGATGAACTCAGATTTCTCCAGTTTCCTCATTTCCCCTCCCCCCACCTTGTCTCAGTCCCAACCCTCGAACTCAGCACCACCTTCCTAACCTGCAATCTTCTTCCTGACCTCTCCGCCCCCACCCCCCCTCCGGCCTATCACCCTCACCTTATCACCTTCACCTTAACCTCCTTCCACCTATCGCATTTCCAATACCCCTCCCCCAAGTCCCTCCTTCCTACCTTTTATCTTAGCTAGCTTGGCACACTGTCCTCATTCTTGAAGAAGGGCTCATGCTCGAAACGTCGAATCTCCTGCTCCTTGGATGCTGCCTATTTGCTGCGCTTTTCCAGCAACACATTTTCAGCTCTGATCTCCAGCATCTGCAGTCCTCACTTTCTCCATGCCTCTCATTACCTTGTGTACCTCAATCAGGTCACCTCCCTTCCTCCTAATCTCCAGCGAGAAAAATCCGAGCTTAGTCAACCTCTCTTTGTAAGACAAGAAGCATCTTGGTAAACCTTCTTTGCACCCTCTCCAAAGCCTCTGTATCTTTCCTATAATTGGGCGACCAGAACTGGACACAATATTCCAAGTGTGGTCTCACCAGGGACTTGTAGAACTGCAACAAAACCTCGCGGTTCTTAAACTCGATTCCCCCTGTTAATGAAAGCCAAAACCCCCCAATGCTTTCTTAACAACCTTATCCACTTGGGTGGCAACTTTGAGGGATCTATACACTTGAACACTAAGATCCCTATGTTCCTTCACACTGCCAAGAATCCTGTCTTTAATCCTATATTCAGCATTCAAGTTCAACCTTCCCCTTCTAAAATGCATCACTTCGCATTTATCCAGATTGAACTCCATCTACCATTTCTCAGCCCAGCTCTGCATCCTGTCTATGAGGTGCTGCAACCTACAGTAGCCCTCGATACTATCAACAGCACTTCCAACATTTGTGTCATTTGCAAATTTACTAACCCACCCCTCAACCTCTTCATCCAAATCATTTGTAAAATTTACGAAGAACAGAGGTCCAAGAACAGAGCTCTGTGGGACCCCACTCAACATTGACCTCCAGGCAGAATACTTTCCATCTACAACCATTCTCTGCCTTCTGTCAGCCAGCCAATTCTGAATCCAGACAACCAAATCTCCCTGTAATCCATACCTCCTAACTTTATGAATGAATCTACCATAGGGAACCTTATCAAATGCCTTGCTGAAGTCCATATACACCACACCTATTTCTCGACCTTCATCGACCTGTTTCATCACCTCCTCAAAGAACTCAATAAGATTTGTGAGGCATAACATGCCCTTCACAAAGCCATGTTGACTGCCTTTAATCACACTATGCTTTTCCAAATAGTCATAAATCCTACCCCTCAGAATTCTTTCCAAAACCTTGCTGACCACAGACGTAAGACTGCCTGGTCTGTAATTGCCAGGGATTTCCCTATTCAATCTGCCATGTTTTATCGCCCACTCTTTTACTCTGCCTGTATCCCTCCAGTCTCTGTGTGTCATCCTCACCACTTGCCTTCCCATCTATTTTCATATCATCCACAAACTTGGCGATAGTCCATTCACTTTCCTCATCAAAGTCATTAATATATTGTAAATAATTGTGGCCCCAGCCCTACAGCACTACATTAGTTATAGGCCATCCTGAAAATGCCCCCATTATCGCAAATCTGTCTTCTATTAGTTAGTCATTCCTCTGCCTGTGCTATTATCCTTCCTCCAACACCACAGGTTCTTATTAACGAGCCAAGTGCATAGTATTGAATGTGTTTTCAAACTCCTCCTCCACAAATGGTGGGATTGTCCTGTGAGAAAGTGAGGACTGCAGATGTTGGAGATCAGAGCTGAAAAATGTGATGCTGGAAAAGCGCAGCAGGTTAGTCAGCATGAAAGGAGCAGGAAAATCGATGTTTCGGGCATAAGCCCTTCTTCAGGAATCAGATTCCTGAAGAAGGGCTTATGCCCGAAACGTCGATTCTCCTGCTCCTTGGATGCTGCCTGACCTGCTGCGCTTTTCCAGCAACACATTTTTCGGGAGTGTCCAGTGAGGGATTTTGTGTGTCTGAATGAGATAATCTTTCATTCTTCTAAACTCTAGATCCTAAAACTACTTCTCTGTTTTAGGAGCAACCGTTTAACACAGCTAGCATTTGCCAAGATTTCCGCAAATCTGCCTCAACTTGAAAATAAACAGCATTTTTCCCCAAACCCAAAAGACTTCAGAATCTTCGATCTGAGAGACCAATGTACGGCTCTGTTTATTTTGTTCCCTTGTAATTATTTGAACACTCAGGATTATCCAGTAAACATAGTTCAGTTTTAGAATCTCAATTAATATTAAAACACTGTATCGTGAATTTGTATTTGCAGGCTGGCTTGGTACAGTTAGAATGTTTTTGTTGGGAACAGTTGAGTGAATTATTGATACGATCCATCAGTCTTTGGAATATATAACATTGAAACATGGCATCACACCAGCACTAAAATTAATATACCACATTATTTATTTGTTCTAAGCAAAACATCTTGTTGGTTTAATATCAGCATCATGTTCATAACAAAAATAGTAACAATGTGAAACAGTTGACTTCAACTCTTGATCAAACATTGGAGATACCTTGCCCTTTCAGACCTGAAGAGGACTGGGCGCTTCCAGGCCTGCCTTAAGGCCTGTGATGTCTGGTTGGAACATACATTGAGGGATTATCTGATCAGTGGCCATTACCTGCAGGGTGCTTGAGAAGTGCCCTACTTCAACATTACATTTACATGGCCAATAAATTTACAAGGTTGCTGATCATGCCCATTTTGCAGTATATGAAAACATAGGAATCTCAACATGTGTACTAACTTCTGAAGGTAGATCTTTGGTATATAGGAGTAGAGAACCCCTGGCTGATTTCCCAACTAGAACTCTAGCTAAGGAGATTAATTTGACTGTTCCATTTCAAGTGTAAATTTGAGCATAAGATGGAGCCCATTAAGACATGCCATGAATTTTTTCATGCAGTTGCAGATTCAAATATAGCAAACGCACCCACATTCTGTTTGAATAAGATGTAGAAAGAGAAAAACATAAAGGACATCAAACTTCAGTAATCATTCTCTTATTTAAAAGTAGGACTTATTCTGTAACAACTTTAACTCTCCCTCCCACTCCACCGAGGACATGCAGGTCCTTGGACTCCTCCACCGGCAGAACACAACAACACGACGGCTGGAGGAGGAGCGCCTCATCTTCCGCCTGGGAACCCTCCAACCACAAGGTATGAATTCAGATTTCTCCAGTTTCCTCATTTCCCCTCCCCCCACCTTGTCTCAGTCGGTTCCCTCAACTCAGCACCGCCCTCCTAACCTGCAATCCTCTTCCTGACCTCTCCGCCCCCACCCCACTCCGGCCTATCACCCTCACCTTGACCTCCTTCCACCTATCCCACCTCCATCGCCCCTCCCCCTGGTCCCTCCTCCCTACCCTTTATCTTAACCTGCTTGGCTCTCTCTCTCTCTTATTCCTGATGAAGGGCTCATGCTCGAAACGTCGAATTCTCTGTTCCTGAGATGCTGCCTGGCCTGCTGTGCTTTGACCAGCAACACATTTGCAGCTGTGATCTCCAGCATCTGCAGACCTCACTTTTTACTCGAAGATTTTAACCTACTGCGAATCCTCTTACAAGAATATTTTTAAAAGCCCTGTATATTGCACTAAATACTCAGATGCATTGAGCACATAGTATCTATGTGTAATAAACAGTACCCTTATGGAAAATATTTTCTCTTTTTCTAACTCAGTCAAGCAGTTTTACACCGTACAAGTTCATTGGATGAGACTGGGGAGATAGTCTGGCATTTAGCCCTCTGTCTGCTTCTAGCCTGGCTGATGGTTGGGACAGCATTTTTGAAAGGAATCAAATCTTCAGGAAAGGTAAATGACTGGTGATGAAGACAGTTACAACTACTGACAAAATACAGATTCCCTGTAAGAATAAAACTAGAATTTATTGACTGTTGTGAAGTGCGTAGTTTATATCCTTGGTGATGTTGACAGTTCCTGTAAGGTATAGAGAACAGAAAATGAACTAGTGTGCAGTAATCCTTTGTAGCTTCCACAGAGCATGGTTACCCTTTGAGGGGATACAGCCTTGAAGAGGAGCAGATATGCTGCTCATGCTGCTCAATCACCTGCCAAGTGTTCAGCCGCAAACTGCGAGGGTCCTGTTCTGAACAACACAACAATCAGAGAAATGACGAGGCTGAAATAAGTGTGAAAAAAAAGTGTGAAGAACAGTCACAAATTGTAATATCCACAACTGAAATTGAACATAACTAATTTCTAGCCCCAGCAATGCCCCCAAATTCCTGAATGTGTCCCTCATTCTAAGGGTTTCAGTCACTGACACAGGGACTCTGGGGGAAATTCCAATTGCTGCGGAAGGCTGGGCAGGACTGGGGGAAGGGACTGAGCAGATTAGGGTCAGGGTTTTATTTACCATTTGTCTGGACTATTAGAATAGTAAAGAATCATGAAATATGAAGTGTTGAATATATTCGTGAAGTTCTCATCAATTCTCCTGAATACATCTGTCATTTCCCTGAATGTGATTAATTATAAAACTATAAATAATATTGTAGAATTTAAACTTATTTCCAACATGTAGCTCAGTGTTAAATATCCCCATCATGTAGCCAACTGTCTTCTGATTCACTCTTTGTTTATATTCCTATCAGTTTACAATCAGCTGGATCCAATAAAGTAAATGTTGTACCACTAATACAGGAAAATCTTCCAATTTATTCTCCATTCTCAGGTTGTTTATTTCACTGCAATTATCCCGTATGTGGTTCTGACGATACTCCTGATCCGAGGGGTTACCCTGGAGGGAGCCTCGAAAGGAATTGAATTCTACATCGGAAGCCAGTCAGACTTCTCCAAACTGGCTGATGCTCAGGTAAGCTCAACAACAGAATCAATTGAATTTCAAAAATCACTTTTTAAAATTTAACTGTTCCTTCTTTTATTTTGTCTGATTGAGGTATTAAAATTTAGAATTGAAATGTACCTTTCAGTCTTTTGTTTGTATTTGGAAAGATCATTTTGCACATGTTGCGAAAAGCAAGCTGAGACTTTGTGATGAATTCTAATGAGTTAGTTTATTGTTGTAATCATCTTGGTATGAGCAGGAAGGAATCAATGCTAAGGGCTAGGATGATGAGATTAGATACAACTGGATGAGATCGGCAGTGGGATGCAAAGGATTGTTTATTCTCAGTGCCTCTTTCTTTCTGAAATCATGGATTGATTCAGTAATCAGATTTTCAGTTACAATCACTTATGAGACTATGTCATCAATATTTGTTCAATATACATTGGTGGGATATGGGCATTGCTGGCTGGCCAGCATTCACTGCCCATCTCTACTTGCCCTTGAGAACGGCAAAGCTGTGGTAGTCCATTTGACATCTCCTGACCTGTTTAATGTCAATGATATTTGGAGTTTATCGAGACGTGGGAGATGGCATTGTCACAATATCATCTGTACCTGAGATGTGACTACAGAGAGAAAGCAACTGAGCATCTGCTTAACCAAGTAAATTGTTTGATTGCAAAATTAACAGCACATGAACTGTGATAGTGAAGGAAATGTAACTCTCAATGAGTGAACTTAGAGTAGTTCAGAAATAAAATGCAGAATTTTATGCCCTTCCAAATGACAATTTGGGAGCAATGGGACATGAAATTGTGTGGGAAAGCATTAGTTTGTAGCTTCTTGTCACTCATCTATCATGGTGGCAGAAGATTCATGGATGGATTTTGATGCTCTGCCATTAATTATGGTGTTTAAGTGGCCAATGAATGGCCATTGAAACATCTCCTCCCTGGTTCTGCACCTACTTGTGGAGACCAGGGGACAATCATGAGGAAAAGTGAAATCAAAATCCTGTGAATTCCTATCGGGCATCCAAGAAGGGGGAATTCATCTAAAGGCATCAACACTTTTTTGAAGGACACTACTTCATGTAGATGGGAGGACTAGGGGGAGCTGCTGAGAGCTAAGATCCTGCCTTTCAGTTGATCTTCTCCCCCTTCCCCCCAAACCCTTCTTCCACATCAACAATAATAATGTGACTCTACACATGTAATAGGTAATTTCACACTGAGCCAAGTTTGTAAATGTCAGGAGATACCATTTTTGTAACAGCAGAGTGGTGCATATTAGAGATATTTCTCTGAACCTCTGAGTGCAGTCAGAAATTGCTGTGGAATTTACACATAAATAACAAGGAGCATCTGGAGCCTCACCATTTAAGTATAAGATGGTTTGTTACAAATGTGCACTCAGTTTGACATTCATACCTATTTTAAATCTAATTTAAATCATTTTTGTGATCCAAATTAACCCCAAAAGGCCGGGACCTCCGAAACTACAGCACAATCGGCCGTGAATCAGGTCCGGATTCTCGAACAGCGAGTCTGGACCTTAGAGAATCACATTGACGACCTCGAGAATTGAGGCTGTCAAAAAAATATTCATTTGCTGGGCCTTCCCGAACGGGAAGAGGAAGGCCAGCTTACAGTGTTCCTTGAACAGTGGCTTCCACAGCTTTTAAATCTGGAGGCTGGATCAGGCCAGGTAAGGGTGGAATGGGACTACTGGGTTGCAATACGCGGATCCGGCTCAAACCAGCGTCCTCGCCCGGTCCTGTTCCGGCTGCAGAGTTATAAGGAGAGGCAGATACTTTTAGAATCCTCCAGAAATCTTGGAAAAGATCTCCAAGCCATAATCTATAAAGGATCCAAGATCATGTTATTCCAGGACTTTTCCCCAGCTCTGGTCTGAAAGATGAAGGCGTTTGACGAGGCGAAGAAGTGTTTAAGGGACTTAAGTATTCAGTACTCCTTGCGCTACCCAGCGACGCTACGCTTTAACCATGAATGGTCCATGTATAACTTCGGATCGCTGGAAAAGACCAAGGAATTTTGGGACTCTCTTAGATAAATTGTAAGACACAATTGATGTTGGTTTGCTTTCCCCCCACTCCGGTTTACATCCCACCCTCACTTTTTTTTAATATATTAATCATTTTTTTACCTTACTGTTTAATATTATCTTAGGGGGTGGGGAGAGGGATTTATTTATTTGTTCTCTACTGAACGATTTTCTCCACCTCCTTGTTTTTTTTAAATTTTATATATATAAATAATATATATATAGGCTGGGGGGTCTAGTTAATGTTGTTGGAGGGAGGTGGTTACCTTATACTATTTTACCTCTGTTTCTAGGAACGGGGTTGTTTTCCCTTGTTATTTTGTATTATTATATTTAATTATTACTTGTTGAGGTTGTAATTTCATAGTTATATATGTTTATACATGGTATTAACATTACCAAATATATCCAGGTGTTGGTGTGGGTGGGGTGGGTGGGTCCGTAGGGTGCTCACTGTTAATTCTAGTTCTGTAGTATATTTGAATTTTCTTCATCCTATTGAGGGGCGCCTGGGTCAAGGGTGGGGCACTGGTTTTGAGGGGATACAATAGACTTTTGGAAAGGAAGTGATACCCCCGGGAACAAGAGGAAAAATCTCCATTTAAATACGTTTTATATTTTTTTTATTTCGAAATAGTTTTTTTATTTTACTGTTGTGAGTGTATTAGAGAGCCTTTATTTTTGTGAATTTTATATGCTCTATGCTCGGGATGTTCTGGATAGGGTTTCCCCTCCCGAGGGGTCTCGGATTTGCCTGGACGATTATGGTTGATCAGTCGGTTAAGTGGTGCACCTGGAATGTCAAGGGGAGTAATTCACCAGTCAAAAGGAAGAAAATATTATCAAACCTCAAGAAAGAAAGGGTTGATATAGCTCTCCTACAGGAGACACACTTATTGGATAAAGAACACTTGAAATTACGACAGGGTGGATTTGATCAGGCCTTTTTTCCTTCTTTTAGCTCAAAACGCAGGGGAGTTGTTATTCTTATTCGAAAGAATTTCCCTTTCAAAATCCTAAATCAGATAAAAGACGAATCTGGAAGATATATTCTGATTAAAGCCCTTATAAATGGAGAGGAATATGGGATTTTAAATTTGTATTGCCCCCGGCACTTCCTTTTAAATTTATAATGGAAGCCTTCTCAAAGTTGATGGCTCTTGGTGCCCGTCATCCAATTATAGCGGGAGACTTTAATTGTATTATGGATCTGGAAATAGATGGGATTCCTAAGAGTACTGCAGGAGTATCTCCCAGATCTAGACAATTGGTGGATTTGAACAAAAAGTTAGGACTAGTAAATATATGGAGATGCCTTCATCCACAGGGCAGAGATTTTTCTTTTTACTCCAATCCACACAAATGCCATACCAGAATTGATCTGTTTTTTGCCCCTCAATTTTTTAAAATTCCATATCATCCTGTAAAATAGGCAGTATTACAATTTCTGATCACGCTGCTGTATATATGGAAATCAAGGCGAGGAACAATGAGACATCACCCTGGCATTGGCGTATGGACCCCTTCCTGATGAAAGACAGTAAATTTGTAAAGTACATCTCTCAAGAAATTAAAACTTTTTTAGAAATTAATTTAGGTACGGCTAGCAACCAATCAATGATGTGGGAGACCATCAAAGCTTATGCATGAGGTTTGATCATCTCATACTCAGCGATCCAGAAAAAATTAAAGGGAGAACAACAGCGTCTGCTCGAAGCTCGCTTAAAAGCGACTGAAACAGCATACGCTGACAGACCTTCTATTATCAAATTGCAAAGGATTACAGCCCTTAGGACAGCTCAAAACACCACCCTTACCCAAACGGCTAAGAGGGAAATATTATTTGCAAAACAAAGGTCATATGAATTTGGTAAATACTTAGCATTTCTTGCAAGGAAAAAGAAGGCCCCTCAAATATCACGTCTATCAAGGAAAGAACTGGTATTTTTACTCATGATCGTAAAAGGATTAACGCAATCTTAAGAAAATTTTATTCTGATTTATATAAATCGCAGGATTGTGAAGACAGGACTTGGAGGATGCAATCATTTTTTAAAAACTTGACCTTTCTGGACCTAACTCAGGAACAGATATCGGTCTTGAATGTTCCCCTAACAATCCAAGAAATACTTGACACAATCAGGCAACTTCAGAGCGGTAAGGCACCTGGCCCAGATGGCTTTCAAGCTGAATTCTATAAAGAATTTACAGGAATATTGGCTGGTCCACTTATGGACATGTATAACTACTCATACAGTCAGGGCTGTCTCCCACCTTCACTGAAAGAGGCAAATATCTCTCTTATCCTTAAAAAAGGAAAGGACCCAGAAGATTGTGCGTCATACAGATCAATATCCTTTGTAAATGTAGATTTTAAAATCCTCTCTAAAACGTTAGCATTGAGGCTAGAAAGGGTATTGCCACATATCATAAAGGAGGATCAGACAGGGTTCATTAAGGGCCGTAGATCATCCAATAATGTTAGAAGGGTTTTGAATGTGATTCAAGCCTGCCATCAGGGAAAGATACCAGGAATAGTAGTCTCATTAGATGCGGAAAAGGCATTCGACAGGGTTGAATGGTCATATTTGTTTTACACATTGGAAAGCTTTGGCGTTGGAAAGGTGTTTACCAAATGGGTCTCAACACTGTATAGTGATCCCAAAGCAGTTGTGATTACCAATGGATTAGGCTCGGATAACTTCAGTATGGATAGGGGCTGCCGTCAGGGATGTTCTTTCTCGCCATTGCCATTTACGCTAGTAATTGAGCCACTAGCAGAAACTACACAGGCTGACCCTAATATAAGGACCCCAAGGATTGGTACAGGTAAACATAAAATTACCCTTTATGCAGATGATGTTCTTCTATTCCTCAGTAATCCTTTGATGTCCGTGCCTCGCTTAATCCAAGTTATTAATACATTTAGTGTATTTTCAGGCTATAAAATTAATTTCTCAAAATCGGAGGCTCTGCCAATGGGTGGCCTTGCTAGTATATCCCACTTATTGGATGGATCCCACTTTCCCTTTCGGTGGTCCCTGGAGGTTTTTTTATAATTAGGCATTTTTATTCCCCCAGCATTTGGTCAGTTATACAAGGCTAACTTTGTGCATTTACTGGAAAGGGTAAGGCAGGACCTCCAGCGATGGGGAGACCTTCCAATTTCCTGGCTAGGTAGAATAGCACTAATTAAAATGAATGTCCTGCCCCGTCTCCTATACCCTATGAGAATGCTTCTGGTGACGCTGCTGAGGCTGGCACTACGTAAATTATATGGTTGGTTGGTTTTCTTTATTTGGAATCATAGACAGCCCCTCATTAAGCTGAAGAAGCTACAGCTTCCACAGGCAAGGGGAGGATTGGATTTCCTAGATTTTAGGAAATATCAGTTAAGTTCCCTATTAAGTTACATAGCTGATTGGGTCTTGTCTGGCCCACAATCAATCTGGCTGGACATTGAGGCTTCTCAAGTAAAATGCCCACTTATTAACCTTTTATTTTCAGACAAGAGGAAAATCATTACGGATCACTGTAAAAACCCTATAATACTGAACACAATTAAAGCTTGGAATATAATGTGGCAAAATGAGGGCAACTCACATAAAACATCCCCCTATGCTCCGATAGTGGGAGCATGGGGATTTCAACTGGGGTTTACAGATGCCACTTTCAAACTCTGGAGATCCAGGAGTATCTGTTGTTTAGGGGGTCTACTTAAAGAAGGGATCCTGATGTCTTTTGAACAGCTGCATCAGAAATTCGGATTACCTAATGGAAACCTCTTTCAATACTTCCAAATTCGAGATTACATACAGAAGAAGACTACGTTATTAGATAGTCTTTATAAATCAGATAGAGAATGTAGAATGCTATGGCCAATGGGGGTATCTTCCATCAGTACTATTTATCATTTACTACATGGTGAAGTATTGGGAGATATAGACAATCTGCTTAAAATATGGGATCAGGATTTCGGACTAGAAATATCTATAGAAACGTGGAATGACATTTGGGAAAATTCCAGAAGAATCACCATCTGCAACAGAACTCAGGCCATTCAGCTGAAGATACTTCATAGGGCCCATATAGCACCGGATCGATTGGCAAAATTTAAGGCAGGAACTTCTCCGATGTGTCTCAAATGTAAAATACAGGTGGGCACTTTTGTACATTGCCTATGGACCTGTCATAAGATGCGTAGATATTGGACTAAAGTAGCAACTGCTCTGACAGAAATCTTAGGAACGGAAATTAGAGTGGACCCTGTATCTCTCCTTTTGGGCTTTTCGATCTTACCCTCCCTGGATATGCACGGGAAGAGATTATTTTCTATTCTCTCTTTCTACGCAAGGAAAAATATTTTGGTAAACTGGGTGGCTGAGGGCCCCCCTGGACTTTCAATTTGGCACAGATTAGTTATGGAATGTATTCCCCTTGATTTCCTTACAAATATGGTGCACCAAAAGACCAAATTATTCCATAAAATATGGCAGCCCTTCTTGAATTATATAAATACATATATTTCGGCCGTCCTAACAAGGGCTTTTATGTAATTGAAATGGCGAACCTGGCTGGTCCGTGGCCCCTTGGGAGAGGAATCCCGCACGAATACGGGTTTTGTTACATATGATGTTAATACATTCCCAGTATGTATCTCAGTACCCAATTTCTGTGTTATCCGTTGGGTTTTTGTTTCTCTTATTTGAATAATGTAAGAGACTTAATTCTGCACTCTGGTTAGTTGTAGGTTAGATTAGTAGTTAGTTGAGTTTTTTTTTGTTGGTTTTTTTTGTTAAATTTTGGTTATTATTTATTTAAGATTTAATTGTATATCAATGTTTATGCTTGGGTTTTTTTATTTTGTAAACTTGTAAAAATGTTAAATTTTCAATAAAAATACCTATAAAAAAACAAGTTTCTTTAAAATTATTGATTCCCATTGAAAGTAGGCATTATTCAACAAATGTATAGAACTGATTTAACATAGTTTGAGATATGAAATTACTGGCCTTCGACATATCCAGTTCACAATTAAGATGTCACAATCTCACCATTCTGAATTACTGATCTCATGCCCATACATTCATCCTTATATTCAGGGTGTGCCACATGGTAGGTTCCAGAAGTAATTGGAATGTCTCAGCTGAGACGTTTTGAATTTGCCTCAACATCAGTGACTATACGGAATTAAATGTAGCAGTGTGTGTTGATTGTATGCAGGACTAATATTATCATTTGTTTTGTATCCATTGTTCAGGGTTTGGTTTGGCCTTTATTGCCTACCCAGAGGCCCTTGCACAGTTGCCATGGGCAACTTTATGGTCCATTTTATTTTTCTTCATGCTGCTCACTTTGGGACTTGACACACTGTTTGCAAGTTTTGGTAAGAATGACATCTTTTAAGTTCAACAATAATGTTACTTAATTTAACCAATCTCTTTCTACTTTTATAAAAGGAACTTATCTAAGCTATTATGTTTGGAACTACTGCTGATGATTGTAATGCATGAGAAAACAATATTACTCTATAGTCAAATTCTCCACAATGTCTGAATGAAACCTCAGCTTGGTTGAATGAAGTGTGTTCCAAGTTGTAGGAAAGAAATATTCAGGTCATTGTTACCTAACATCTGGAAGATTTACAGTGGAATTCATGTTTTTTAAAAATCTGCATTCATGTTCAGTCGCTGTTCACAATTTTGTTTTCCTTCATTCATTCATGGGATGAGATCATTGCTGGCTAGGCAGCATTTATTGCCCATCTGTAATTGCCCAGATGGCAGTTAAGAGTCAACCACATTGCAACGGGTCTGGAGCCACATCTAGGCCAGACCAAGTAAGGATGGCAGCTTCCTTCTCTAAAAGACATTAGGAAATAATGTCTCTAAAAGACATTAGGATTTGAGCCTGGGTCCCTTGGATATAATCTCTGGATTAACAGTCCAACAATAATACCATTAGGCCATTGCTTCCCCTTTCCTTGTTCTTTCTGTTGTATCATACAACTCATATTTCTGTTTCTGCTGCCAAGTTCTAGGTGTCTCAATATAATAACTATCATTTTTGATGTACATCTAGACCCTTTTCATCAGGAACAGGATTTGTTAAAATGTATTGAGCAGCAATTATGTTGTGATTCAGTTAACAGACTAATCTGGAGGCCTGGATAAATGACCTGGAGACATGAGATCAACCCTCACCTCTATGTCAAAAAAGAACTGCAGATGCTGGAAATCAGAAATTGCAGGAAGAACTCAGCAGGTTTGGCAGCATCTGTAGAGAGGAAGCAGAGTTAATGTTTTGAGTCCAGTGACCCTTCTTCAAAAAACAGCATTCTGAAGTAGGGTCACTGGATCTGAAATGTTAATTCTGCTTTCTCTCCACAGATGCTGCCAAACCTGCAGAGTGTTTCCAATAGTTTCTGGTTGTGTTTCACGTCAGTGTCTGAGGAATTTGAATTCAATCAAATAAACCTGGATGCAATAACATTGCTGTCAGTAATTTTGACTGTAGAGCTATCATTGTGTCAGAAAAACCCATCTGACACCTAATGCCTTTTATAGAAGAAGATTGTGTGTGAGAGACCTTCTTGAAAACCTCAGAACCATAATCATATGTTAGACCCTGGAATCCTTGATGTGCATTTTGCTTCAATGCTTTATGTTATTAAAGAATCCAACAGAATATTTATTGCAGCTCACTGTTATATGCAAACATTATATTCATGTACGCTTCTCGGTGAGTATGAAAGTACTCAATTACAACATGCAGCACAGTTTGTCAGTATGTCATGCTTGAAGTGGCCCAAGTCAAGATAGTTTCTGAGACCTTTCTGCTCTTAAGTCACATAATTATGCAGGGTTTATATAATGTCTTACAGGTTATTATATTAGATAAGATTCCCTACTGTGTGGAAACAGACCCTTTAGCCCAACAGGTACACACCGACCCTCCGAAGAGTAACCCACCCAGACCCATTCTCTTACGTTTACTCCTGACTAATGCACCTAATACTACAGGCATTTTAGCATGGCCAACTCACCTAATTTGCACATCCTTGGATTGTGGGAGGAAACCAAGCATCCGGAGGAAACCCATGCAGACATCACAACCCACACTCATTCCACACAGACAGGCACCCAAGGCTGGAATTGAACCTGGGTCCCTGGCACTGTGAGGCAGCAATGCTAACCACTGAGCAACCTTGCTGCCCCACAGTGCTGTGGTAACATATTAATTGTGAGGCATGAAACAACAAGCCTCTCTGAAATAAAGTGGCAAGCCACTCAGTTGTGGCTCATTGCTCCGATAGGAAAAATAAACCAGATGAACTGCCTGGCATCAGAAACAGCAAAGGTACAATCTTCCCAATCAGTGTTGCAAACTCTTCTGCAATACAATCTGAGAGAGTTCTCCCACACATTGTTGAACCAAATGCCTAATATTGTCATTCCCACTGAATCACAGCCTATAGCCCACATCTCAGAATCTTCTATCACCCACCCTGAGATGGTGAGTTACTTTCAGGAGACATTAGCAAGCCTCCATTTTCCAAACATTGCTCTTATACAATTCTGCCCATAGACAGAGAAATCTCTCCCCATTGGCTCCTTCAGTTCTCTTGGCTGCCATTTCTCTGGTGGTGGATTTATCTAAGACTTGGTATAAATCATTAATTAATCACTGATAACTCTTGTTTTCAATAGAAACAGTAATAACAAGCCTGCTGGACCAGTTTCCTGAGTTCCTTAGGCCAAAGCGTCTTTATCTGACAGCTGGTCTTTGTTTGTTATTTTATTTCCTTGGCCTTCTGTTTGTAACACAGGTAAGTTGTAGCTTAGTCATTTGCTATGTTTCCACATGAGCAATCAACCCTCTCTAGACAAGGATACTCAGTAAAATGAGACACTGTTTCATAAATCACAAAGAATTAAGTTCAGTCTAAATAAGCTCCCAGCATTTAGAACCCCACTGCTGGTTTGGTTTTGGACCAGGGATGGTGATAAAAATGGATAATTGGCAGTCCAGAATAAGAAGAATTAACTGGAGGAGAGCTGACTTCAATGGGCAAAGAATGGAGCTGAGCCAGAGAGACAGGAACAAAATTATGGTGGGAAAAACAGTCACTGAACAAAGGGCTATGTTTAAAATAGACATGATTCAGGTACAATCAAGGTATGTTCCCTCAAAAAGCAAAAGGAGAACAAACAAATCCAGAGCTCTGAGGATGAACAAAGGAGATAGAATACAAAATGAAGAAGAAAAAGTGAGGTTATGATGAGTGTCAAGACAAAAACTTCAAGCAGAACACTAAGGTTCAAAGGGGAAATGAAAAGCATATTGGAGAAGTGAAGGGGGTTTAATAAGAAGATTAAGGTCAGAGGTAAAGCCACCATGGGTCTACTGGGCCACAGAGAGGCGACGAGTGATGGTTTAATGTGAGAATCACCACACCTCAGGGAAGGGGAGAGGTTGATACTTCGTGGTATCTTCAGCTGGTGCAGGAATTGAAACGCACCTCTGACATCTCTCAGCATTTCAAGACAGCTGTCCAGCCAAATGTACTAACTGATGAGAAAGCACTGTCAGCCAAACATATCAAGGAATTCCAAAGTCTTCTATAGGCACATTAATAGCAAAATGAGGAGTTGAGTCAATTAGGGTAAAAAAGGTGGTTTACACAGTGAATCATAGAATCCTATAGTACAGAAGAGGACCTTTGGCCCTCAAGTCTGTACAACCAAAATTATATTAATTCTACATTAATCTCACTTTCCAGCACTTGGCCCACAAGTTGAAATATAGGACATATGGAGACAAGAGACATGACTAAGGCGTTAACTGAATACCTTGCATCTGTCTTTACCAAGGAGATGGAAGCGACACCAGTTATAGTAATGGAGGAGGAAGGTCTATCACGATAAAGATCAATATTCACCAGGAAGAAGTTTTGAGTAGGCAATCAATACTTAAATTGACAAGGTCCAGAAGCAGGTGTCATGCATCCAAGAACATTTAGGGAAGCAAGTGTAGAAATTAAAGCACCACTGACCATAATTTTCCAGCCTTCCCTAAACTCAGGGGAGGTGCTGACTGGTTAGACAATTGCAGACGTTTCGCCTTTATTTGTAAAAAAAACCTGTGAAGGTAAGCCCAGCAATGACAGACAATTCAGTTTAACTTCAGTGGTGGATAAAAATCTGGAAACAAATATTAATGACAGAATCAGTTGAGGCATAGATAAATATGTGGGTTAATTAGGAACAGTCAGCGTGGATTTCTAAAAGGCAAATCATGGCTGACAATTCTTGAAGAGGTAATAGAAAGGATCGATGAGGGTAATGTCATTGATGTGGTGTACATGAACTTTCAAAACTCACTTTAAGCAATGTTACACAGCAGACTTATGAAGAAAGTTATAGCTCATGGTATAAAGGAGATAATAGCAGTCTGGATACAAAATTGGCTGGGTGAAAGAAAATAGAGAATAGTGATCACCAAATATTTTTTGGGTTGTAGGAAGGCTTGTAATGGAGTTCTCCAGAGATCGGGATTGGAACAAAAACAGAAATTGCTGGTGAAACCCAGAAAGTCTGGCAGCATCTGTAGGGAGAAAGCAGAGTTAATGTTTCAAGTCCAGGGTCTCATCATCGAGAAATGGTAACTCCACTTTCTCACCAGAGATGTACCGTAGCTGCTAGGTTTCACCAGCAATTTCAGTTTGTGTTTTTGATCAGATGTCCAACATCCATAGTTCCTTGTTTTACATCAGTCGTGGGAGCCCTGCTTTTCCTGCATTATTTGCAGGGTATAGACCTTGTCTTGTAAGGGACAGTTTCAAAGTTTGGAGATGACATGAACCTTGGAAGGATTGTAAACTCTAAGCAAGAGAGTTGAAAAGTCCACAAGTTCACAGATATGTTGGTGGAGTGAGCAGGTAGCTTCCAGGTAAAGCTCAATGCAAGAAGTTTGAGACGATCCATTTTGGGGAGAGAAAACATTTGTAATGTCAGGGGTGCAGTACTTAAGAAGTGCAGGAGGGGTCTGGGCAGCTTTTCACAGATCATTGAAGATAGTAGGACATGTAGAGAGAGCATATGGTATCCTGGGCTTTAATAATAGAGTTATTAGGGTATAATAGCAAGAAGGTTATGTTGAACTTGTATAAGAAATTTGTTAATCCTCACCAGGTGTGCTGAGCACTGTTGTGAATGCTACAATATTGGAAGGATGTGAACACTTTGGAAGAATGCAGAAGAGATCGACAAAAATGATTCCAAAATGAGAAACTTAATGTATGAGAATACATTGGACAGATTGGGTCATTCTCCTTAGAGAGGAGAGGAGGGGTCAAGAGAAGATGTGACAGACATTGCCAAACTCATATGAGGTCTGAATAGAGTAGATAGGGAGAAACTGTTCCCCTTTGTGAAAGGATCGAGAATGAGATGGCTCAGATTTAAAGTGATTTGCAAATGTAATGAAGAAGATCTTTTTCACGTTCAGGTCTGGAGTGCACTGCTTTGAAATGTGATGGTGAGTCAATTGAGGTATTGGTGATTATTTGATTGGAAAAAGGGTGTGAGGAATGGGTGTGTGGCAGGAGTCATAATGCTTGCTGGGAAGCAGTGTGGACATAATGGGCTGAATGGCCACCTTCTGTACTGTAACAATCTATGATTCTGTGACTCTTTCTCTTGTTTGTTTGTGGAATGTGAGTATTGCTGGCTAAGAAGACAGTCAACAGGATGTGATTTATCCATTCCCTGCAGCCTTACAGTGCAGTGGGCAGGATAAATTTCCTAATAATGGGGCTCATGCCAATCACCAGCAGGAAGAGGTGCCATCCTTAGCAAGAGTATCCGATTGACCAGCCATTCCACCAGTGTCAGCAGTGCCACAAGCTCAGTGGTGGGCACTGCTGGTACTGCAGGCAAGGCCCCATGTGGGACCAAGGAATCTATAAATCCTGGATATTGGGTCGAGGAAGGTTTGGAAGTCTTTGGTTGGGATGGATTTTGCAGAGCAGTTGAGCATGATGCTGTGTGTAATTGGAGTGCCCCCAAGTTGCCCCCTGAAAACAACACCCTCCCTTCTTTCCTTCCCACCATTTTATGCATGTCTTTATAAACAAAATGTGGATTCCCACCGACTTGCTTTGCAAAATCCATTTCCAACTCTCCACCCTCAGTACCCTTGTCCCTTGATGAAGATTTCCAATTCCTTCCTGAAGGATCATCGTTGAGCTGAAATGTTAATCTTATTCATCTCTCTGTTGAATATGTCTGCCCTGTTGAATAATTCTAGAATTTCCTGATTTCCATCTCAACCTTCCAGCACCTGAAATTCTTTGCTTTGTAAATCAACTTTCTTTTCTGCCTGGTGCCTGCTTTAGCTTGGTTGTGGGGAATGCAGTTTTGGAAAGTGCTCTTGCAGGACACTTGCCGAAGTGGTGAATGTTGAAGGTGTTCCTTGGTGAGTCAGTTAAACAGGCTGCGTTCTCTTGGATTGTGTCATGCTTTCTGTGTTTCACCAAGTTCATAAGCCTCATCAATTGGATCACAAAACTGTAGAATAGATATCAGAAGGAATGGTCATCAAACTTTACAGCACTGTGGTCAGACCTTACCTTAACTACTGCGTCCAGTTCTTCCCAACAAGACAGACAGACACATGGATACTGGAGACTGTAATGCTAGGAGCCACAAGACTGACCCCTAGAATTGGGGTTTTGAGTTATGAGGAAAGATTCAAGAAATTGTACTTTTCAGGCTGCAGACCAGTTCATTTTGAGAGGTGATCTTATGCGGTTATAGAATGTGATTTTACTCAGAATATTAAATTTATGAGATTGGACAGCTTGGTTTAAAATGAGGAAAAGCAATTTGAGAATTTATGTCTGGAATTCTGCAACACATGAAGAATGATTGACACACAGCACTAATTTCTGCATTGAGCAGTGGGGGCTAAAATCTAGAAATCATTGATGAAGCAATCAGATGTTGCAATATCAGGGTGTTCACCAATTATTAACGTCTGTATGAAGATGGAGTGATGACCTTCCTCATCCAGGATAAAGCTGTGGTCTCTATATTTATTGCTGCCTTTAATTCCCACGATCGCAGTAATAAAAAGAAAATATTTTGACTAATGTTGCAGATTTAATTTAATAAAGACGATTGCAATTTGAGCAGAGGGAAAGTTGATGAGGAATATGTGTCATCTGAGAATGTAGTAGAGGTCATGGGAAGGGGAGATATCTAGAGGACTTTTGTGAACATTTCATAAATATCATTAGTACAATGTTCCCAGGAAGTTAAAACAGTGAATAAAATATTGAAAGGCATGGAAAGATCATAATATATAAATCCAGAGAGGTGTTGCACCTGACCGAGATCACATCTGGACAGAATCATAGACTCTCTGCCGTGTGGAAATACCATTTAGCCCATCAAGTCTGCATTGATCCTCTGAAGAGCTGCGCATCCAGAACCACCCTCTACCCTACAACCCTGCGTTCCCCATGGTTAATCCGCCTAGCCTTTGCATCCCTGGACACTATGAACAATTTAGCATGGCCAATCCACCTAATCCACATATCTTTGGACTGTGGAAGGAAACCAGAGCACCTGGAGTAAACCCACACAGACATGAGGAGAACTTATAAACTCCACACAGTCACCCAAGGGTGGAATCAGACTTGCATTCCTGGCATTGTGAGGCAGCACTGCTAACCACTGAGCCACCGTGCTGCTACATGCAAAATTGATTGTTTATTTCAAAAAAGAAAAATGGAACACAACTAATTCCAGCCCTTCAAGGAATGAGAATAAATCGAGCAAACAGGGTATTTTGCGGTTGAGAAAAGATAAATTCTTAAATCCTTTTAATGTCTATTTTAAAGATTTGAATGTTATGTTTTTTTCCATTTAATGCTTTCTAATTTTCCATTTCATTTTAGGCTGGGATTTATTGGTTACATTTAATGGATTATTTCTGTACTGGATGGATTCTCATTGTAGTTGCTCTGTTGGAACTCATTGGTCTCAGCTGGATCTATGGTGGGTATGACTGGAAAAAAAAATAATTCCAATTGAAATGTATTTATGAGAATACTTTCACCTCTTCAGAGAACACTACAAAGTCTACACTGGATATTGTGCAGACAACTATAGGGTTTGAACAGTTAGTGAGGATTTAGACTTGAGTCAAATGAATAATGACAGAGGCAAAAGTTTAGGATTATAAAATTCATGAACTAATTTTATTGAACTGTGTTTCAAAATCACAAGGCTATGATACAGATATAACAGGTGAACAACATCATGCATGTCGCACAGTGAAAAGCAAAATTTAGAAACTAATTGACTTGCTATTCAATCATGCCCTCACTTGATAACTACCCCACAGCAACTGAATCCTTCCAATCCAATTAACCTGTGGCATACTTGCCTTCATTGGAAGTGGCATTGATTGTAAGGGTAGGCAAATTATGCTGCAGCTTTATGGAACTTTAGTTAGGTCGCACTTGGTGTATTACATACAGTTCTGGTCACCACAGTAGCAGATGGATGTGGATGCTTAGGAGACGTTTACCAGGATGTTGCAGGGTATGGGGATTTTAGCTGTGAAGAACATTTAGACAGACTGGGTTTGTTTTCATTGGAATATGAAAGGTTGAGGGGTGACTTGATAGAAGTTTAGAAGATTGTGATGGCATGGATTGAGTGGAAGGTAAGAGGTTTTTTTTCCCAGGGTGGAGCGATCTATTACTAGGGGACACACTTTCAAGGTGTGGGGGGATGTTTCGAAGTGATCTACAAGGCATGTTTTTCACACAAAGGGTGGTGAGTGCCTGGAACACGCCTTCTAGAGGAGATGGTGGAAGTAGACACAATAGCAGCATTCAAGAAGCACCTGGACAAATACATGAATAGGAAGGGAATAGAGGGATACAGATCCTGTTCGTGAGGACAGTTTTATTATGGAAGAGCAAAATGTGTAAGCGCAGGCTTAGAGGGCCGATAGGCCTATTTATATACAGTTGTGTTCTTTGTCCATTCTGACTGTTTCAAAACCCCGAAATATTCCCTTCTACCTTCATAACAGAAGCATCACATGGGTAGATTCTTAACATTGTTTCAAAACTTCTCACTTCCCTGACCACAATGATGATCCTACAGAATCAGGAGATTCCCTTAATGAGATTGTTCCTGTGAGTGCCTTGATCATCATAGAGATTAGGAACATTAATATGCTTCCTGATCCTTTATCTTGGGACACAGGAATAAGAGTAGGCCATTCAGTCCATCAAACCTGTTCCCCTATTTAATGCCATCCTGGTCAGTCAACACTCCAATGTCTTTTATCTGTGCTATCCATATCCATTCATTCCATTGGACAAGTTTCTTGATCATTTTCTTGCCCTTATGATGCCCTAAGAATACAGCCAAGGGAATACTATTTACTGATTACCTGTGTACAGGAATTAACATTAGCCATTGTTTCCACTCCCTTAACCATTGTTCACACAAAGATCAGGCTCATCAATTCTAAAGTGATGAATGCAATTTCTTAGCCGACATTTTACATTTCCAGATTTTGGGAGACCAGGCATTGGCTGGAAGCTGTACACCAGGATCAGGCAGACGTCCCAACACACTGGCTATATGGGAATTGCCTGGGAATGTATGATACTCATGGAAATACCCAGTGTCAAAAATCCTCTGAATAAGTTCCAACTCTGAGTTAGAGACAGAGACTTCAGAAAGTTCTGACTGACTTATAATTATCCAGGAAATGTTAGAAGGATTAAAATCTGCTCTCATTATAAAAATGACTCCCTCAATCATTCACGTTGACCTGACAATGAATAACATTAACAGTCTCCCACCAAGTCATTCACCTGTGACATCACTTCCCATGGGCATGTGACCACCCACCACTCTCTATTCCAGACAACACACACCTCTCATCTCCACTATCAAACACTCCCAACTCCATACCTGACCAGATCCAAATCTTCCACAACCCTGCTCCACAACCAACATGACTTCACCACATCATCAATCCCCACTCATTGGCACCTTTGGCCTCAACCTGCCACCTCACTTCATCTCCCATTCACCTTGAACACTTGTCTTCTCGAAACAGTGTGAGAGTTCCTTCAAGACCGTTAAACCTTGGAGTACAGATAATCGATTTGGTTAATCTGTTCATCCAATTTGAAATCTTCAGCAATCCTTTCTCTGTTTAACCTGTTCATCAATGCCACCTGTACAAGATGAACTTCAACAGAAAACAAGCTGCCCTGAAGACAGGACAGCGCGAGTGATGGTGTCTCTCTGCTTCCTTGCTATTCACAGGGATAAACAGATTCATCAAGGACATTGAGATGATGATTGGGAAAAGGAATTGGCTTTTCTGGCTCTGGTGGAGAGCTTGTTGGATTCTGATCTCTCCGTGCATTTTAACCGTAAGGAGATGTTACATCTTTGAGTGATTTAAGCTGAATGTAAAAATGTACAGTAAGTCCCTTTCATCATGTTACTGATTTTACTTTCTGTGTTTATTTCATTCAGGCAATCTTAGTCTGGTCCTTAACACCATTTACCCTTCCAACATATGGACCAATTGAATACTCTGTCTGGTCAATAGCGCTGGGCTGGTGTATGATCATCTTCTGTATTATGTGGGTACCCATAATAGCCGTGGTGAGAGTTGTCCAAGCTGAGGGCCCCACCTTGTGGCAGATGAGGAAATGTTTGAAAGATCAGGAAACAGTTTCTGTGACAGCCTCTCAGACTCCTACTTTACAGCAACTTTTAGTAATACAGTGCCTCTACTGCTATATTATATCCCACTGCACTCCCAAGAAGTGTCATAAAGTAAAATCTTACACCAAACCTCACGACAAATTACACAGTAGAAGAACAGAAGCTTGGCTGAACCAGTCGGTGTGAAGATATGTTGAGAAGGAGAAAAGAGAAATAGAGAAGTGGAGATATATGGAGCATTTCCAAAGTTTAGAGCTTTGACTGCTAGAGACAGACTTAGAGGCATGTAGATATCTCAAAACTTGTTGGATTTGAGGTGATTACAGAGGGAAAGTCCTGGGTATTCATGGAAAAGTGGGTCAGGTCTATGCCGAGTCCAAACCAATCCAGAGTCATTTAAAGATGGCAATGGGTTCTGATTCCAGTCGTCAGCCCCCTTCCAGGCGTGGCCAGTTATTGCTGGTCTAGTGTAAGTGCACAGTTAACAATTCCTCACCACTACATTCCCAAGCTGACAGGTTCCAAGAAGCAAGAATCTTCAAGCAACCCTCAACTTTTAATGAAGATGGGGCAGCTTCACCATGGCCCTGGTTCACAGCCTCTCAAAGGTTTAGACATTAATCTGGATTTGAGAATTTTTGTGAAAGGTGAGAACAAAACCTCTTATCTATGTCTATTCTGTGTGTCCATGCCCACTGAATGTTAACCCATGCTCGTTCACCCAGTTGGTATTCAAAACAAGATTTGTGAATGGGTATTTGCTTTAGTCAGCAGCTGCATAGTTGCCTCTGTGTTTCTAAAGGTCATTGATTATATGGTTTAGTCAGTAAGTTTGGTTGTCTATTTCAGAACAGTCTTTTGGGGCTTCTCTTTAACTCACAGTAGCCTTGTTGGAAATGTATTACCATAATGTCATCAATGCACAGTGTGTCTCGAGGATGTGTGATCAGGGTTTTGTTAAAAAAAACACTGACTAATTAGTGTCGTGTTCTCAATAAAATGATAATCTTTTAGATGTAGTAGCTACTTCATAAAATTAGAATAAATTGATTACTTGGTAATCAATTATAAATTGATTACCAAGTACCAAATAAATTGATCATCTGTAGACTCAGCCTCATGCGGTATAGGTGGGCTGTTTGAGGCTGTGTGCACTCCTTCTGATGCTTTAATTTCATTTCAGCACATTCTGCATTGATTGTCTTGATCTGTTTAGTGTCCTCTCAGATAAGGCTTCACCATTTTGGATGTTCACAAACTAGATACTCCTATGAGACAACAGAGGTCTTTTATCTCCTCAGGGAATGCTTTGAGGACATGCTTCAGTGTTTCTGCTGTCCTCGTGGGAGTCTCCTGCAGTGACTGAGACTGAGTAGAACAGTTATGGGGAAGTTTGGTATCAGGCATGTGAAAGCTATGGCCTACTCAGTGCAACTGATATGAAGTAATTCTTGGCAGGTTTGCTTTGGCAAAGGCACTGCTGTTGGACCTTTCTTGACATTGCATGTGGAGGAATTTGCAACATTACCGCTGCCAGTACTTTTGAGCTGGTTTCTGCCAGTTTTCCAACTCTCTAAAGCATATAGGAGCACAGAGTTGCTACTATCCAGCAGGACCTCAGGTTGCTAGTGTTTTAGATTAATTAACATTTGATTTTTTGTGTCATGAAACTTCAATCATGCTCCTGCTTCAGCCCTTGGGTGCTAATTAATACCCAAGGATTCCAACCATTATATATTGTGGACAGGAGTTCCAACTCCCACCCACAGTCTGCAATGGCTGGGTTTCCTTCTATTAACCACAGGATGTGTTAAGAATTTCACTGGGGATCCTGCTCCACATGGATTTTTATCACTAGCACTGACTGAAAACATTGTCTGATCATGTGTGATGCTGATGGTAGTGTCCCTTCTGGCACAGTTCAGTCGTGACTTGTTGATTGGTCCCATCTCTCCACAAGGACACATGTTTAAATCCTTCAATCTCATCTGATCAATCCAGAAACTGGGGAAGTCCTTTCTTTGCTGTTAGTGAATACTTGCTTCACTGTTGGCAAACCACCAAAAACTATTAACAATGTTTCACGGTGATAAAACCAGTTAACTCAATGCCCTCAGTTGGTTAAGTTTTTGGAAAATTAGTGAAGGTTGTCAAGAAGGTACAGGGCTCGACCCGACCCCACTCTCTAGACAAGCCAGAGGCAAGTTAGGACATGGCAAAGATCAGAGCAACTCACCCTCTGACCAGACAAAGAGAGAGACAGAGGGAATCAACCCATGAAGAGAGAGGAAAATGCGGGAAAAGAATTAGATGAACCAGTGAAAGTTATGAGTATCCGGTAGGTATTTAAGTTTCTCAAAGAATTGGGTAGTTAGAAATAAAGTTGTTAAAACTTAGAATTGTAAAATTTAGTTCTTAATCTGTGTTGTCCTCAAATAAAGTTGTGACAGTTATATTGACTGCTGGCTTGTGCTGTGTCATCTTTTCCCTGTTTCAAGAAGAGTTATCTGGGTAAACTCATTTCACGTGTACTGGTTGACTGAGTCTGCAGGATCCTAGACACCGTGAATCAGACAACATTCACCATATTGGAGCTTGTTGTTCTCAAATTGACTGCTACACTTCCTCACATTACAACATTTAATACATTTCAAAGTAACCGTATTCACATTAATACATTTGACAAGTTTCGGGTTGAACCTCTGACTCAAGAAGAAAATTAAATGAAATTACTTGTTTAAACTGTTACTAAGCATGAGTTATTCACCAAACACCAACTTCTAACATGGGCACAGCTTTTCACACTCCAACAGCTCCGAGGCTGGCAAACTGGCCAAAGGAACATTCCAGTAAAAACAATGGTGTCCCAACAAGAGCCAGCATGAGTGTGCAGGGAATAAGGAATGCACCTGGAAAATATAGGAAGGGATTTTAATGGAAGATCCAATCATCTGTTCAAGCTGAATCTCCTCCTTTCCACTAGGTAGGTTCCATTGAAATTATGCCTCATTGAAAGTCTGACCTGGGTTCAGATTTCGTGTGTGGACCAAGATCTAAGATTGTCACTATATATCTCAGGACTTCACTGGCTCAGCTTCCAATACATCAGTCTGGAAAATCTCACATTTGGCATTGGAGTGGATTGTCACAGAAAATCTTGGCCCTATTTTAGAGAAATACCTGTTGTACTTCAGTCCTGAGGGAAGGTAAATAAATAAAGTAATTAGTGAGGAGATATTGGTAAGCGAGTTGGTAAGGGACTAGGGCGTTAGTTAGATGAGGAAGTTGTGATGCAACTGAGTAGTGAGCGGGTGGTTCTCAGCAGACTAAGGGGGTAACACAGCAGGTTGTTGGTTGAGGGGAATGTGACAGATGGGAAAGGGGTTTAGTGAGTCAGTGGATTGTGGGCATAGGTATTAGATGTTCACAGATAGAGAATGGGTCAGCTATCCAGTGAGCACAGATCAATTGTTGTATGTTATTGACTAACCAGGGACTGGCAGCTCATGGTTATGCCAAATATCCATTGATGTATCTGCCAGTCTATCAATCCATTGATCCATGTGTCCTTTCATCTCTATCATTCCATCCCTCCCGATACAGCAATTCAAGGTGCCCATTCCCAATTCATTACCTATGATTGCTGTCTGATTTTGGGGTACAAATGTATGTTAATATACAGGAGATGATGAGTCTTTGATGCAGTGGCTAAAGTTAGAGTTAATTACAAAAATATTCTCATGTTTTCTTTCTCCTGGAATTAGAATATTTTTGCTTCCTTACAAAATTGTGTTACAACACTTTTATGCATTCGTTCTTCATATGAACATCATTTTTCATGACATCCTGATCTCAAGGCCTCATGCTGTTAGAACACAGCCTTCATTGACCTAGGGTTCTGGGGGTTTGAAGAGCACTTGAAATAAGCAAGTTATAATGTAACTCTGAGTTCCAGAGGCTGACTGAGAAGACCAGTAACTGAGGATTTCAGATACGGTGCTGTAAATATACCTGACGTAGATATTGCAAGCATTTCAAACAATAACACATTAAAGGATATTCAAAATTCATAGATTAACAGTTCTACACAACTGCCAGGGCTCAGATGTTTCATTTTGAAAGCCATCTATTAGATGAATCTTGTTGTTTCCCCTGATTCGAACCCAAACTCCAAAACACTATACAGCTAAAAACCCACGGGATTGAATTCATGGAGATATTAGCATTTCTTTGGGGATGTACCCAGACCTTTAGTGATAGTCGCATGACTCTCTGTCATGGGTGTGTGATGTGCAGTGGGATAAACCAGAGTGACCCTTAGTGAATGATAGGGTTAGTCCTGTTACGTTCGGTGGGCGGCACGGTGGCAGGTGGGTGGCACGGTGGCACAGTGGTTAGCACTGCTGCCTCACAGCGCCAGAGACCCGGGTTCAATTCCCACCTCAAGCGACTGACTGTGTGGAGTTTGCACATTCTCCCCGTGTCTGAGTGGGTTTCCTCCGGGTGCTCCGGTTTCCTCCCACAGTCTAAAGATGTGCGGGTCAGGTGAATTGGCCATGCTAAATTGCCCGTAGTGTTAGGTAAGGGGTAAATGTAGGGGTATGGGTGGGTTGCGCTTTGGCGGGTCGGTGTGGACTTGTTGGGCTGAAGGGCCTGTTTCCATACTGTAAGTAATCTAATCTAATCATAACCAAATTCTGAATGAAATGAAACATTTCCCTTTTCTTGTTGACTTGAATGTTCTTTCTAAAGAAATGAAATAATTCACTAAATTTTACTTTTCTCCAGATGCATTTAGGATCCATTACAGTTCCTCCTCCGTTTCTGTAAACCAGGTATGGGAATTTCCAGACATTGCTCAGACCCACAGCGTAACCAATCACTAAGAGCAGGCAATCAGTCTCTGAGGACCAGTTGCCTCACTCCACATTCTCATCACCTTCAGCCACACTTTCATCAGTAATAATCTGAGGGAAAGAAAGGAAATGGTCAGTTCAGAAATGAACATTTCACAGGCTAAAACTCATGATAAAAGTGCAATTCTCTATAAGAATATTCGATAAATGAGCAGAAATAGGCCATTCAACCCATCAGCTCTGCTCTGCCATTCCATCATGGCTGTTATGTTTCTCAATCCTATTCTTCTACTTTCACCTGGTAACCGATGATCCCTTTACTAATCAAGAACCCTATCTTTCCCCTACTGTACACTGGTGTTTTCTGCTCAGCAGCAGTTTGATGGTAGATTGGAAACACACTCAGACTCTGAAGAGAGACTTTGCAGTTCACAACAATGAAAATCTCAAAATTCATAGTTATCTCTCAGAGTTTTACGTGGCTTGAATGTCAAGTTTTGAGAAAATACTCACCCTGTCCTTTGGAGGATGTGTTTGGTGGTCATTCTGTTGGATCCTAAATATAATCTATTGACTTTGTTTCATTTTTGGAGAAGGAAGAATGATTCTTCCACTTGCTCAGGTATTGGATGGAAGCCTCAAGGAAGGCACCTTTGTCTGAAGCTCCCTAATGTTTGTTACTGGAATTAAGGCTGATGCAGCTTCTCCGTTGATGGTGACTCTTCCACAATCAGAAGCCAGTCCCTTAGACTGTCTGAAAGGGGTGTGGCTCGAAAGTTCTCAGCTAGTTCTTGATGAAGATCCCCGAATATTTCTCCTGTTTATTGGTCAATTTCCATATTAAACATTTCTAATGCAGCATATCTTTCAGAACACTCCAGGTCAAGTGCGGCTATTTTGCATGGACAGGTTTGAGTGCTGCAATCGTTCTGAAGGGAACGGGACAAAATGAACTTACTCCAAGTGGGAGCTCAGGCAAAGCAGAAAGCTGTTTGAACTTACTTGTTTAAAAATGGGACAGTCCATGCCAATACCAGAAAACTAAAGATGCTAATGTTCATTTCACATGTAACATGTATTTGCAATATTTGGATGTGCCCAGTGACATTGAGAGAGAGAGAGTGGGACTGATGTAGTGATATTGTCACTGGATTAGTAATCCAGAACATTAGGTTAACCATGTGGGTCAAGAGTTTAAATCTAAGCAGGGCATTTGGAAACATTTAAATTCAATAAAATGAGAAATTAAAAAGCTGGTCTAATAGTGAACATGTAACCACTGGTGATTGTCATTAAAATGAATTTGGTTTACTAATGTCCTTCACGAAAGGACATAATTGATTCTTACCTATTTTGAGAGCAAACAAAACATCCGACATCAACCTAAGCACCAGACAGGACAAACACAGCCTTGCCGACACTGTGATGTCCTCCTTATTTACATCTGGGGACTTGTTGCTTAATCGGAATAGCCTCTCCTACCTCTGCATCATGCACCATTAGGCTAATACTTCCCAGGTTATTTCCTCATATCTCCCCATGTGATAGTAATGCTCTTTCAGATAATTTCAATTTTTCTCAGGAAGATAACCCAATCATTTATCCCAATTTTTGACAACTTCCTCATTGTCCCATTTAATTTGAGGAATGTCCAATTCAGAAGCCTCTGAACTTGGCTCTTCCTTCTGTGCTGTAATCATTAACACCTTCTCTTGCTTTCCTTCCCTGTCAAAATATCTTTTGAGTATCCCACAAGACACACTCTGTGAGATTTCTTCCTGTCTGGGGTCCATATCAAGTAGTTTACCTCACTCAATGTCCTTTTGATTTTATAAGATCCACTAAATCCGGCTTTTAAAGGTTCACCTATTACTGGAAGTACCACAATACCTTATCCCTGATAGCAAAATAGCGATATTTTGATTTCTTATTCCACTTGCTGAGTCATTGTGAGCTGTGGTACTTTTAAATGCTGTCGAGTCAACTCCCTAGCTCAATTTAATCATTCTCTAAAATTTGACACATAGTCCAAATGGGTGGTCTCTGAATTCTGACATATTAATTTCTCCTTAATCAATTTTAGTGGTCCTCTCACTTAATGTCCAAAAACTAATTCAAATAGACTGAATTAGATGGATTCATTTGGTATATCTCTGATCATAAAAAGAACAACCAAATTCCCTTATTCCAATCATCTGGATAATCCTGACTATAAGCCCTCAACATGGTCTTGAGTGTTCAATGCCATCTTTCTAACGCTTCCTGCGATTCTGGATGGTACGCAGTAGATTTGAATTGTTTTATGTCTAAGCTGTCCATAACTTCCTTAAATAGTTTGGATGTGAAGTTTGACCCTTGATTTGACTGTATCTTTGTTGGTAGTCTGTATCTAGTGAAAACTTTGAGTAATTCCTCTACAATCCTTTTAGCTGTGATATTGTGTAATGGAACAGCCTCTTGAAATCTTGTCGATGTATATATTATTGTTAACAAATACTGATTCCCACTTTTTGTTTGTGGTAGGGGACCTACGCAATCAATTAAGACTCTGGTAAAAAGTTCCTCAAAATCTGGAATAGGTATTAAAGTTACAGGTTTTATTACCATCGGTGGTTTTCCAATCACTTGACATGCATGACACAGCTGGCAAAATTCAACTACATTCTTGTGCAATCCAGTAAAAATGTCTTTGTATTTTAGCTTGTGTTTTCCTCACTTCTAAATGGCTTCCAAGTGGTGATTCACGTGCCACCTGAAACATTTCCTTTCTATACCCCACTGGCAATACAATTTGATGAATCTCTGCCCGTTTCTCATCTGCTTGAATATGTGATGGTCTCTATTTCCTAATTAAGACATCATTTTTCAGGTAATAGCACACAGGGATAAATTCAGACTCCTTCTCTGTATATGCCTTTTGATACAATTGCTTTAAGTTTTCATCTTTCTGCTGAAACTCAATGAGTTTTACACAGGTAAAGATATTTGCATGATTATTTATTTATTCCTGTTTTATCTTAACTAACTGATTGAATACAGTCTCTGCTAATGCCACTTCAGATTCCTTATCTGTACCCTTTGATCTCTCCTCCTTCAACTGGTGACTCTGTGACCTCATTACTACACAAACAGGGAAGATTCCCAAGTAAGACTCTTTCATGCTTTAGTTGCTTGAGTATCCACAGGTCTTTCAACTACAGTAGGCAGCACACCTACCAGTGAATCAGCTGTATCATTCACAAGGACAAATTGTTTTCCTGGAACCGAGACTTTGTCCAGTACTCCTATACACATTCTCCACTCTTTTCTAGTCACTCTAGCATCATTTTGCATAATTGAGCACTTTTGTCTCACCATGAACTCTTGTTACCAGTAACTTTTCTGGCAATAGTCCTTCAGGAGTATATTCCTCCACATCCTTCAGCATCACAGACTGAGAGAATCCTGTGTCCCTTAATATTATAACCTCTTTACTTGCTACTCTAACATGAATAAACTTTACCTTTTCAGGTATATTTTTAAAGCAGATCTGGCATTTCTTCCTTAACCAACCTCTGATCAGCTTGTGCACTCTGATGCGGCTTTCTAGCTCCCACTGTTACCACTCCAACAACACTTCCAGGGTTATCCTGCTTTCCCACGCCTGGCTTTCCTGTGCTTTTCCTAGCCCACCAACACTGTGATTTCATGTGATCTACTTTATTGCAATAAAAACACTGGAGCTTTTACCTTCTTCGTCCCCTTCTGGGGTTTCCTTTTTACGCTGTGATAAGGTCTCCTTATGATCTTCACTGAGATCTATCTTACCCTTTCCACAGGAGGATTTCTCTTTTCCCCAGCTTCTATCCCTCATGGATTGAAATTGATGCAGGAAGTCAGACCATGATTTATGGACCAACTCATAATCATCAGCCACTTCAATTGCTAAGCTTGCCATTTTTAACTCTCTGCTCTGCCAAATGAATTTGCACTATGTCAGGCAGTGAATTTTTAAACTCCTCCAAAATAATTGTCTCTCTAAGGGTATTGTAAGTTTGTTCTATTTTTAAAGCTCTTATCCACCTACCAAAATTACTTTGTTTAATTCTTTCAAACTCAATATAAGTTTGACCATGGTTCCTCCTCAGATTCTTTAAACGTCTATAAGCTTTCTGGTACCAATTCATATGCGCTTAAGATTGATTCTTTTCCCTACTCATACTCCCCAGATACCTGCTCTGATAGCGATGTGAATTCCTCACTAGCTCAACCCACAAGTTTGGTTTGGATCAACAAAACCCACACACTGACTGGCCATTGCATTTGTTTAGATTCTTTTTCAAATGAAATGACAAGGGCTTCCACATTCTTCTCATTAAATTTAGGCCTTTTTTGAACATACTTAAACAGTTTCTCACTAGGCTTCTGACTGCCAGGGGCTTGCTCATCCTCACTCTCTTCCTCACTAAACCTACCTTCAGCCTGCATCTCCATCCTTTTGTGCTGACTTCCCTTTTTAAGTGTCAATTTCTAAAGTTCAATCTCTTGCTTTGTCTTTCTTTTCTGCTAGAGTTCTTCATTATCTTTCTTTCTCTGTGGCTAAAGCCCTTAATGTGTTTGCTTTTTCTCTCTCTTCTGATTTTAATTGTAATTCAAACTGTTTCATTTCTGCTGCCCTTTCCTTATCTCTCCCCTCTAACTCAAGCTGCTTCATTTACAATCGAATTCTTGCCATCTCTACAGATCCTGATAGTGTTTCCAGCAAATTTGAATACTGAGCTACTGCTGAATTCATCTCATCTTTCCTCACATTAGGAGGTAAATTCAACCCTAGCTTGTCTATTAATTCCTGCAGTTTGGTCTTATCTGCCTTTTGCAAAACCCCCGAGGTCACTTCTTCCACCTCCAGGAACTCCTTGGTGATTGAAAGAGCCATTGCCATCTGAACACGGTTTAAACCAACCAAATCAACACCTGAAATAAAAGACACTAGCAACTACCACTCGCTGTTTAAACCCCGCAAAAAGCCCCCAGTCTGTCATGGACTAGGTCTGACTGTAACTTTGCTATTTGTTTAATGAGGTGTACAGTGGATATTCCTGGAGTACATCAGCTTGGTCGACTGCCAGGTTTTAAACAAACAAAATTTATTTGCAAAATTATAAAATGAACTACAAAGAACAGAAAACAGAATACCCGATAACTTATCCTATCCAAACCCTACCTAATGATGCTGTTCTGAAAATTCTTGCAACAATCCCAGTACACAGATCCCTAAGCACAAACAGCAAACAATGGCACAGGCAGCATACAGTTCAAAATCAGAAGGGCAGAAGGACAGAGAGAAGGCTTCCAGTTTCCCCCATGACTCTACTCCCTCCCGTACTGAACTGAAGAGCTAGAGAGCTGGCCACGTCCCCTTGACAAGACCAAGTTTTCAAAAGGTCTTTCAAGCTTTTGATCTGAAGCAGTATTTGTTTGGGGAAACAACAAGGCCCCAGTGAACCATTCAAAGTTCAGGCACGATGGAGCCTGGCCAATTATCCCCTCTCTAAAAAAAAACTCAAGGGCAAACTAACTTGTACCAGACCATTACTGTGACAATTGTTGGGGGCTTATAATCCAATCCAATCAAAGTGATCACCCCTTTCTTATTTTTAGTTCATCCATATAGCTAGACAATCACCCAGGAATATTCTGTCTAAGTACAAGTTGAATTCCCTAATCAAAAACATCATTCCCTCACCTCTCTTGTGCACCTTTTTATCCTTCCGATAGCTTCAACATGCCAAGCATTAAGCTGTCACTTATCATCCTCCCTCAGCCAAATTTCTGCAAAGGGTATGATATCCCAGTCCCATGTTCCTATCCATACCCTACGTACATCTGCCTTACCTGTCAGTCCTCTTGCGTTGAAATAAATGTGTTTAATTCATTGTTTTTCCTCATAGCCCGCCATGCTCTTGCCTGCCTTGTTTATTGAACTTTCTCCCTTTATCTTCTGTATCAGTTCTCAACCTTTTCTCTTTTCTCATTGTTGCTCCCATCCCTGACCCCCATCACGGTTTAAGAAAATGCAGTCAGAGAGGAGAAGGGTATTATTAAACAGGAGAGGGGTCAGAAGGGATTTACCAGGATGTGGCCAGGTATGGAAGGTTTGAGTTATAAAGAAAGGCTGAAACGTTTTTTCACTGGAGCGTAGGAGGTTGAGAGGTGACCTGATAGAGGTTTATAAAATAATGAGAGGTATAGATAGAGTTGATGGTAGTTGTCTTTTCCCTTAGATGGGGAATTTCAAGACTAGGGGGACATTTTTAAGGAGAAAGTGAGGACTGCAGATGCTGGAGATCAGAGCTGAAAATGTGTTGCTGGAAAAGCGCAGCAGGTCAGGCAGCATTCAAGGAGCAGGAGAGTCGATGTTTCGGGCAATTTTTAAGGTGAGCAGTGAGAAGAGAGAGATTTGAACAAGATATGAGGCAATTTTTTTACACCAAGAGTAGTTTGTGTGTGGACTTCCTGAGAAATGATGGATGTGGGTACAATTACAGCGTTTAAAAGATATTTTGATGGATACGTGAATAGGAAAGGTTTGGAGGGATATGAGCCAAGACCAGGCAGGTGAGACTAACTTAGTTTGGGATTATGTTCAGCATGGACAGGTTAAACCAAAGTGTTTCCATGCTGTATGAATCTATGACTCTGACCAATCAGAAAGAGGCTGGCAAGAAGTCAGGAAAGCTCCAGAGTGCATTGCGATCCGGAACAGATTAGTGTTGGATCACCACATTTATTTCTGGAGAAGGTGGGACGTACACAAGTGTTCTGGTTTTCTGAAGGTATTGCTGAATGTGATGGTGGGATTTAAAACTAATTTTTGCAGGGGTCTGGGATACTAAATGGAGGTTCAGTAAAGGTTGATGTACTGAAAAGTATTGAAGAACCCACCATTGCAATGCAGAAATTCGTGCAAATATATTCAAGTTAGTGCAGAATGGAGTGTGGCAAAGATGGATGGTATTTTTTAATGCAAGGAGTCTTGTGAGTAAGGCAGAGGAGTTGTGCGTGTTTATTAATGTATGAGGATCTAATATCATTGCTATCACAGAGATGGTTGTGGTTGAGGAAAGAACATGATTGTCAGCACAATATTCTGGGTTATAGAATCTTCAGGTGAGATAGGGGAGATGGGTGAGGGTGTAAAAGAGCTGGTGTCACCACATTGATCAGGGAGTCAGTTACTCCAGTAAGCAGGAATAATATCTTAAAACAAACACAAACAATGCTGCAGAACACAGAAGGTCTGGCAGAATCAATAGAGAGATAAACAGAGTTAATTAGTTGAGTCCAGTACAAGGCTTCTTCAGAGTTGAAAGTTGTAGGAAAATGGGCCTTTATACTTTTGTCAGAGACAGAGGAGGGTATAGGGGCCAGAGGACCAGTGCAAAAGACAGGGAGCAGCAGCAGCAAGAGAGAACAGCTCCTTCGGGTGATTGATGGCGGTTGCAGCTGCCATGGTGATCGGTCTTCCTGTGGTTTTTTTTGTTTCTGCATGGGAGTCGGTTGGGGCAGGGCCCCATGCGTCCCAGATCCTTGGCTGGCTCTGGCTCTAGCACTGAGGTCACAGATGAGGCCTGAGCCAGGATCCCGATGACTGGTGGCAGCTTCGCAGGGAGAGCAGTAGGTAGGAGATCAGGCCCATGGCTCCAGCTCAGACATAGAGGCTTGTGGGAGACGTGGCAATGGCAGGGGTGGGTCCATAATTAAGAACTCAGAGCCCAATGACAAGACCCTGGAGCCCGTTACAAAGACCCTGGCTGATGTTAAGCAGTGAATGGAGGAGGCGCGGAGGGTATTAAGAAGAAGAGGGAAAGATGAACTCAAAAGCAGTAAAATTTTGCATTAAACTCAGTCTTTCAAGATGACGCTGAATGTGGTGACACATTGCATTTTGCACAAGAGAATACACTTTTTGTTGTATTTTTATATGCAATCATCACTCTTCCAAACCCACTGGTGTTTGTGATTCAGCCAAAAGATCATGCACCTAGCAAAGCTTCTAATGATCCAGCCAGATGGCTAAGCTGATCAGTAAATAACATTTGAAAGCAATGGAAGTTTTTCAGTAATTAGCTCTGGATCTCACACTGAGAGAGCCCTATCTAATCATACAATTCAGAATATTGCTTTACCCTATCAATAACCTACTCCAATACAGATGAAGACTTTTGAATATTAATGTGCTGCTCTTTCAATTGGTGACTTGCTGATAGTCAGAGGCAACAGTGTAGGAACCATACTATTTAATAGTTACTTAACTTTTCCAACTATAGAACTATTACACCTCACTTTAGTAAGCATAGTTATAATTTAGGCGATAACATTTCATGATGGAATGCTAAGAAAGCAATACAGATTTACTTCTCTCTTATAATCTTCTAACTTTAAACATTTGGTTAGAGGTGAGACTGCCAGATCAATGGACAAGCAATCATGTTTTTCCCAAATCCATGTACATTTCATCTTATATAGGGATTACAAAACTGCAGCCACACATTCAAAACTAATTAAAATTTCATTACGTAAAATGAACTCGGGTAGCAGGGGATGACAATTATATTTCTAATATGGGAGAAGACCCGTTCATTTTTAGAAGAAATCTTAGATAGCTTTTCTTTGGCTGAAGTTCAACTTGGTTTGGATTCACTTGGAAGCTATTCCTTTTAAAACCAGCGCTTTGCCCAAACCCTGAGGACAGGGAATGAATGCCCTTTGATCGTAACTGTTCTGAAAACAAATCATTTAACTCAATAGAAATGTTTAGTGTGGAAATTGAATGATTAGCTAAGTAGAGTTACACCTGTTATGAAACACAGTAAGAGGCTGACTTCTGACTCAACAAGAATAATCCATTCATGAGAAGTTGAAGGACTTTTGGCCAAAAGGAGTGTCCTCATTTTACTTCCAATTCTTGTGCAAGTGGAAGAATAGTTCATTGATGTCTGAAAATGGACCGAAGGCATTTATTTCGGTTCTTACTGAATGACAATCGGCCAAACCCTCCACAGGATACGGTGAGTATTTCAACAAAACAAAACAGTAAAAATCCATGTAAGACAATTTGAGATACTGTTGATTTGTAGATTTTGGTCGTTGTGAATTGTAGACTCTCTGTGGACATCTGGCTGTTTCTAACCTGACAGACATTGCTGCTAAATAGAGAACTGCACCATTTTCCGATAGTTGTGGGAGTGGTGACTATACATTTCACTTGAGATCTAGTCTGAGAAAGATTAATGTCTGAGCTTGCCATTTCAATTCTTTCTCCCAGGATACCGCCAATGAACATGGTGCTGTGGGTGATGAGAATGTGGAACGGGGTAACTGGTCTTCGAAGACTGATTACCTGCTCTCAATGATTGGTAATGCAGTGGGTTTTGGGAATGTTTGGAGATTTCCTTACCTGGCTTACAAAAATGGAGGAGGTATGGTAGAGAAATTAAAAATATCGGAGAGTAAGAAAGGCAGAACTAAATGGATCGATTTGTTGACTTATACTGAAAATTGTAGTTCAGTAAATAACAAATGTTTATTGCACTAAAAATGATATAGTAAATAATGCAGAGTTAAACAATTTCAATGTGAACTGGTAAATTCAATCCCACAGCTAACAAGTTTGACTACTATTTTCTTATGAAGAGAGAGATATGTCAAGGTAATAGTTTAAAATTAGCAATGTGATGCATCAAATATATGCTATTTATAAACCAAAGTAAATGGTTCATTTATTAATTTGCAATGTATTTTCAATTGATATTGTTTAGAATGCATGAGCCATCCACCTCAGATATATTTACTGCACAATGTGTGAAATCCTCAGAATAGCAGGCTCCTCAGTCAGGCCCTGTGTTCAGGTTTGTACATTATCATCAAAACTGCTCAAATCAGGGCTCTTCACAACCCACACCATTGGATTGATGGAAACCAAGCGCAAATGTATAAGAAATGTCACAACATGACTGTGTAAAGTGACCTGAAAAGATATCTGATTGTGTTAGAGAGTGAAATTCACAAAACGGGAATTTGGACATTCGTAGAGATTTCAGGGTAAATTTTAATCCACCCCACACAGTGTAAGCATGGAGTTTCACTTGAAAATTGAAATCCTTTCCGCTATTTTCCAGGTGCATTCCTTATTCCCTATTCTGTCATGCTGGCCCTTGTTGGGATACCATTGTTTTTCTTGGAGTGTTCCTTTGGTCAGTTTGCCAGCCTTGGGCCTGTTGCAGTGTGGAGGGCTGTGCCTATGTTACAAGGTGAATGTTTATTTTATCGATACAGTCGCAGCAAATTCGGAAAAGTAATAGTGTTGATTTAATAAATAATAATAAACCTCCCTTATCTGACAAAGGTTAAAGCCAAGCTTGTGAAGTAATGTTGCACTCTGATCTGCCATACACGTTATTAGATGTGGTACATGCTGTCTATTGGTTTTTGGCTCATAGTTTGTCAGGTTTTTTTTATAAAAATGATGAATTGAAACCCAGGATTCGGGACCTAACACAGCAGAGTGACATCACTGGTAAGGCATAAGTTCATTGGTTGATAATAGCTACTAACATGACTGTTATTGGCTACTTTCAGGTTGAAGGTAAATAAGGGAAATATTTAAGGTTACAAATTAAAAGATCAGTTGGAATTTTTTGAAAAAAAACAAATTAAGAACTTTTTAAATAAAATCGAGATGTAGGGCTAGACAATATCTTGTAACTGCATGAAATTGGAGTTGATGGACCCTACTGAGGAGCTGAAAATGTGTTGCTGGAAAAGCGCAGCAGGTCAGGCTGCATCCAAGGAGCAGGAGAATCGACGTTTCGGGCATGAGCCCTTCTTCAGGAATGAGAAGAGTGTGCCAAGCAGGCTAAGATAAAAGGTAGGGAGGAGGGACTTGGGGGAGGGGTGTTGGAAGTGCGATAGATGGAAGGAGGTTAAGGTGAGGGTGATAGGTTGGAGTGGGGGTTGTGGCGGAGAGGTCAGGAAGAAGATTGCAGGTTAGGAAGGTGGTGCTGAGTTCGAGGGTTGGGACTGAGACAAGGTGGGGGAGGGGAAATGAGGAAACTGGAGAAATCTGAGTTCATCCCTTATGGTTGGAGGGTCCCTAGGCAGAAGATGAGGCACTCTTCCTCCAGCCATCGTGTTGCTATGGTCTGGTGATGGAGGAGTCCAAGGACCTGCATGTCCTTGGCGGAGTGGGAGGGGGAGTTGAAGTGTTGAGCCACGGGGTGGTTGGATTGGTTGGTCCGGGTGTCCCAGAGGTGTTCTCTGAAATGTTCCGCAAGTAGGCGGCCTGTCTCCCCAATATAGAGGAGGCCACATCGGGTGCAGCGGATGCAGCAAATGATGTGTGTGGAGGTGCAGGTGAATTTGTGGCAGATATGGAAGGATCCCTTGGGGCCTTGAAGGGAAGTAAGGGGGGAGGTGTAGGTGCAAGTTTTGCATTTCTTGCAGTTGCAGGGGAAAGTACTGGGAGTGGAGGTTGGGTTGGTGGGGGGTGTGGACCTGACAAGGGAGTCACGGAGGGAGTGGTCTTTTCGGAACGCTGATAGGGGAGGGGAGGGAAATATATCCCTGGTGGTGGGGTCCGTTTGGAGGTGGCGGAAATGATGACGGATGATATGAGGTTCAATGTGACCACATCTGTGACAAGTGTTGGTTTCTCTTGTGTATGACCTGTCCTTCTTTGTGTGTGGCTGCATCAAGCTGTGTGTAGCTCCTCAGTACACAAACACTAAATCTGACTATGTACTGAGGTTCTACTTGTCCCTGGTGTTGTGAAGGATGGGACTGGTCTTGTTGCTGCAGACTGCTCCAAGGAATTTGACTGTTCCATATCGCTTTTCCTTTGTGAAGAATTTCAAAACACTTTTCATCACAGGTCTATTAGGAAGAGGTCAGTATGTAGCATCCTCAAGACCCTGTTGGAAAAGGACAGGTTAGTCAGCAGACTGTCAAAGTCATTTCGCAGAATGCCTCATCGCCAGAATTTTCCAACAAGCACCATGACATCACTTGGCTCATGGTGAGAAGGGCAGTACCTGTGAGATTCTTCACGTACGCCTGGATTGTCTGCGCCACTGCATGTTGCCTACAAATCGGTTTAAGGAGGGGGAGTTTGTGACTGTCTCACATCTCCTGCTGGAATATGCCTTTGCAAAGAGAGACTGGAGAGAGATGCCACAACTGTGTCACTCGCCCATCTCCACTGACTTGCAGCTGTCTGCACTGGACCCGCTGTTATAGGAGTCACCATTCTTCAGGCACCATCTCATCACTGCTGGGCCCATTTCAATGCTGCCTCCAATACTGGGTAGACTGTTGGGCCCCACAACCAAGAGTTCCCACTCCGGGCCTCCCGTGATTCCAGCCAGGAGTCTCCTGCTCCGCTGATGCCTTGGTGACACCAGGTGTCCCCGCTCTGGGCCTACTGCGAGCCGGAGTGCCTCATTCCACTGACAGGCCAGTCTGCTGGTGTGCCAAGATTCCCACTCCAGCCACCGTCCTCCAATATGCCAGCACTGGCACCTTAAAGAGTCCATCACCTCCGTCTCCGATTGCTGGAGGAGCAGGGGAATGTCCTTGCTACCATCACTGCCACCTCCAATTACCGGAAGGCTGTCACCACTCCGTGTAAAGCCTGCTCTTGTTGCCTCTGACCAACCCACCAAAGAAACGAGAAATGAAAAGAAAAAAAATCAAGAGAGAGCAGAAATTAAAAGATTTTTAAAACGTAGATGGAAGTGGATGAGCTCTAGATAAGAGTCTGCATGCAGCCCTGCTACACTGTCGCCATCTTGGAAAATTGAGGGTTTGCAGAGCAAAAATGACCCTGACAAGAGTTATGTCCAGGCCTCCCAGCAGCAGTCAGGATATGGGTCAGAAAATAAATCAGGAGGTAGAAAAGGCATGTAAAAAATGATGCACAATTGCAGTAATCATGGGAGTCTTCAATATACAACTGGATGAGGAAAATCAGGTTGGTAGGGGATCCAATAAAAAAGGGATTTGCAGAATGTCTACGAGGTGATTTGTTCGAGCAACTTGTGATAGAGCCCTCCAGGGGACAGGCAATTCTGGATTTGGTGCTGTGTAATGAGGTAAACTCGATTAAGGAGCTTAAGGTGAATGATCCATCGGGGGCAGTGGCCATAATATGATAAAATTCACCCTTCAGTTTGAAATGGAAGAGCAGGAATCTGGTGTAAGATCTTTACAATTGAGTCAATGCAACCAGAAAGCCATGAGGGAGGGGCTGAGCTGAGTTGATTGGAAGGGGACCATAACAGGGAGGACGGTAGAGCAGCAATAGCAGGAGTTTCTGGAGGTAGTTTGAGGGGCAAAACAGAAATTCATCCCAAGGAAGAAGAAACATAGTAAAGGGAGGATGAGGCAACCACGGCAGACAAGGGAAGTCAGGAATAGCATCAAATCAAAAGGAAAAGCATCCAATGTGGTGAAAATTAGTGGGAAGTCTGGAAATTTGGAGGCAGTTAAAAACTAGCAGAGGATACTTACAAAAGCAATAAGGGGGAAGAAGATGAAATCTGACGATAAGCAGATTGTAATATAAAAGAAGATTGCAAGAGTTGCTTTAGATGCATAAAAGGTCAGAAAGAGGTGAGAGTGGACATTGGACCATTAGAAAATGAGGCTGGGGAAGTAGTAATGGGGAACAAAGAAATGGTGAAGAAAGTGAATAGGGACTTTGCATCAGTCTTCACTGGTGGAAGGCACCATTAGTGTGCCAGGATGTCAAGAGTCAGGAGGCAGAGGTGAGTGTAGGGGCCATTCCTGTGGGGAAGGTGCTGGGGAAGCTGCAAGGTCTGTAGGTGAGTAATTCAGCTGGGTCAGATGGACTACACCCCAGAATCCTGAAGGTGATAGCTGAGGAGATTGTACAGGCATTGTTGGTGAACATTCAGGAATCACTGGAGTCAAGGAAGTTGCCAGACAACTGGAAAATGGTTAATGTAACATCCCTGTTTCGGAAGGTATGGAGGCAGAAGGGAGGAAACTATAAGCCGGTCAGTCTGACCTTGATCATTTATAAGATTTTACAGTCCATTATTAAGGATGAGATTGTGGAGGGTTTGGAAGTGCATGGTAAAGTAGGGCTGAGTTAGCACAGCTTCATCGAGGGTAGGTCATGTCTGACAAGTTTGTTAGAATTCTTGAAGGTGGTAATGAGCAGGTTAGACGAAGGAGAACCAATGGATGTGATCTATTTGAATTTCCAGAAGGCCTAAAATCAGGAGCCATGTCCGAAGCTGCTAAATGGGATAAGAGCCGGTGGTGTTAGGGGCAAGGTCCTGACATGGTTAGATTAGTGTGGAAATAGGCCCTTTGGCCCAACAAGTCTACACTGACTCTCCAAACAGTAACCCATCCAGACATGGATAGAGGATTGGCTGACTGGCAGAGGGCAGAGATTAGGGATAAATCCACCAGTTCCACAAGGACTGTTAGGACCACAACATTATACATTAACAATCTGGACAAAGGGACTGGGGGCATCGTTGCTACGTTTGCAGTTGTCGCAAAGATTGGTAGAGGGACAGGAAGGGCTGAGGAAGTGGGAAGGCTGCAGAAGTACTTACAGTAGTGAGGAGAGTGGGCAAAGAAATGGCAGATGGAATACAGGATGGGAAATTGTGAGAGTTATGCAATTTGGTAAGAAGAATAGAAACAAAGACTATTTTCAAATTGGGGAAAGGCTTTGGAAAACCGAAACATAAAGGGTAGGAGTTTAGGATTCCCTTAAAGTTAACATGCAGGTTCAGTTGGCAGGTAGGAAGGCAAATACAGCGTTAACATTCATTTCAAGAGGGTTAGGATATAAGAGCAGAGATGTGCTACTGAGGTTCTATAAGGCTCTGGTCAGACGGCATTTGAAATATATGAAAATGTTTGGACCCCATGTCTCAGAGAGGATGTTCTGGCCTTGGAGGGGTCCAGAGGAGGTTTACAAGAATGATCCCAGGGATGAAGGGATTGTCAAATGAGGAACAGTTAAGGACTCAAAGGAGCCGAGGAGGATTTACAGAATAATGACATTTACAGAATAATGAAATTTACAGAATAATGAATGGTCTGAATAGAGTAAACCTGGAGAAGATGTTTCCACTAGTAGGAGAGACTGGGACATGAGGGAACAACCTCAAGCTGAAGGGACAACTCATCAGAACTGAGATAAAGAGGAATGTCCACAGCCAGAGGATGGTGACTCTGTGGAACTCATTGATGCAGCAGGTTGTGGAGGCCAAGTCATTGAGTATACTCAAGACAGAGATAGATAGGTTCTTGGTGGTAAGGGGTGCAAGAGTTATGGGGAGAACTCAAGAGAATGAGGTTCAAAAATATATCAGCCATGACTGAATGGCAGAGCAGACTCAGTGGGATGAATGGCCTAATTCTGCTCCTATATCTTATGACCTTATGGCCTAAGACTGGGCATGTGTGATTATCACCACTCACAATGATAATGGTGTCCTAAAGAATTAGTGAGAGGGCATATAAAGGTGAAGACAAGGAGCATCATTCTTGTAATCTAGACAAAGAACTATAACATAATTAACATTTCCTGTTTAATACAAAAAGCCTTTGAGATCTTTACTGTTGGACACTGAATGTTGAAGCAGCCAACATAATCGATTAAACAAAACCGATATTTCCCCAAAGGTGTGGTCAGCCACGGCAGTCTCCCTGTTCTGTCCTGTGCTCACTGAAAGAAAATCCAATTTGGTTGAATGACCAGCCAAATGCATGTCAAATACATTATTTTAAATCAATAATTCACAAACCAGACTCCCCTGTTCTTTCTTCTGTTTTCAGGTGTGGGGATTGCTATGATGCTTCTGATTACAATGTCCAACATTTCGTACAACTGCATCGTTGGCTACAGTCTATACTACCTGTTTGCTTCCTTCCAATCACCCCTACCATGGGCAGACTGCTTCAGTTGGTGGGGAGCAGATGAAACATGCAGCAGGACCCCCAAAGGTACAGTGTTAGCTTCTACTGGGGAAAGTGTACACACTGACTGTTCATTGTTCATTCTGTCAGTCTGAGTGAGGTGGAGAGAATGAACAATAGTTTCAGTGACCATCCTCATTGTGGCCATACAGCAGAAAGACTCGGATAGAAAGCAGCAGCAGGAATCATGGCACTGAGTCACTGGAATAGCAGGACAGTCAGTCAGAAATAAATAGTGAAACATCAGAATTTAACAGTCTTTCACATGTCTCACGTTTACTTTCACCTTGTCAATAAGTCTGTGTTGTGTTCTTTCTGACTGCGTTCATTGTTTGTATCTCTCTCCATCCCTGTATTGTGTCTCACACTGACTCCCTTCTCTGTCTATTACTGTGTTTTTTGCAGCTATCATTTTCTTAACTTATTCTCTTTCTCTGAGTTTTTCCAAATATCGATCATCTCACATATATTTCTTACACAGTCTGACTCTAAGACACACAGAGTTTTTGTTGCAATTATTTAAATGTCTCATCTCTTTAATTTCATCTCATCTTCCACAATAACACTATTTAACTCAGGATGTCTCATGTCACTATCAAAGGTTCATGTTGTGTGAATTGACAAGACTTAATGTGAAATCTTGATGTGAGTCAAGTTGAAATTTCTGAAACAGAGGGCAAAATACTTCAGCTTTGAAAGAAAATCTAATTGTAAATAAACTGGGATTGTGGGTGTTCCCCTGACCATACTGTACAGACTGGGGCTGTGGGTGATCCTGGACATCAACTACAGTCTGCACAATATGGTGATAAATCACCCACAGTCCCAGTCTGTACAATACAGACAGGGGTCACCCACAGTCCCAGTCTGTATAATACTGTCAGGGATCACCCACAGTCCCAGAGTGTACAATACAGTCAGGGATCATCCACAGTGCCAGTCTGTACAATACAGTCAGGGATCACCCACAGTCCCAGTCTGTACAATACAGTCAGGGATCACCCACAGTCCAGTCTGTACAATACAGTCGGGGATACACCTACAGTCCCAGTCTGTACAATACAGTCAGGGATCACCCACAGTCCCAGTCTGTACAATACTGTCAGGGATACACCTACAGTCCCAGCTGTACAATACAGTCAGAGATCACCCACAGTCCCAGTCTGTACATTACAGTCAGGGATCACCCACAGTCCAAGTCTGTACAATACGGTCAGGGATCACCTACAGTCCCAGTCTGTACAATACAGTCAGGGATCACCTACAGTCCTAGTCCATACAATACAGCCAGGGATCACCCCCAGTCCCAGCCTGTACAATACAGTCAGGGATCACCCACAGTCCCAGTCTGTACAATACAGTCAGGGATACACCCACAGTCCCAGCTTGTACAATACAGTCAGGGATCACCCACAGTCCCAGTCTGTACAATACAGTCAGGGATCACCCACAGTCCAGTCTGTACAATACGGTCAGGATCACCCACAATACCAGCCTGTACAATACAGTCAGGGATCACCCACAGTCCCAGTATGTACAATACAGTCAGGGATCACCCACAGTCCAGTCTGTACAATACAGTCAGGGATCACCCACAGTCCCAGTCTGTACAATATACTCAGGGATCACCCACAGTCCCAGTCTGTACAGTCAGGGATCACCCACAGTCCCAGCCTGTACAATACAGTCAGGGATCATCCATAGTCCCAGTCTGTACATTGCTGTCAGGGATCACCCACAGTCCCAGTCTGTACAATACTGTCAGGGATCACCCACAGTCCCAGTCTGTACATACAGTCAGGGATACACCCACAGTCCCAGTCTGTACAATACAGTCAGGGATCACCCACAGTCCCAGTCTGTACAATAAAGTCAGGGATCACCCACAGTCCCAGCCTGTACAATACAGTCAGGGATCATCCATAGTCCCAGTCTGTACAATACAGTCAGGGATCACCCACAGTCGCAGCCTGTACAATACAGTCAGGGATCACCCACAGTCCCAGAGTGTACAATACAGTCAGGGATACACCCACAGTCCCAGTCTGTACAATACAGTCAGGGATCACCCACAGTCCCAGTCTGTACAATACAGTCAGGGATCATCCACAGTCCCAGTCTGTACAATACAGTCAGGGATCACCCACAGTCCCAGAGTGTACAATACAGTCAGGGATACACCCACAGTCCCAGTCTGTACAATACTGTCAGGGATCACCCACAGTCCCAGAGTGTACAATGCAGTCAGGGATCATCCACAGTCCTATATTTTTGCATTGAAGAGCTTCATATCTTTATTCCAAAAAAAACTCTCGAAATTTTAGGACATTTCCATTATCCAATATTCCAGAAGAATAGAACTCAGTTTTTCTCTGCCTCAGACGAAGTGATGGAAGCTGGTACAATTAAAACATTTAAAAGTTAGCTGGATGTGTAAATGAATGTGAAGGGTTGAGATGGATACGGGCCAAATGTTGGCAAATCGGACTAGATTAATTTCGGATATGTTTTTTAGCATGGACAAGTTGGACTGAAAGGTCTGTTCCTGTGCTGTACATCTCTCTGACTCGATGACTCTTGATGTTATTTGTTCCATTTAGTATTTCAAAATCCGTGACGAAGTCATCTTTTTAGTTTTTAATTTATAAAGAATAGAATCATTGTCTGTCTAATACCATACAGTTAGGGACATCTATCAACACCCAGAAGACATGGATTTTCCATTATACACCCACAGAATTCAGTGATGGAAGTCTTTATCTCCATAGGCTAGGACTCATTCAAGTAGCAATCGATTTCTACATCTTCTACTTCAGAATTTGGAATGTTACATCTTGCCAAAAATAATTCAGATATGAAGAAGTTATTTTTGAGCTAAAATTACAATGTAATTTTTGAAAACAGTTGTTTCATCTTATCCTTGAGATTTATGTTATTTGAAATTTCATTTTTACATTGCTAGTTTCTGAAAGTGAATTGATAAGAGTACATTCAACAATGTGGTTCATCTGGGCTCACAGTAATTATGGATGTCCGTAAGATCATAAGACCATAAGATATAGGAGCAGAATTAAGCCAATTGTCCCATCAGGTATGCTCCACTATTCGATCATCACTGATATGTTTCTCAAACTCATTCTTCTGCCTTCTCCCTGTAATGCTTGATCACCTTACCAATTAAGAACTATTTTATCTCTGCCTTAAATTCACCCAATGACTTGGCCTCCACAGCCCTCTGTAGCAATGAGTTCCATAGATTCATCACTCTCTGGCTGAAGAAATTTCTCCTCACCTCAGTTCAAAAGGGTTATCCCTCCACTCTGAGACTGTGCCCTAGGATCCTGGCCTCTCCTATGCATGGAAACAACTTCTCCACATCTACTCTATCCAGGCCTGTCAGTATTCTTAAAATTTCACTGAGATACACCCTCAAGGAAAGACACAGAGTCCTCAACTGCTCATCATGTGATAAGCCCTTCATCCCCAGGATCATTCTTGTAAACCTCCTCTGAATCTCTTCCAATGCCAGCACATCCTTCCTTAGATACAGGGCACAAAACTGCTCACAATATTCCAAATGAGGCCTGACCAAAGCTTTACACAGACTCTGCAGTACATCCCTGTTCTTGAGTTCTAGCTCTCTTGAAGTGAGTTGCATTTACCTTCATAACTGCCAATGAAACTTACATGTTAACTTTAATGGAATCCTGAACCAAGACTCTCAAGACCATGTGTACTTCAGATTTCTGAAGCCTTTCCCCATTTAGAAAATAGTCTATGCTTCTATTCTTCCTACCAAAGTGCACTTCCTCACACTTTTCCACATTGTATTCCATCTGCCACTTCTTTGCCCACTCTCTTAATCTCTGTAAGGCCTTCTATAACCTCCTCACTTCCTCACCACTACCTGTCCCTTCACTTAGCTTGTCTCATCTGCAAACTTAGCAACAATGCCCTTAGCTCCTTCATCCAGATTGTTAATGTATAATGTGAAGGTCCTAACACTGATACCTGCAGAACTCCACTAGTCACCGGCTGCAATACCCAAAAAAGCCCCTTTATCACCACTCTCTATCTTCTGCCAGGCAGCCAATCCTCTATCCATGCCAGTACTGTGCCCCAAATGCCATGTGCTCTTATCTTATTTAACAGCATCCTGCTTCAGTCACCAATCAGCTGAAAGGCTTTTAAAATTAAATGCATCACAAACTAAATATAAATGCATTCTTTTTGTGTGTAACCAAAGCTAGAGAAGGAGATCTTCTTTATGAAAATCCTCCACCTCACTAAGAAAGCTTCAGTACAATCAATAATTAACAATCTGCTCTGAAAACCCTGCACATGGCTTCACAGCTGTGACACCCTGCCCCCAACGTCCTCTGGAAATGTGATATCACCCCCAGTTCTCTGCCGATATGAAACCTGTCCCCACCCTCCCATTCACTGTTACCATTGGACTCCATCCCCCTCCACCAATGTTGTTGCTGCTGGAACCGACCAACAAGACTGCTCCCTTCCCCCAAAAATTCTCCTATCATCCTCAAGTTACTCTCAACATTGTGCTGGCACCTGTGTCACCCTGCTCCTATCCACATCATAGCTCTCGAATATCTGTACCTACATGCAGCTGTGAAAGTACTGTCAGATTGAAAATGTGGCTCCCCATTTCTGAGAGAGCCCTGAGTTGAATCTACCGCTCAGAACTGTGGAGCTCCATTCATTCATTTTGTAAAACAAGGAGTGGTGTAGCAAGGTATGTGAGACTCTCCTTCCCTGGATAATCCAGCCCATTATAATCCTTAAAGTCTTCTACAATAACTACTACTGAATACTTTTGAAGTAACTTTTTATACAGTACCATTTTAATTTGGTTTTCTAATTATGCAGACTTTTATCCAACAAGAGATTAAGCAGATTGAGCACCAGAGCAGGACTGTGCTGAGAGTGAGTGCACGGACTGTACCTCTGTGTTCTGATCTATGCATAACCTTACCCATGTAATCAAAAGGATTAACTAATTCAGTCAGAGTGAAACAGTGACCCTGGTTATATTTAAATGGAATGCAAAATTGATGTATAATACTGAAACATATTTTCCAGAGACTCTCTGCAATCTCACTCTGACTGATGGATATTTTGAAATCGTTAATATAACACAGCTGCAGGAAAACAATGGATCTTGTCCAAATGGATCAGAAATCTCCGATCCTCACCAGGGCCCGAGTGAGCAATACTGGGAGTAAGTACCTTGCTGCAGATAGCTGCACCAATAACCTGCACAGCTGGGCCAGTAACTCCTCTTGGGTTGGTTAGTTTGTTTATATGTGTTTAATGAGAGAGAAGTTGTTTCATTTTGATTGAGGTATTATTTACATTGCACACTTGTTACAAAATGGCATCATGGGAAGGAAACTTTTACTATTTAATATTCCTCTGGTTTCTAAGCATTGTAACTTTGACAATATTTATAAAGCAAAACACTTTTCTTTGTTTTCTTGCTCTTCAAGGATAATATTCATGACCAGAATTCTTAAACATGAAATGTTTAGAATCATGTGTGACTGATGTTCATTTCTCTGCTTTTAATTGTAATAAGTTATTATTTTAACACACAGTCCTGGGACTGGATTTAGATTAACTGTCTGGAGGTAGATACCATGTGTAGGAAGATGAAGGAGCTGAATTCATTGGAAGACATAGTGACTAAACAAGATAGGTTTCACAGTGCATTGTGAAGCAGTCAGTGAAACATTGTCAGAAACAGCTCTGCAGGGAATCTCCGAGTAAAAAATGAGGTCTGCAGATGCTGGAGATCACAGCAGAAAATGTGTTGCTGGTTAAAGCACAGCAGGTCAGGCAGCATCCTGTTCCATGGATGCTGCCTGACCTGCTGTGCTTTAACCAGCAACACATTTTCAGCTGCAGGGAATCTCATCAACTTGTTTGAACAAAGCTTTACATTGAAAAATATCAATACACACGAGGAAAAAAATGTCATACAGAATATCAAACTTCACATTTATTTCTGAGTGCAAGAATCAAAGCTTCTATAAATCAAAAATTAATTTAGATATTACACAACTCTGTTTGTTAAATACATTGATGCACTATGTCTAAAAACATCTGTGTGTAATGAAGAGTGTCCTAACTTACTACATGTTTTTGTTCTTATTTTCTGTAGTAAAGCAGTTTTACGCCGTTCCAGTTCAATGGATGAGACTGGGGAGGTAATCTGGTATTTAGCCCTCTGTCTGCTTCTTGCCTGGCTAATAGTTGGGGCAGCATTATCAAAAGGAATCAAATCTTCAGGAAAGGTAAATGATTGGTGATAAATAGAGTTAAAACTCGTGACAAAGTAACAGTAAAGCGAGAAACGATAAATAATTTGTGAAGTGTCTGGTTTATCTCCCAGGTGATGTTAACAGTGTCTCTATGGGAAATGGGAGATTCATAATTCATCAACACTTCAGGCCTGAGGGAGATCTGAAGAACGTTCTCCTGAGGGAAAGAACAGCAACTTCCCCAAACCCCTGCAATGTGTCCCTCATTCTAAGGGTTCACTCACTGACACTGGAATTCTGGGTGAATTTCCAATTGCTGTGGAAGGCTGAGGAAGGATTGGGGGTTGGGGGGGAGTGAGGGAGGGGGGTGTGGTGGCGGTGATGGGGAAGGATAGGATCAGGGTTTTATTTGAGTGAAATGAGATTTGTCTGGACATGAGAATGGGACTGAGACCTGAGGAACAATCATTAGGTGAAAACAATAAAATGCTGATAATGCTCAACAGCTTGTGAAGCACCTGTCAAGACAAACCGAGCTAATCTTTCACTTCCATGGACTTTCATCTGACCGAGAGAAATAAATAACAGTTTAAGAGGTTTCTTAAGACAATGGACATGGGGAATATGGTTCGGTGAGTTAAAGGAAGATTCTGTGATAGGTTGGAGGACAACAGAGGTTAACTAACAAAGCTCTGACCTTCATCCCCGTTGTATTGTTGGATAGGTTCCAAACCAAAGAGCAAATGTAATTTTAAGGCTGTTAGAAGAATCACAACATGTGACATTCCAGTGTAATGTGCCTTTAGTAGTTATTAATGTTGAAGGAATATGTTGTAACAGCTGTGTAGCAGTTACTGTGGGTGGAATCTGTTCATGACATGAGCAGCCTGTGCTAAGGTGAGATTTAATGCAGAATCAGGTGAGAAATCTCATAAGGTCCAACTTGACGTCAGGAACAACTTGCTGTGTCTTTTATGTACCTACCCAGTGAGGAGGTGAGCTTCTTGGGTAAGAATTACCTTTAACTGATTCTTTTCATTGTGTAATTTCTGTTATTATGTCTGAAGACCTGTGTCCCCTTAAGAAGGGTTCGAGATCGGTCAAAGGAATCGACAAATGCGGTCTATTCAAAAAACAAGGGTCATTAGTTGATTCAGTTAAGGTACCTTGATGCAATTCTATCCAGCAACACAGAGATTGAAGCTTCTATGTTCTGTGGAAAAGTTGCGCAATTACATTTGAAAATTACACATTATTTACATGTTTTTAAAGAAATAGTACAGTCTTAATTACAAGAAAGACCAATCACATATGATTTACAGTGAATTAATCTAATGATATTTTCTGGGAAAGGGTTCTTAACTACAAAAAAATGTCCAATCAATTGTAATATGGTGATATGATTGAAGACAGGCTAATCCAATGGTATTTCCTTTAAGAAGGATATCTAATTTACGTAAATTGTCATGCCATGTATTAGTTCAACGTTTGTTCAAATGCTCAATTAATGTATCAGTGTTTATCTTATGAAAACTCTATTGTCCTCATCTTTCAACTGCAAGTTAATTCTGCAAGTCAGCAGTATGTTCAGCAGTATGATTCACAGGCCATTTTATAGTATTCTTTTAAATCGAGAAACCATTTTGTTGTAATAAAAATCTTCATATTTTGTTGCCTAAATTCAAATTTGAGATCCTCATGTCTATAGGTTTAGCAGTGTTTAAATAAGCACATTATAACAAGGTGTCACAAAACAAAGTCTCAACATGCAAACCCTGTGAACTAGATGAAAACGCAATCCTTGCGTACATCTTCCATGTTACTATTCCTCTTCAGTTTGTCATCTGTTCCCTTTGATGCATTGATGAGAATCCATTTAATTTGCCATTTGGTTGGATAATATTGTCTTTATTCCAAGGTGAATGATGTATAAAAGTAGGCAAAACTTGCTACAAAGGTACAGCAGCTACTGTTTTGGTCTCCTTAGTTAGGGGGTATATTTGTATTGGAGAAAGTTCAGTGAACGTCTTTGTATTAATTCTTTTGAAAATATAAGTTTGAGCCTGTACTCACAGGAATTTAGGAGACCGAGAAATGATCTTCAAAGATTTCGAATGGTCTTAGAAAGCTTGACCTTCTCAGAGAATCTCGAACAGGGAGCACAGTTACAAAATAAGGTTCTCCAAATGAGGTAGAGATGAAGTGGAATTTTTAATCTTTCACATACTCTTCCTCCGAAAGCAGTAGAGGTCAGATCATTGAATATATGCAAGGCAGAGTTTGACAAATTGTTGATGTACAAGCGAGTCAAAGGTTCTGGAGAGGGCAAGTGTCAGGGTGATCAGGCAGAATCTTATTGCATGGTGGGGCCACATGGCCTTGTACTGCTTCAAGGTTTTATTTTCTTCTGTTGTACCAGTAATACAGGAAAACCTAACAAGGTGCTCTCCATGCTCAGGTGGTTTATTTCACTGCAAAATTCCCTTATGTGGTTCTTACCATAGTCCTGATTCGAGGGGTTACCCTGGAGGGAACTTCTAAAGGAATTGAATTCTACATCGGAAGCCAGTCAGACTTCTCCAGACTGGCTGATGCTGAGGTAAATACAGCAATATGAATGATTGAGTCTCATTAGTATTTTTAGTTGAATCGATTCGTGCCTCAGCACATTTACTTTGTTAGCTTGTCATCATTGATTTAAACTGAAAATGTGTTGCTGGGAAAGCGCAGCAGGTCAGGCAGCATCCAAGGAGCAGGAGAATCGACATTCCTGAAGAAGGGCTCATGCCCGAATCGTCGATTCTCCTGCTCGTTGGATGCTGCCTGACCTGCTGCACTTTTCCAGCAACACATTTTCAGCTCTGATCTGCAGCATCTGCAGTCCTCACTTTCATCATTGATTTAAAATCAATGTATTGCTTTTGAGTCCTTAATTCAATTCTTGGAAATTTTTAACAAAGCTTGTGATGAATTCAAAGAGTCAGTTTAAGGTCTATATCATCCTGCCATTAACAGGAAAGAAGGTCAGGGCATCAGCTATGATGGACGAGAGGATCGAAATTGATGAGGAATTATGATAGGGATTGGGATGCAATAGAATTCTTCCTTCATGCCTCCTCCTTTCTGAAATCTTGGAAATGATTTAGGAGTTTCAGGTGAAATACCTCATTGACCTACAAAGCAAATACTGACCCACATTTTGCTGTATCAGGGCAATAGAAAGAGCCACTCTTGATGAGCCTTGTCCTTATCCATTCTATGTCAATGATATTTGGTGCTGCAAGTACCTGGAAGTGGGAGATGGAAATGAAAGAACATTGTCTAAATCTGAAATCTACATTGGAGTGAACATTGGAAAGCAACTGATTATATCTTGAACCAGTCAGATTATCGTACTTGGAATATAACAATGCAAGGACTGAGACAGAAAAGGAAGTGTAAGTTTGAGTGGGTGACTTCCAAGCTGTGATTCCATTCTTCCAGTAGGTAGTTTAAGTGCCAGAAATTGTGACTGGCAGTAAGTAAATGCTTGGCACGTCATTAAAAGGCTACTTCAATGTCATGTTTCTTGAAACAAATCTCCGAGGTGATTCAGTCAACAGCATAAGGACAGAAACATCATGGAGCCCAGTGAATGCAAATAGGCAGACTAGACAATACCACATTTGTGAAGCTGACAGTGTCCTCATGCATACTGGATAATGATGGCTGGAATTTTGTATTCAGTCCAAAGATACAGCAGTCTTTGTGAATAGACAATGGTGAACACTATTTATTGCTTAATTTTTCTGACAGGAATTGGATTTTGATTTCCATTTAAACCATTTAACCATTGATTACATAATCCTAGAAATTACAGTGTAATTTTACTGGTTCTTGTTGATATTAAGCTACTGTGATATTATTACAATATGAAAGTGATCATTATTTATGGTAAAAGATGTTCTTTGTTGTTACTTTCACGAAAAGAATGGAATTAACTATGGTCAGTACAATACTGCAAGTGAGTCAGTCACTGAAAACCATGGCTGGTGAAAGAGTATACAGTCACGTCTTCGATAGTGCAATAGTCACGTTCCGTGTGACCCTGCGCTATGCAAGAATCACGCAATACAAGGAGCACTTACAGTGTTGCCGATGTAATCATGTTCTAGCCAACATACTTTTTGAATTTTTGCACTATAGAAAAGCGTCCCCAATCGTCAATCACGGTACAGGTAATTTGTGTTAATGAAACGTGCATTATACCAGAAAGACCTGTGTCAGATATCCCAGAGGAAATTTAACTGTAAATAATCGACTGTAGTGATGACTGTTCTGTTTAAGAAGAGTTACTGTTGACCAGAGGGAGCTACTTTGCTCAGTACACCATGGATTAACCACACGAGTTCTCATTATCTTCACATTAATGTCGTTTATCTGTTGTACATGTTTGTGTTTCATTTCCCTCCAGACATCTATTCTATTTTGTACTTACCAGGTCTGGAAAGATGCTGCGACTCAAATTTTCTTTTCTATCTCAGTGGGTTGGGGCACTTTAGTAGCATTGTCATCTTACAACAAGTTCCACAATAACTGCTACAGAGATACCATCATTGTCTGTGTTGTTAATTGTGCTACGAGTGTGTTTGCTGGATTTGTCATCTTCTCCATCCTGGGACACATGGCTCACATACAAGATAAGCCCGTTTCAGAGGTTGCCCAGTCAGGTAAACTAGAGCTGTTAAAATTGTCAAGGGTCAGACAGCTTTAATGTTCTCTGTGAAGTGATTCAACCCAACATTCCAGTGATTCCAGTGTCCAGACACAATAATCAATCCTCAGATCCAAACTGATAGCCAGGCTCTGAAGACACATTGTCATGATGTTTGGTTAATACTGGACAGGGATTGGAGCTGAATAATGCAATGGTATGCCCGGGGTTGAACCATAGCTCTTAAAAGTGAGCTTTTGAAATAATCACAGAATAGTAAATTTCAAAAGCACTCAGTTATCATTATAATCTGCTGTAAGATTTGCTATTTACCTTAGAATTACATTTCATATGAGCCACATTTTATATTTAAGAAGTAAATTTTGAATGAATTCCATAATATTGTGCTTTTAGGTGAATCAGAGACAGTTTTTATTTATTGACGATTAGTTACTGATCATATTATGTGCTCAAATATTCAATTTGACAGTAGTACATTTTTTAAAATGTTTAATATAAAGAGCAAGAGACATGGAAATGTTCTGTGCTAAGCCACTTGTATCGGTTGATGATGCTGTGATAAGTAATTAATGACCAGGTAAAGTTACAATAAAACACAGTTCACACATTCTCATTACTCCAGTAGTCTGAGCACTGAGTGGTTTGACAGCCTGAATGGAGGCAGGAACATAGGAACAGGGGTAGGCCACTCAGTCTGAGTAGTTTGCCTCACTACTCCATGTAATAATGAAGGATCAAACATTTCAATGTTTTTTACTCATTCCATTCCCTGACCTTGTACACCACTGAGAATCAGAAATATAATAATCTCAATCTTAAATCTTCTCAAATCTTGACCTCCACAGCCCTCTGTGCTGGACAATTCCAATGTTTCACAACACTCTGAATAAACTAATTTCTTGTCAGCTTGGCCCTCAGTGGCATCCCCCTTAGTTTTAAATTATGGCCGCTGGTTTTAGATTCTGCAGACAGAGGAAATATCTTACCTGCAGCTACTCTGTTGTTCTCTTTAACTACGTTGTAAGTTTCAATGCAATTGCCTCTCATTCTACTAAACTCTAGAGAGTAAGGCCCAGTTTTCCCAATCTTTCTTCATCGGACAGTTCTACCATTCCAGGAGCAAGTCTGCTGAACGTTTGTTGCACTCCCTCTATGCAATGACATCTTTCCTGAGAAAAAGTGACCAAACTATGCACAGTTTCCAGGTGTGGCCTAACCAAGCTGCTATACAACTGAAACAAGACTTCACTATCCCTGTACTCAAATCCTCTTGCAATAAAGGATGACATTCCATGAGGCTTCCTAATAGCTTGCTGCACACACATGGTAACCCTCAGTGACTTAGCACCAAGGAGACTGAGGTCTCTTTGTACAACTACACTTTACAATCCCCAACCATTTAAGAAACACTCTAAATTATCCGTTCAATTATTTCTCCCCATTCCCTACTCTCCAACATTATTCCCTGTTTTAAAATGCCAGTTTCACCAATATATTAGAGAGATTCTTTTTTTGCTTAGATTGCAAATGTCACTCTGAACTCAGTGTTCACTGCTTCTAAATATTATAATTTCTGAATTGAAAGTGATTAATATTACAAATATATAATAACTAATGTTTTTTATTGTAAACACATATCCGCACAACTTTGGTGACATGAATAGTTTTGCAAATGTTGGCAATTATTGGCAACTGTAATAAATTAAATGAAATGAATGTCAACAACAAGTTAATAGCAACATTCATTGTGTCATTTCAATTCTATTCACTGTTCAGGTTTCGGTTTGGTCTTCATTGCCTACCCAGAGGCCCTTGCACAGTTACTGTGGGCACCATTATGGTCTGTTTCATTTTTCTTCATGCTGCTCACTCTGGGAGTTGACACACAGTTTGCAGGTTTAGGTAAAAATGGCATTGCATCACTTAAAAATAATCATTTCTTTTGACGAAATTATGACAGTGTTGGGCAAAAAAGTGCTGTTGGTGATGTTAGTGGACAAACGCACAACATTTCTTTGTAGCAATTGTTCCCTTATTGTCTGAAAGAAGAATGCAGCTATTTGTCTTAAATGATTAGCACCTGCATCAAAATAAAAATTGGGGAAAAGTTGCATCGGCATCCAAATGATTTCACAATACAATTTGCACTAACAGCGATGGTGAGGGAAGGCATCATAGAAGATCAAAATGTGAGTTGGAGTAAATGAGAGAGATGAGGTTCAGTGTTATTAGGAATTAGTAAGTGAGGATGAAGAGTGTATGAGCAAATATTAAAAGAGAAAGACAAACCAGTAGAACTTATTAGCAAAAGCATGCAGCATTCAGAGTTAAGTTGATGAGCTGACAACACAAATAGAGACCAGTCACACCACCTGGTGAAGATTATTGAAATGTGGTTGCAGGAAGATCAGTACTGGGAGTGAAATGTCCTAGGGTAATGAGTATTCCAAAGGGATAGGCAAGTAGGAATAGGAGGTGGAGCTGTTTTATTGGTTAAGGGAGATATCAAGGTGCATTAAGAAAAGATATTGGCACTACAAACCAAGATGTTGAATCAATCTGAGTGGAAATAAAAGGCAAGGGAAGAAACCCCTTGGTAGGAATAATTTACAGATTCTCAAACAATACTTCCAAAGTAGGGCTGAGTATAAATGAGGCAGTAATGAGGGCTTATGAGCCAGCCACAACAGAAATTATGGGTGATTTGTACATAGATATTGATTGGATTCATCAACTTGGCAAGGGTAGTATTGAAGGAAGATTCATAGAGTGTCTGAGGGATTCTTTCTTATGGCAACGTGTCATGGAACCAACTGGATGCTTCACATTTGGTATTGTGTAATGAGGAAGGATTGGTAAATGATCATGTAGTTAAGGATCATCTTGGAAGGAGTGATCACAACATTCTATAGTTTCAAATTCAGATGGCAAGAGTGAAGACAGAGTCATATACAGGAGTTTTAATGTTGGCCAAAAGTCATTATACAGGCCTGAGAAAGCAGTTGGCCCTGGGGGACTGAGGTAAAATATTAAAGGAGCAGGACATTTGAAAAATGGTGGCAAATGCTCAATGAGTTACTAAATACCTGTCAATTAAAGTATATTCCTGAGAGGAAAAGGAATTATAGAAAGGTAAAAGATAATCCATGGCTTACCAAGGAGGTCGAGGATAACATAAAGACAAAAACTAGGGCATATCATACTGCAAATGTTTGAGACACTCTGGAGAATCAGGAGATCAATAAAAGGAAACTAGCAAAAACCATAAGCTCTGACACCAAAAGCTTCTATAAGTATATAAAAAGGAAGAGAGTAGTGAAAGTAAATGGTGGCCCTTTAGAGGGTGGAAATGGTGAGGTAATTATGGGAAACTCAGAAATGGCAGAGGCACTAAACCAGTATTTTGTGTCTTTTTGCAGTGGAAGATTATAATTTCTTCCCAAAATCTGCAGTTACTATAGAGGAACTCGGTGAAATTACTAGGGAAAAGGTATTAAGTAAACTGATGGGATTAAAGGCAGATTAGTCCCCAGGACCTGATGGCCTGCACCCTAAAGCAGCAGAGATAGTGGATATATTAGTTACTACATTCCAAAATTTCCTCGATTCTGGAAAGGAGCCAGTGATTTGGAAACACTTTAATGTGAAGCCTGTATTTGAAAAAAGAGATAGGCAAAACATGGAAAATTGTAGATCAATTAGTTTGACCTCAGTCATGAGGAAGTTGCTGGAGTCAATAATAAGGGAGAGAACTGACCACTTGGAACAACAAAGCTCAATTCCCCAGTGGCAGCATGGTTTCATACAGGACAAGTTGAACTTGACAAAATTGTTGGAATTTCTGAGGATGTAACTATCAAGTTGGATAATGGGGACACAGTGGATGTGTTATATCGAGACCTCTAGAAGACATTGATAAGGTGCTGCATTAAGACTGATACAAAAGGTTAGACCGGAGGGTGTTTGGGGTAGAGTATTGGTTCGGATAGAGGATTGGTTGACTGACAGAAAGCAGAGGGGTGGGATAAATGGGTCCTTCTGGCGAACTGTAACTATTGGGGTAGCACAGGGTTCAATCCTCTGACATCAACTGTTGACAATCTATATCAATGAGCTGCCGGGAGGGACAGAATGTAACAAAACAAAATTCACAGCTAGAGAATGAACTAGAATCTGGCAGATGGAATTTAACGTGGATAGGTACGAGGTTACATATTTTGGCAAGAATAATGAAAGAGCAAATTATTAATTTATCAGAAGCAGATTCAAAGTGCCTCAGTGTAGAGGGATCTGGGTGTCCTTGTGTATGAATCACAGAAAGTGGGGATGTAGGGGCTGCATATAATAAGAAAGGCAAGTGGAATCTTGGCATTTATTGTGAAAGAATTGGTTTATAAAAGTAATGTTGTCACAATTGTATGAGATGATGTTGAGACCATACTTGGAGTATTGTATCCAGTTCTGGTTTCTTTACTTGAGGAAGGATGTGGTGGCATTAAAAGCAGTTCCAAGGAGGTTCTCCAGGTTGATTCAAGGGATGAAAGGGCTGTCATATGAGGAACAATTGAATACGTTGGACTTGTACTCGCTGGAGATCAGAAGAATGAGGGATGATCTGATTGACACACATAAAATGCTCAAGGGGATTGATAAGGTAGATGTGGAACAGATATTCCTCCTTGTCGGACAGTCTTGAACAAGAGGTCATAGATATAGCCTGAGAGGAAGTAGGTTCAAAACTGGGGTGAGGAGAAACTATTTCTCTGACAGGGTTGTGAATCTGTGCATCTCACTCCCCAGAGTGCAGAAGAGGCAGAATCAATCAACAAATTCAAGAAAGGAATAGATATGTTTTGATGAAAAATGGGACAAAGGGCTGTGGGAAACAGGCAGGAATTGCGACCACTATAAGAACAGCCATGAATGTGACAAATGGTAGAGTGGGTTTGAAGGGCTGAATTGTCCACTCGCTCCTAATTTCTATGTTCCTCTGCCCAATAGCTATTGTGGTGATTTTCAATCTCAGATGTTAATGTTCTATATCTTTTCTTTGCTCTCATGCCTAGAATTTATCTTTTCGTTGAGACAGATCTTGCTGTTCAAGAGATGGGGATTTTTATTTACCTGCCTTACAGGGAGCAGGATGGTCAGCAAACTTATTCACTCATGTTGAAACTCACTCATGTTGAAACTCACTCATGTTGAAACACCCTACGTGATATTTGAGGATAACGATGATGCAGTTTTCCTCTGCATCAGAGCAACAGGAAAAATACAACTGGGGGAAAAATACATATCTCAGAGCCAGAAAATGGATGCAGAAACCTTTTACTCCAGGGCTTTGGTGTGTCCAGTGGTGTTTTGTCCTGTCATTGTGCAAGTTATTAATTAATGTCTTCATTTGACATTTTCTTCCATCAGAAACAGTTATGACAGCCCTGCAAGACCAGTTCCCTACATTGGTCCAATCAAAGCGCCTTGTTCTGACAGCTGGTGTTTGTTCGTTATTTTATCTGCTTGGCCTTCTATGTGTGACACAGGTAGGTTGTATTTCAGTGATATCAGCTGTTTTCACATGTACTCAGTAACTGTAAAAGGTGATCAAATTCACAGGATGAAAAAATAAAGAAGGCATTAGTGTTCTGGTCCTTTCTTTTTGCAGTTGTTTAATGTTGTGCAGTGATCATGTCATATTGATATCTTGCTGTGATTCTGAGTTTATTCTCAGATAATCCACTCTTACAATAGGACTGGGAAACAGGACCACGGTTCAGTTTATTATGTCATAAAATTGCTCAGCAGACACATTCGTTATCGCGGTTAGTTGTTACAGGGAAGCATAGCTGCTCTCCCTTCGCAATATATACTGCACACTGAACAAGTCTATAGCTGTCAGTGACATGTATTATATCAAGGTTATATGCTCATCAGCATGTTCTTCTTAAAATGATATTACTATATTCCTATAACATACATGAATGAAAATAAATATATCTCAGACTGGTTGTGAGAACTATCACTCCAAAAATAGGTCACTGTGCTTAGAAGTTTAAGAATTGAACTGTTTAAGACTTTAAGTGGTTGTATAATGAATCAATAATTTAATAATCCTTCCAGATCTCATGATCTTCTTTCTGTCCTGTGATCTAGATTTATCAACTGACTGTTCTTGGCTCACTGATATTTTGGTGACTTTCCTTTTGTTAAAGAGGAGATTATTTTCATGGTTGCGTTCAACATTTTCATTCCCTGAGTTTACCTCTGGTGGTGTTCTGTGCACAGTCAGAATGCTCAATGTTAGAATGTTGTACAATTCCCCAAATTATTTTCTATTCCTCTTTCTCATTGTTCCATTAGATATTGTGACTCCTTGAGTTTAAGGCTCACTGCACTTTCTGAGTACTTCTGTGGGTGACCATGTTCCCTGGATGGGATGTATGATTTAAACCTTTTACCACTCTCACAAACTAGATAATTCCACACCCAGATGTCAAATGAGTGCTGTTTTTATTCTGCCTGAATGTTCAAGATGTTTATCCCATATTTACAGGAAATTGGACTGTTCATGACTTGGCAAATGTGTCCTGACTTGCTTTTTAATGTGATTGTTGCTGGTAATAGAAAGCCCATACCTAGACGTATTGTTATGAAGTGTGACATGGCAATATGGAGATGGTGTCCAGTTGCTCATTTCATGGCGGATGGCTGAATAGTATGAACCATTTCATTCAGCAAAAATATTGGGTCTGGGATAATGTGGTGAGGCTGTCACATGATTTAGACCCCATGTAGTACACATCCAAGGTATCCTAGGTCCATAAGATATTTATCAGTGCAGTATGATCCAATTTCAGATATTTTCTCCAGGTACACAATGCACTTTCTACTTATGGTGATTACCATGGGTGTAGTTGAGTAATCCTTCCAGTGTCTGGTGGTTGGAAAATTGGAATATTACTCAGTGACTTGGTGAAAATTGTCACCGTGGATGGTAAGTAAATCTGTTACAAGCTTCAACCAAAGATATATTGGAATCTTGTGAGGGTAGAGAAATTTTTTTTCTGTTGATGTGGTGGCTGACTTTGACATGCCTGATACACCCTCATAGTCTTCTCGATTTTTCTGTTGTGAACTGAACAATACACAGTGAGCTGTACAGGGGCCTTTTTCACCCTATGCCCATATGCCCCTGGTATAATGAGGCAATAGAGTTTACTAAAGAGCTTCAGCTACAAGCATCTGTTTATGTTTGAAAAGCATGCCTCTTGAGGGTGCTTGGCTCATCCTTGTCTGGCTAAATCCCTTGGGGCACATCTGACACGTTTTGTATCCCATCAGGCCGGACTTTGATAATAACTTTCCAAAATGCCCTCAGTTGTGAATCATTCATTGTCTTTTTTCTTACTGTTGACCAATATTCATCTGGATTGATATTGATGATGTTTTCTTATGTAATTTTTTTGTAAGTGCAGCCAAACAGCCATTGTCTAATTTGGCGTTGGTACACCTCTCATTGTGTCTGAAGTAGCCCAGATTGTAACAAATATCAAAGTTATATCCCTGAACTTTTATGAGACATTGTTGTAGTCTTGACGGTGCACTTTTCAGTGGTTTGTGTCAAATCATTTTCAATGTTTTGTTCCTACAATGAATCATTTACTAAACTGGTACATATGGAAATTTGTGATAGTGCATACCAGAAGAAATGTTTTCTGTCCTATGTTCAAACAGTTAGATTGTTATTATGATAGAATATTGGATCCAAAAGCAATGAATTTACCATTATGTATGCCCCAACACTGTTTTGACAAGGTCAGGCCCAGTGGGAGGGATGACATGGATGAAGGTGCTCAGGCCCGAAAAATATTGAACTTGATATCGAGTCCTGACAACTGCAGGGACCCCAAATGGAAATGGGATGCTGACCAGAGTTTCCAGATGACCTTGGGCTCCTTTCATCGCAGCTAACCCATTTTCACTCACTAATGGTCCCCATAAGCAACTTTTCTTTCGCCCAGGCTCAACAGTATCCATTCCTTTGTCTGCCCAACAAGTGTTCTCTCTTTGTGTGGGCTCCATCTCCACCTGTTGTTCACTCCGTTCTCCCAATCCCTGTCTTCAGTGTATATCCCATCTTTTCCTAGCAACAATGAGTTCTGAAGAAGGATCACTGGTCCTGAAATGTTGACTCTGCTTTCTCTCCACAGAAGCTGTCTGACCTGCTGAGGTTCTCTGGCAAATTTTGTTCTTGTTTCAGATTTCCGGCATCCACATTCCTTTGCTTTTAGAATTCCGCAGGTGGCAGAACAGCCTGATCCCTATGCCCTTAACTTCCAGATACATGTACCTGTGAATGCTCCTGCATGGCTGTATGTGGAATACTCTCTGCTTCCCACCAGCTCCACCACCATTGTCACTGTTGGTGCAGCCAAGTGCTTCTCTCTGAGAGAAAATATGTTTGAGACACGGAATTGTTCATTCACTTTTAATCTGTAGCAAAAGCTTCCCTTCATTGCCAAGCCTTCAAATGAGGCCTTGTGCAATCATATTCTTCAATTTCTGTTTCTGTTGGGTATAATTGCGTTGTGCAGGAAGAGATCTTGAACCCTTCCCATTATAGTGCACATTCTCTGCTAGCCCTCTGTATGAGCCAGTTAAGAGAAAGATGCGGCCGTTAATGTTTCCTTTGATTTGTTCACACTCTACCCTCCTCCTCTACATTATATACCCTCCCCACCTCTCCTAGCCTTCTCCCTTTTCACCGATGTTCCTTCTGTTTCTCTTCAGTCTCCTCCTGTGATGATCAGCTCCTCCACTATCCCCTATGATATTCCTGCTTATCCAACACCACCACACTGTTTTCTTTTGGCTCAGTTGGCTGGATGGTTGGTTTTAAAGAGAGTGATGCTGGAAAAGCACAGCCGGTCAGGCAGCATCTGAGGAGCAGGAGAGTTGATGTTTCGACCATAAGCTCTTTAACAGGAAGATGATTCCAGCACCACACGTTTTGACTCTGATTTCCAGTATCTGTAGTCCTCACTTTCTCCTGGATGGCTGATTTACAATGGGGGGGGCGGGGGGGGGGGGAGAGGGGCACCAACAACACAGGTTCAACTTCTGCATTGACTGAGGTTACCAACAAACAATAAAAATGTGAATTAAGAAGATTGATAATCCAACCATCAATAAATCGTTTTGGAGGTTTGACAACTCATTCTGACCTGGTGATTGTATACCGATTTGAAGAGAAGTGTGTTATTTTCAGTTGCTCTTGACTGGTAACTCAGTTGCCTTGATGTTAGATGCTGCAACTCAGCATCATGTCATGATCATCGACATCAGAATTTTCTCCCTCACTGTCTGCAAACATGCTTAGCTTAGCCTAGCCTTAGGGGAGACAATGGCCTACTGGTATTATCAGTAGACTGTTAATCCAGAGATCCAGGGAATGTTTTGGAAATCCAGGTTTGAATCCTGCCACGGCAGATGGTATAATTTAAATTCAATAGACTCTGGAATTAAGAGTCTAATGAATTCAAATGAATCCATTGTTGATTGTTAGAAACACCCCTTTGGTTCACTAATGTCCTTTACGGAAGGAAACTTCAATTATTACTTGGTTGGGCCGACATGAGAAAATGAGGACTTCAGATGCTGGAGATTAGAGTCAAAAAGTGTGGCGCTGGAAAAGCATGGCTGGTCAGACAGCATCTGAGGAGCAGTAGAGTCGATGTTTTGAGCTTAAGCCCTTAATCAGAAATGAAGAGCTTGTGCTCAAAACGTCAACTCTCTCTTTTCGCAGCAGAGAGCGGCGGGAGCTGGGCGGAAGTTCAGGCGGAGCGCAAAGTCGGTCGGGAAGGTAAGCGATTTGCTATTAGAGTGGGTGTGTTAAGAACCTAAATTAAGAGTCCACAGGCTTGCTACAAAACAAGGGTCTAAGGAAGTTTTTAATCGAAGAGTGAGGCTTCAGCTCAGGAGTCTTTGAAAAGGAGGTTGAGTGAAGTGATTACGCCACAGTTGAAGAGGGTGAAGACATGACTGCCCAGCTGGTTCAGTGCGCTATGTGCTTGATGTGGGAGGTCAACGACTCTGGTGTGTCTGACTCGTACATGTGCGGAAAGTGTGTGCACATTCAGCTATTGACCGAGCATATTGCAGCGCTGATGAAAGAACTCGAGGACCTTAGGCTCATCCGAGGGAATGAGATCTTTCTGGACAAGACCTTCAGCGAGGTTATTACACCAATCATGCCAGAAGAGAGCAGAAGAGAGCAGACGATGAGGAAGGCAGAGAGGAGACAGTTGCAAGAGACCCCGGGAGAAGTACCTGTCAGGAACAAGTTGAAGCTGTTGGAAACAGTGGAGACTGATGACACTGCCAGTCCGCGAGGCGGCCAGGTCTGTCAATCAAAAGTTGGCGCAGAGGCAGAGCGGAAGAGTCGGACATCGCATAGAGCCGTGGTAATAGGGGACTCCATCGTGAGACGAACTGACCGGGGTTTTTGTGGCAGCAGACGGGATTTAAAGATGGTGTGTTGTCTTCCTGGTGCCAGGGTGAAAGACATCGCGGACAGAGTGCAGGAAATCCTCAAGGACGAGGGTGAAGAGCCAGAGGTGGTGGTACATGTCGGCACAAATGATGTCGGGAAGAAGAGGAGGCACATACTACAGCGGGACTTTGGAGAACGTGGAAGAAGGCTGAAAAGCAGGACGTCCAAGGTGGTTATCTCTGGTTTGCTTCCAGTTCCTCGGGCTGGTGAGGCCAGAAACAGGGAGATAATGGACTTGAATGTGTGGTTGGGGAACTGGTGCAGGAAGCAAGGATTTAAGTTCTTGAATCACTGGGGTACATTTTGTGGCAAACATAAGTTCTACAAGAGAGACGGTTTGCACCTTAACAGGTTAGGGATCAGCATTCTGGCAGGCAGGTTTTCTACTGCAACACCGCTACATTTAAACTAAGTAGCGGGGGGGAGGGGACAAACTGGATGTACAAAAAGGAAGTTGAAGGAAAAGTTAGAACAAGAGAAGTCAAGAAAGACAACTGTATCAATGAGGCAGAAAATTCAAAAAGGGATCATGCTGTAAGGTTGAGTGGAATAGGGGTTGATGGGAAGGGTGAGAGCAGTAACAAATTAAAAATGCTGTATATGAACGCACGAAGCATTAGAAATAAGATGGATGAGCTTGAGGCTCTTTTGGAAATTGGCAGATACGATATTGTGGGGATAACTGAGACGTGGCTTCAAGTGGACAGGGCCTGGGAAATGAATATTCAAGGCTACACGTGCTATCGTAAGGACAGACTGACGGGCAGAGGGGGTGGAGTGGCCTTGTTGGAAAGGGACGATATTCAGTCCCTTGCGCGGGGGGACCTAGAGTCAGGGGATGTAGAGTCAGTGTGGATAGAGCTGCGAAATACTAAGGGTAAAACGACCCTCTTGGGAGTCATCTACAGGCCCCAAACAGTAGTCTGGATGTCGGATGTAAGTTGAATCAGGAGCTGAAATTGACCTGTGGTAAAGATGTTACTACAGTTGTTATGGGGAATGTTAACATGCAGGTAGACTGGGAGACTCAGGATGGTATTGGACCTCAAGAAAGAGACTTTATGGAGTGCTTCAGAGATGGATTCTTAGAGCAGCTGGTGCTGGAGCCGACCAGGGAGAAGGCAATTCTGGATCTAGTATTGTGTAATTAACCAGAATTGGTCATAGACCTCGAAGTGAAGGAGCCATTGGGAAGTAGTGACCATAATACATTAAGTTTCAATCTGCAATTTGAGAGGGAGAGGGTACAGTCGGAAGTGACAGTACTTCTGTTGAATAAAGGGAACTATGGAGCTATGAGGGAAGAGCTGGCCAAAGTTCAATGGTGCAATACCTTAGCAGGGATGACCGTGGTGGAACAATGGCAGATATTTCTGTGTATAATGCAGAAGTTGCAGGATCAGTTCATTCCTAAAAGGAAGAAAGATCCCAGGAGGAGGCATGGGTGGCCGTGGCTGACGAGGGAAGTTAAGAAACATATAAAGTTAAAAGAGAAAAAGTATAACATAGCAAAGATAAGTGGGAAAACAGAGGACTGGGAAGCTTTTAAAGAACAACAGAGGATTACTAAGAAGGAAATACGCAGAGGAAAAATGAGATACGAAGGTAAACTGGCCAATAATATAAAAGAGGATAGTAAAAGCTTTTTCAAGTATGTGCAAGGCAAAAAAATGGTTAGGACTAAAATTGGGCCCTTGAAGACAGAAACAGGGGAATATATTACAGGGAACAAAGAAATGGCAGAAGAATTAAATGGGTACTTCAGATCTGTGTTCACTGGGGAAGACACAAGACTGGGGAAGACCCTGAGGTAGCAGTGACCGAAGGACCTGAACTTAAGGGAATCTGTATTTGCCAGGATTTGGTGTTGGAGAGACTGTTAGGTCTGAAGGTTGATAAGTCCCCGGGGCCTGATGGTCTACATCCCAGGGTACTGAAGGAGGTGGCTCGGGAAATCGTGGATGCGTTGGTGATTATTTTCCAGAATTCGATAGATTCGGGATCGGTACCTGAGGATTGGAGACTGGCTAATGTTATACCACTTTTTAAGAAAGGTGGGAGAGAGAAAGCAGGAAATTATAGACCAGTTAGTCTGACCTCAGTGGTGGGAAAGATGCTGGAGTCTATTATAAAGGATGAGATTACGGCACATCTGGATAGTAGTAACAGGATAGGACAGAGTCAGCATGGATTTATGAAGGGGAAATCGTGCTTGACTAATCTTCTGGAGTTTTTTGAGGATGTAACTCTGAAGATGGATAAGGGAGATCCAGTAGATGTAATGTACCTGGACTTTCAGAAAGCTTTTGATAAAGTTCCACATAGGAGGTTAGTGAGTAAACTTAGGGCGCATGGTATTGGGGGCAAAGTACTAGATTGGATTGAAAATTGGTTGGCTGATAGGAAACAAAGGGTAGTGATAAACGGCTCCATTTCGGAATGGCAGGCAGTGACCAGTGGGGTACCGCAAGGATCCGTGTGGGACCGCAGCTTTTTACAATATATGTTAATGATATAGAAGATGGCATCAGCGATAACATTAGCAAATTTGCTGATGATACAAAGCTGGGTGGCAGGGTGAAATGTGATGAGGATGTTAGGAGATTACAGGGTGACCTGGACAAGTTAGGTGAGTGGGCAGATGCATGGCAGATGCAGTTTAATGTGGATAAATGTATGGTTATCCACTTTGGTGGCAAGAACAGGAAGGCAGATTACTACCTCAATGGAATTAATTTAGGTAAAGGGGCAGTACAGAGAGATCTGGGTGTTCTTGTACACCAGTCAATGAAGGCAAGCATGCAGGTACAGCAGGTAGTGAAGAAAGCTAATAGCATGCTGGCCTTCATAACAAGAGGGATTGAGTACAGAAGCAAAGAGGTGCTTCTGCAGCTGTACAGGGCCCTGGTGAGACCACACCTGGAGTACTGTGTGCAGTTCTGGTCGCCAAATTTGAGGAAAGACATTCTGGCTATTGAGGGCGTGCAGCGTAGGTTCACAAGGTCAATTCCTGGAAGGGAGGGATTACCTTACACTGAAAGACTGAAGCGACTGGGCTTGTATACCCTTGAGTTTAGAAGACTGAGAGGGGATATGATTGAGACGTATAAGATTATGAAAGGATTGGACACTCTGGCAGCAGGAAACATGTTTCCGCTGATGGGTGAGTGCCGAACCAGAGGACACAGCTTAAAAATACGGGGTAGACCATTTAGGACAGAGATGAGGAGAAACTTCTTCACCCAGAGAGTGGTGGCTGTGTGGAATGCTCTACCCAAGAGGGCAGTGGAGGCACAGTCTCTGGATTCATTTAAGAAAGAGTTGGATAGAGCTCTCAAAGATAGTGGAATCAGGGTTATGGAGATAAGGCAGGAAGCGGATACTGATTAGGAATGATCAGCCATGATCATATTGAATGGCGGTGCAGGCTCGAAGGGCTGAATGGCCTACTCCTGCACCTATTGTCTATTGTCTATTGTCTCCTGCTCCTTGGATGCTGCCTGACCAGCTGTGCTTTTCCAGCACCACACCTTTTGACTCTATGACTGGGTTAGAAAATATAAATCTTTTATTCAAAAAGAAAGAAATACAGAGCAGTTAACTTACTATCTATCATAAATAAAATGTTAGCAATTATTATTAAGGAATTTGTGGCATGACAATGTAGGTTTTGAAGTAGTCAAATAGAGCCAGTACAGTCTTGTGAAGGGAAAGAACATATTTCACCAATTTGTTAGAATTATTTCAGAAATAATATGAGTGTTTGGATAATGGGGAAATGGTGGATGTACTTTTTCTTATATTTCCAGAGGCATTTGATAAAGTGTCACATTAATATTTATTGTAGAACATAGGAGCTCATGGTACAGGGGTTAGCATATTGACATGGACAGAAAATTAGCTGGCTAATAGTAAACAGAGGGTCAGCACAAATGTGTTTTTTTTTCAGGTTCTCATGATGTAACAAATGGCGTGCCTCAGGGTCAATTCTGGCATTTGAATGATTTACAATTTACATCAATGACATAGATGAAGCAGTAGAAGACACAGTTACCAAAGTTGCTGATGACATAAAATTGGAAAGTAATTTTCAAGGAAGACATAAGGGGGCTATAAAAAGAGAAAGATGGTTTAAGTCGGTGGGCAAAGATGTAGCAAATGGAGTATAATGTAGGAAAACATGAAGTGTTTCCCTTTTAGCAGGAAGAATAAAAAATAAAACATCATATCAAAATGATTAGAGATTGCAGAACTCTGAGAGACAGAAGGATGCGTGACAATCAAAAGTTACTGTGCAGATGCAGCATATAGAGTCATAGAGATGTATAGCATGGAAACAGACCCTTTAGTCCAATCTGTCCATGCTGACCAGATATCCCAACCCAATCTAGTCCAACCTGCCAGCACCCAGCCCATATCCCTCCAAACCCTTCCTTTCATATACCCATCCAATTGCCTTCTGAATGTTGCAATTGTACCAGCCTCCACCACTTCCTCTGGTAGCTCATTCCATACACGTACTACCCTCTGTGTGGAAAAAAGTTGCCCCTTAGGTCTCTATTATATCTTTCCCCTCTCACCCTAAACCTAGGCCCTCCAGTTCTGGACTCCCTGACCCCAGGGAACTTTGTCTATTTATCCTATCTATGCCCCTCATAATTTTGTACACCTCTATAAGATCACCCCTCAGCCTCCGACGTGCCAAGGAAAACAGCCCCAGCCTGTTCAACCTCTCCCTATAGCTCAAATCCTCCAACCCTGGCAACATCCTTGTAAATCTTTTCTGAACCCTTTCATATTTCACAACGATGGCACAGTGGTTAGCACTGCTGCCTCACAGCGCCAGAGACCCGGGTTCAATTCCCGCCTCAGGTGACTCTCTGTGTGGAGTTTGCACATTCTCTCCGTGTCTGTGTGGGTTTCCTCCGGGTGCGCCGGTTTCCTCCCACAATCCAAAAATGTGCAAGTTAGGTGAATTGGCCAAGTTAAATTGCCCATAGTGTTAGATGAAGGGGTAAATGTAGGGGAATGGGTCTGAGTGGGTTGCGCTTCGGCGGATCGGTGTGGACTTGTTGGGCCGAAGGGCTTGTTTCCACACTGTAAATAATCTAATCTAATCTTTCCAATAGGAAGGAGACTAGAATTGCACACAATATTTCAACAGTGGTCTAACCAATGTCCTGTACAGCCGCATCATGACCTTCTAACTCCTGTACTCAATACTCTAACCAATAAAGGAAAGCATACCAAATGCCTTCTTCACGATCCTATCTACCAGCGATTCCACTCCAAGGTCTCTTTGTTCAGTAACACTCCCTCTGCCCTTACCATTAAGCATTTAAGTCCTAAGATTTGCTTTCCCAAAATGCAGCACCTCGCATTTATCTGAATTAAACTCCATCTGTCACTTCTCAGCCCATTGGCCCATCTGATCAAGATCCTGTTGTAATCTGAGGTAACCTTCTTCGCTGTCCACTACACCTCCAATTTTGGTGTCATCTGCAAATTTACTAACTGTACCGCTTACGCACACATCCAAATCATTTATATAAATGACAAAAAGTAGAGGACCCAGCAGCAATCCTTGTGGCACTCCACTGGTCACAGGCCTCCAGTCTGAAAAACAGCCCTCCAATATATTTAGGAAAAACGAAGAGTGTGCTGCTGGAAAAGCACAGCAGATCAGGCAGAATCCAACGAGCAGGAAAATCAATGTTTTGGGTATGAGACCTTCATCAGGAGTGAGGCTGGTGGCCCAAGAGGGCTGACAGATAAATGAGAGAAGGAGTGGGCTGGGGGTAAGGTAGCTGAGAATGCGATAGGTAGATGAAGTTGGGGGTGAAGGCGATAGGTCAGAGAGGAGGATGGAGTAGATAGGTGGGAAGGAAGATGGACAGGTAGGACAGGTCAAGAGGATGGTGTCCATTTGGAAAGTTGCATCTGGGATAAGGTGGGGGGAGGGAAAATGAGGAAACTGGTGAAATCCACATTGATCCTATGTGGTTGGAGGGTCCCAATGTGGAAGATGAGGCATTCTTCCTCCAGGCATCGGGTGGTTAGGGTTTGGGGGTGGAGGAGGCCCAGGCCTTGCATGTCCTTAGTGAATGGGGAGTTAAAGTGTTCGGCAATGGGGCAATGGGATTGTTTGAGCGTGTGTCCTGGAGATGCCCTCTGAAACGTTCTGCAAGCTGGAGTTCTGTCTCCCCGATGTAGAGGAGACCACATTGGGAGCAACAGACATAGTAGATGATGTGTGTGGAAGTGCAGATAAATCTCTGACAGATGTGGAAGGCTCCTTTGGGGCCTTGGACGGAGGTAAGTGGGGAGGCGTGGGTGGAGTTTTGCAATTCTTTTGGTGGCAGGGGAAGGTGCCAGGATAGGAGGGTGGGTTGGTGGGGGCATGGACTGAACAAGGGAGTTGCAGAAGGAATGGTCTTTATGGACCATGGATAGGGGTGGGGAGGGAGATATATTACCTAGTGCATTCTCAGCTATCCTCCCCCCCAGCCTCATCCCTCTCCTATTTATCTCTCAGCCCCCTTGGCCCACAAGCCTCATTCCTGATGAAGGGCTTATGCCCAAAACATCAACTCTCCTGCTCCTCAGATGCTGCCTGACTGGCTGTGTTTTTCCAGCACCGCACTCTTCAACTTTGATCTCCAGCATTTGCAGTCCTCACCTATATATTTGGGAAAGCTAATATAAATTTATCATTTGCTGTAAGGCTGAGTGGATACAAAAGTAGAGATGTTAAGCTTCAGTTATACAGTGCACTGATGGTTCCATAATGTGAGAGTCTGTATACAGTATTGCTTGTATTATGGAAAGAAGGACACAAATATATTCAAAGCAATTCATAACAGCGGTAACCTTATTAAATTATGTGGAGGTGCCAGTGTTGGACTAGGATGTACAAAGTTGAAAATCACATATCACCAGGTTATAGTCCAACAGGTTCTTTTGGAAGCACTAGCTTTCAAAAGTTTGCTTTGAATTCAATGTCATACGATCTTATACTCCATAACCACCTGATGAAGGAGCGGCGGTCAGAAAGCTCATAACCTGGTGTATGATTTTAACCTTATTAAATGGTGGAGTAAGCCCCAGGGACAGGATGGCCTACTCCTGAGCCATGTTCCCTTATTCAGATATTTGTGTTGAATGGGAATATAGTTCAGATACTGAGTGGGGAGAGTTGGTAATTTCACAAATCCCATTAATGCAATGTTCCCAGGCAGTTAAAACTGGAGGTAAAGAGTTAAGATGTACATGAGGGGTCATGATGTCTAAATCTAGGATGTATTTCGATTAGATTAGATTACTTACAATGTGGAAACAGGCCCTTCGGCCCAACAAGTCCACACCAACCCTCCGAAGAGCAACCCACCCAGACCCATTCCCCTACACCTAACACTACAGACAATTTAGCATGGCCAACTCACCTAACCTGCACATTTTTGGAGTGTGGGAGGAAACCAGAACACCCGGAGAGTGCTCACGCAGACACAGGGAGAATGTGCAAACTCCACACAGACAGTTGCCTGAGGCGGGAATTGAACCTGGGTCTCTGGTGCTGTGAGGCAGTAGTGCTAACTACTGAGCCACCATGCCGCCCATAGGGTCATAAAGTCAGAGATGTACAGCACAGAAACAGATCCTTCATCCATGGTATCAGATATCCTAAATTAATGTAGTCTTATTTGCCAGCATTGGGCCCATATCACTCTAGACTATTCCTATTTATATATCCATCCAAAAGCCTTTTAAATGTTGTAATTATACCAGCCTCCAAAACTTCCATACACACACCACCTTCTGCATGAAACTGCGCCCCAAGGTCTCTTTGTTCAACAACGCTCCCCAGGACCTTAACATTAAGTGTATAAATTCTGCCCTAACTTACTTTTCGAAAATGCAGCACCTCACATTTATCTAAATTAAACCCCATCTGTCACTCCTCAGCCCATTGGCCCAGCTGATCAAGGTCCAATTGGACTCTGAGGTAACCTCTTCACTTATTTGATCACGTGAGATCACATTTGGAACACTGCAGGTAAATTCTGATCTCCCCATTTCAAAAATGACTTTCAGGTGAGAATGGAGAAGAGGGAACAGCAACATAATTGAATCCCACACACAAATGAATGAGGGAATATTGAGCATCGAGTTAGAATTGTGTTGGAACAGTTCTGAAGATGAGTTGTACCAGACTAGAATCAATATGTTAGTTTCTTTCTCCACAGATACTGCCAGACCTGCTGATTTTTTCCAGGAATTTCTGTGTTTGTTTCAGATTTCCAGCATCTGTAGTATTTTGCTTTAGTTATGATGTGGAAGTGACAATGTTGGACTGGAGTGGACAATTTCAGAAGTCATACGATGTCAGGCTATAATCCAACAGGTTTATTTGAAATCAGAAGCTTTCAGAGCACTGCTCCTTCATCATCTGATGAAGAAGCTTGTGATTTCAAATAAATCTGTTGGAATATAACCTGACATTGTGACTTCTGAATTTGCTTTAGTTAGAATTGTGCTTTTATTATAAGCACTTACATGTATACATTTTTCAAATCTCATCGAAGTCTGAATTTGAAAGTAAGAGTACGATCATTTTCCTGTGTAACATTTTTGAATTTTCCATTTAATTTTAGGCTGGGATTTACTGGCTAAATTTAATGGATCATTACGTTACGGACTGGATTCTCGTTATAACAGCTCTCCTGCAACTCATCGGTCTCAGCTGGATCTATGGTTAGTCAATCATAAAAGAGACCGAAACAAATAAACATATTAAATTTAAAGTACTTTGTGAAAATTAAGGTTTCTTTAATAAAATCAGACCAAATGAATCAGATGCTGGCAGACGTGTATCAGAATTCACTTGCTCTTCCTGACAATGAAACCTAATTGGTTCCAGAAACCAGCATGAAACACACAACATCATTTTTTGCATCCTTCACTCAGGATCCACTTGTTTTTTCTGGATTTCAGCCAATTTTACTACAGTCATTGTCTTGTTAATTGCTGATACTTGTATTATTGCACAAATCCAAGATCACATAGGGAGTTTATCTTTCTGCTGTTAGTTTGCTTCACAAATATGTGATGTACAAAGGTTCCTGACTGACCTTCAGTAGCAGTGATAATATTAGCAGCCAGCTTGCAGTTACTGTGTGTTTGTTGTATGTAGTGAGGCAGCACAGAGCCCAGACTGTGTAAGTATGAGTTTTATAGCAATATAAGTACTTAAGACAATGAGACCATAAGACAGAGGAGTTGAAGTAGGCCATTCACCCCACTGATTTTGCGCCACCATTCAATGAGGTCATGGCTGATTTGACTATCCTTCACTCCACTTTCCTACCATTTCCCCACAATGTTTGATTCCTTTACTGATTTACAATCTATCTTACATGAATAGACTTATATACCTAGCCTCAACAGCACTCTGTGGTAAAAAGAATACCACTGCACTCTAAGAGCAAAAAGTCTTCCTCATCTCTGTCTTAAATATGTAACCTCTTGGTTCTCAGGAGATGCCTTCTGGTCCCAGACTCTAGCATAAGTGAAAACAGCCTCTATTCCTATATCTGATCAAGCACAATCGTTAACAATCATATACTTTTCAAAATAGATCGCCTCTTATTCCACGAAATTCAAAAGAGCTCAAGCCCAAACTACTCGAACACTCCTGAAAAGAAAATCTCTCCATATCCGAAATTAATCTCATGAACCTTCTTTGGACTGCCTCCAAAGCCAATATATTTTTTTGAGGGGGAGATGATGACCTGATGATATAATCGCTGGATTGTTAACCCAGGTACTGCCTTAGGGATCCAGGCTCGAATCCCATCATGGCAAATGGTGCAATTTGAATCATAAAATCTCTGCAATGTGGAAGCGGGCCATTTGGCCCAACGAGTGCACACCAACTCTTTGATGAGCATCCTACCCAGACCCAGACCCCTACCCTATCCCCGTAATCATGCATTTCCCATGCCTAACCAGCCTAGCCTGCACATCCGTGGACATTATAGAGGAAATTAGCACGGCCAGTCCAACCAAGCTGCATAACTTTGGACTGTGGGAGGAAACTGGAGCACCTGGAGGAAACCCATACAGACATGGGGAGAATGTGCAAAATCCACACAGACAGCCACCTGAGGCTGGATTTGAACCCAGGTCCGTGGTGCTGTGAGGCAACATTGCTCACCACTGAATCACTGTGCTGCCCGTTTTATTGAATTCAATAAAAATCTAGAATTAAGAGTCCAATTATGACCTTGAATCAATGTCAATGATTGAAAAAACCCCTCTGGTTTGCTAATGTCCTTCAGGAAAAGAAACTGCTATCCTTACCTGGTCTGGACAACATGTGACTCTGGACACATAGCAGTATGGTTGACTCTTAACTGCTCTCTGGGATGGACGATAAATTCTACTGAGCCAGTGGCATCCTCATCCCATGGAGGAATAGAAACTGTTCCGAATATTCCAGCCATGGTCTCACTAGTGCCTTGAACATTTATAACAAAGCTTACCTATTTTTGTATTCTGTTTGCTTTGAAATAAAGGCCAACTATCCATTTTCCTTCCCTCATACCCATAAAATTTAAAGGCCAGGCTTTTCAGATTTATGCACAAGGAACCCCAAATCCTTCTGTGCTGCAGCTTTCTGCAGTCTTTTCAGTCAAATAATATTCAACTCCTCTATTCCTCCCGCCAAAGTGTATTACTCACATTTTTCCACTTTATATTCTACCTGGCTAGTTTTTGTTCTTTCACATAACCTGTTGTATCTCTCAATAGAATCTTTGTGTCATCCTCACCAAATGCCCTCTCACCTATTTTTGTGATCTGGAAACTTGGTGATTGTATATTTACTTTCTTCATTCCAGTCATAATCGAGGCCCTAGCTCTAATCTCTGTCATACAGTTACAGGTTGCCATCCTGAAAATGTCCCCACTTTGGGTGGCACAGTGGCCCAGTGGTTAGCACTGCTACCTCACAATAATTCTGTGTTGTTTTGTATCTTGAGGACCACAATAGCACAGAATTACTGAGCTGAAACCAATAGCTGAGTTCTGTAGACATAAAGATGGCCTCAACCACGATCTTGGTTACAAGTCATATTACATGTGAGCTCATTACACTGTTCTGTACCTGTAAGATCTTCCTTACTGTCCAATTTTGACACCATCACCTTGATAACTTATTATGATCTTCTACCTTATTTAATGTGTAGAGTTTTTGGATTAGTACTTGTTACTTTGGTTAGACCCTCGGCGGCGTGTGACTCTTATACCTACCATGTTATTCCAGTCCATCTGTGTGTCTCCAGAACTACCTTATTTTTAATATTTTTTTGTAATTATCTCTCTTCCTTAATGAATCAGATTATAGATCATCCCTTCACCTGCTATTCAGCTGTTGACACTTTAATTCACACCATCTGACACTCTTGATCACCTGCCAGAGACCTATTATTCAGTCTGTCAACACTCCACTCACACCACTTGTATGATATTTTGATCTCTCTGATTATAAAACTCTGTGTCTGTGTGCTTCTCTTTACTTCACCTGACGAAGGGGCAGTGCTCCAAAAGCATTTGATTTCAAATAAACCTTTTTGACTATAATGTGGTGCCATGTGACTTCTGGACCTTGTCCACCAGGCCAACACTGGCAGCTCATATGTTGGTTACAACTTCATTAAAAGCCCGTTAAGTATCCATACAAACACTGTCAGTCCTAGAACAACCCTACAGTGTTACTTATATTGATCCCACATAGCAGGCAGGCAGGGGGAAGGAGTGCCTGCCTGATGGGTAGGGATCTAAAGGTTCTACTGCATAGTGTGGTGTTGAGTGGGATTTCTTCTTTACCCCTGGATTGGTAAGATCAGGGCATGACATGACAA
>NC_083411.1:60797085-60799047 GCF_020745735.1 Hemiscyllium ocellatum
AAAATAAGGTAGAGAGATCATAATAAGTTATCAAGGTGATGGTGTCAAAACTGGACAGTAAGGAAGATCTTACAGGTACAGAACAGTGTAATGGGGTCACATGTAGTACGACTTGTAACCAAGATCGTGGTTGAGGCCATCTTCATGGCTACAGAACTCAGCTATTGGTTTCAGCTCAGTAATTCTGTGCTATTGTGGTCCTCAAGATACAAAACAACACAGAATTATTGTGAGGTAGCAGTGCTAACCACTGGGCCACTGTGCCACCCAAAGTGGGGACATTTTCAGGATGGCAACCTGTAACTGTATGACAGAGATTAGAGCTAGGGCCTCGATTATGACTGGAATGAAGAAAGTAAATATACAATCACCAAGTTTCCAGATCACAAAAATAGGTGGGAGGGCATTTGGTGAGGATGACACAAAGATTCTATTGAGAGATACAACAGGTTATGTGAAAGAACAAAAACTAGCCAGGTAGAATATAAAGTGGAAAAATGTGAGTAATACACTTTGGCGGGAGGAATAGAGGAGTTGAATATTATTTGACTGAAAAGACTGCAGAAAGCTGCAGCACAGAAGGATTTGGGGTTCCTTGTGCATAAATCTGAAAAGCCTGGCCTTTAAATTTTATGGGTATGAGGGAAGGAAAATGGATAGTTGGCCTTTATTTCAAAGCAAACAGAATACAAAAATAGGTAAGCTTTGTTATAAATGTTCAAGGCACTAGTGAGACCATGGCTGGAATATTCGGAACAGTTTCTATTCCTCCATGGGATGAGGATGCCACTGGCTCAGTAGAATTTATCGTCCATCCCAGAGAGCAGTTAAGAGTCAACCATACTGCTATGTGTCCAGAGTCACATGTTGTCCAGACCAGGTAAGGATAGCAGTTTCTTTCCCTGAAGGACATTAGCAAACCAGAGGGGTTTTTTTCAATCATTGACATTGATTCAAGGTCATAATTGGACTCTTAATTCTAGATTTTTATTGAATTCAATAAAACGGGGCAGCACAGTGATTCAGTGGTGAGCAATGTTGCCTCACAGCACCACGGACCTGGGTTCAAATCCAGCCTCAGGTGGCTGTCTGTGTGGATTTTGCACATTCTCCCATGTCTGTATGGGTTTCCTCCAGGTGCTCCAGTTTCCTCCCACAGTCCAAAGTTATGCAGCTTGGTTGGACTGGCCGTGCTAATTTCCTCTATAATGTCCACGGATGTGCAGGCTAGGTTGGTTAGGCATGGGAAATGCATGATTACGGGGATAGGGTAGGGGTCTGGGTCTGGGTAGGATGCTCATCAAAGAGTTGGTGTGCACTCGTTGGGCTAAATGGCCCGCTTCCACATTGCAGAGATTTTATGATTCAAATTGCACCATTTGCCATGATGGGATTCGAGCCTGGATCCCTAAGGCAGTACCTGGGTTAACAATCCAGCGATTATATCATCAGGTCATCATCTCCCCCTCAAAAAAAATATATTGGCTTTGGAGGCAGTCCAAAGAAGGTTCATGAGATTAATTTCGGATATGGAGAGATTTTCTTTTCAGGAGTGTTCGAGTAGTTTGGGCTTGAGCTCTTTTGAATTTCGTGGAATAAGAGGCGATCTATTTTGAAAAGTATATGATTGTTAACGATTGTGCTTGATCAGATATAGGAATAGAGGCTGTTTTCACTTATGCTAGAGTCTGGGACCAGAAGGCATCTCCTGAGAACCAAGAGGTTACATATTTAAGACAGAGATGAGGAAGACTTTTTGCTCTTAGAGTGCAGTGGTATTCTTTTTACCACAGAGTGCTGTTGAGGCTAGGTATATAAGTCTATTCATGTAAGATAGATTGTAAATCAGTAAAGGAATCAAACATTGTGGGGAAATGGTAGGAAAGTGGAGTGAAGGATAGTCAAATCAGCCATGACCTCATTGAATGGTGGCGCAAAATCAGTGGGGTGAATGGCCTACTT
>NC_083411.1:60855397-60979740 GCF_020745735.1 Hemiscyllium ocellatum
AACTACTTAGATTTATATAGAGTTTTGCCCTTAAACATCAGTGACAAAACTGAAATATGTTACAAGGGCAGAAAGAATACGTAGAGGCTCCTCCAGCCTGGCGTTCAACACACAATCTGATGAATTTCTGCTTAGCCTAGTGCTCAGAAAGTGACCTTTTATCCTGAGGCTAGACTTCCATGTTCTAGATTCTCCAGTCAAACAAAATAAAGGGTGGGATATTCTGTTCTCAGAGCTGGTGAAAAGATTGGTAGATGGGTGAACTTGATCGGGTGAGAGGCAAAAAAGTCACATTCTCACTGTTTAATTAACCTTCAACAAATAATTTCTCCACTTTCAGGTGCTGGGTTAGTTATCTCACCAGCAAGTTATGAGTACGATGGATCATGAGTAAGTCTCAGCACTTGCCTTAGATTACACAGTGTATTTTATTACATGACAGTAACTACGTACAGGTTACACTAATCCTTAATGCATTTTGATTTATTATCAGCCATATGCAGCAAAGACATGGTGTATCTCCATCAGGAGACCAGTTCAGACTCCAATTGATTCCTAACCCAGAATGTGGGACATCAGCAGATTGGGTGGAGATCAATGTAGCTCAAACATTAACTCTTTCAGAGTGTTAGTTTATACAGTAGACACCCATGAGGATCCACAGACTGATGTGGGGTTGTTGTACTGCACTGTGCGTGCTTCCACAGGGGTCATTCTAAAGCAGACCACAGTATTATGGACGAGACCAGACCCTTCTAAGATATAGTAAAGAGATAGCCTCGACCCTACCTTTAATATTTATTTCCAGGCTAGTGTAAGGTGCTGTCTTCCAGATTTGATTTGATTAGTCGACTACTCGGCATTAATCAAAACAAACATTATCCTTATGACGCAATTAAAATACAAAAATAAATGGCATAACTTTAACTGTTTTGAAATACTTAACAGGATGATTCGTACTTAAGTAAAACATTATCAACTGTTCCAATATAAGGAGCATCCCATAAACACACACTTGACAAGGCAATTTAGTAAAACAGTTAAAGTTGTCATGTGCTGCCTCTCTCCTGTCCAACAGAACAAAATACTGAAGGAAATAGTCTACCTCTATTATTTCAAAGAGGAAGCCTTTCACCTAAGACTCTAACAGCAGAGAAGTCAAGCTGTTAGCTCAGCAGCAGAAGAAACCATCTCATGAACTAAAAGAAAAGCTAAACCTTTCCTGGGTCTGTATGAACCCTTCACCCATTTATGCTCTTTGTCTCATGAAAAAAAAACACTGAGGGATATTGCCAAACTATTTACCAACTGTCTGCCTGCAGCAGACAGTCTGGTCTCTGTGGCAACACCTCTCTGCAAGAGAAACAGCAGATAATACATCTCTCTTAAAGGCACAAAACCATCACAATAGGGCTACTGAGGAAGATACTTCGACCGATGAAGTACCGTGCTGTAGACTATAAACAATGTGTCCGGCATCATAGTTGTTTGCATGTCTTCCACAACCTGACTTTACCAAAGGGTAATGTCTCAGAGGTGAAGAGATGAAAGAATGAGTTATTATTTGAGGAGGTAGCTGGAATTGAGGATGCTGTGATGGCCCAGGATGGCTCAGGTGGATATAAGGAATACATTACCATGATCTGATGAACTAGGGAGTGGCATGAATACCTCAATGCTGCACACCCTCAGGGAATTGAACTACACTGACACATTTCTTTGACTGTTCTGTTTTTTATTGGCCAGCCTGCCAATTTAAAAACATTGCTGTCTGCTTCCTGTCTGTATTAATCAATTCTTCACATTTACATTCCAATATCTTGCTGCCTTCAATGATCAATGCGAAACAACTGCCAACAACTTTTAATCACGTAAGCTCTTTCGAACAATGCCATTAAATCTGTATTACCTCTACTCATCACTTCTGCCAAAAAAGCATCACTTCATGTGTCTTTGGATGAAATCCCATTTGCCATCTACCTGTCCATTTGGCCTGAATAAACATTTCACAGAGGTCAAATATCTTTCTTTCAAAAGCTTCTTTTAGATTTTGAATGCTCCATTTTGATGTTTTTTTTTGATTTTCAGGGGTTCCTTTTCCATTCTCACTCACACTTTCATTAGGTGATGCAGTCAGGCAGTAACATTATCTTCTGTACACGTGTTGACAAGTATGGAACTGAGACCTAACTCAAAAGCAGAATTTGAAGAATCCTCAATTATCATCCTCCATTAAACATATAATCAGCGCACCCACGATAAGCATTAATATTGTCAGCACAGCAGTATTTTAATCAGTATAAGGCAATAGGCAGAAGTTAGAAACTAAAGCTTCTTTCAAAAATAACTGACGAACACTGCAGCACAGAAAATCATTACCCTACCCTGTCCACACTGGTGAAGTCACAACTAACACATTTTCATTGGATATGCTTGAAGTTGGAGGATTTTAACCGGCAGTTATTATCCTTTTTACTATATCTTAGACTCGATAGATTTTAATTTAACAATTTATCCAACATTGCTTTTAATCAAGCATCAATTCTTACTTGCATATTTGAGTTCTAAACTTCTTCCAGCTGCCTTATGTAAATGTTTCCTAATTTCACTCCTGAAGGTTCTGTCTCTAATTTTCAGGTTATGCACCTTTGCCATAGACTCCCCTAAATTAATTGTTTGCTTATTTGATTATTTTTCTTCCCACTATAATATCTAATTAGACTTCCCTAGTGTTTCCTTCACTGACTAACACTTTGAAAAATCTTAAAGTCATGAAAAACACTATTAAAATGCAGCTGTTTATCATTGTTTGGGATCTCAGTTCATACAAAAAAATTGCAAGTTTAACTTTAACACAGTCCTTGCATCTCAGGTGTTCATGGTATGCAAAATAATTTGAGAGATGTTAACACAAAAAACAAACCTGTTTTTATTGAAATAAATCTATTCAGTATTCAATTATCCAAATAATAGTGTGCATTAGAATAATATCCACTGCTTTTTTTCCTGTACAGTCTTGAATTTACACAGCCTTAAGCTAAAGACGTCACATTTATTTGCAAGGAATTCATTGTCTCAGAGGCTTGACATTTTTCTGACCAACAGTAAATTTTTAATTGACAAGTTTAAAGCTGTTCTGTTCCCTTCACAGCCTTTTCCCTTTACACCTTCTTTTCTTCCTGGCCTCTACATTGTAGCCTTTCTCTCCTAGCAACGCCATTTCCCCCTTGTAGTCTCTACCAACAGAAACCACTGTCTTCTTGGCAGCGCTTGCCCCACAGCAACATCTCCTCATGGCAGCCTTGTTCCCATCAGTGTCTCCTCATTGCCTCTCTCATTGGCAGTCTCTTCCCCCAGAGGAACATCTCCCCAACAGCCTCTCACATCATTACTGTTGTGGTGCTCAGGATTATGTGCCCCCCACTCACATCTGCTTACTGCTCCTGCAATCACAGGCTGTTTCTCCCCCACATTTCTGCACTAGTCACCCTATCAGTAGCAAATGTGGGAGAAACAACACATGATTGGAGAGCAGCCCCTTCCAGATGCTGAACAGGGTTTCTTTTCTTGGTCACTTCCACAACTGAAATTTCCAGGTCTTTTTGGGCCATTCAGTATGAAATCACACATGAAATCTGTGCATTTGGAACCCATCCATGTAAAGCAGCAAGTTAGCATGTGTGCAGGGTTTGAGTTCAAGGCAGACGAGGAATGAAGCAAAAACGAAGGATAACTTAGGATTTATTTCTAGAAATCATGAGGATAAGAAAATTATCATTAAGGTGCTTCATCTGAATGCTCGTAGTATTCGTAACAAAGTAGATGAATTAATGGCACAAATCATTGTGAATAATTATGATGTAGGCATCACAGAGACGTGATTACAGGGGTTTCAGGACTGGCAGTTAAACATCCAAGGATTTACAGCTTATCGAAAAGACAGGGAGGTGGGCGGAGGGGGCAGGTTGCCTTGTTAGTTAAGAATGAAATTAAATCTATGGCACTGAATGACATTCGGGTCAGATGATTTGGAGTCTGTGTGGGTGGAGTTGAGGAACCACAAAGGTCAAAAAAACATGATGGGAGTTATGTGCAGACCTCTTAACAGTGGTCAAGACCAGTAGCGTAAGATGGACTGGGAAATAGACAGGACATGTCAGAAAGGCAAGGGGGACTTCAATATGTAGGTGGACTGGGTGAATAATGTTGCCGGTGGATCCATAGAAAGGGAATTCATGGAATGCTTAGAGAATGGCTTTTTGGAACAGCTTATGATGGAGCCCACAAGGGAGCAGGCTATTCTGGACTTAGTGCTATGTAATGAGGCATAGTAAGGGAACACGTAGGAGGCAGCGAACAGAATATGGTAGATTTCAGTCTGCAGTTTGAAAGAGAGAAGGCAAAATCGGATGTAATGTTGTTACAGTTAAATAAAGATAATCACAGGCGCATGAGAGAAGAACTGAAGAAAATTGACTGGAAGCAGAGCCTAGTGGGGAAGACAGAGCAACAATGGCAGGAGTTTCTGGATGTAATTTAGGACACAGTACAGAGGTTCATCCCAAGGAAAATAAAGATTATCGGGTGAGGGGGTGGGGGTGATTAGACAGCCATAGCTGACAAAGGAAGTCAGGAAATGTGTCAAAGAAAAAGAGAGAGTCTATAAAGTGGCCAGGAGCGCTCGGAAATCAGAAGATTGGGAAGAGTACAAAAACAAACAAAGAATAACAAGAAGAGAAATAAGAAAGGAGAAGATCAAATGAAGGTAGACTAGCCAGTAATATTAGAAATGGTAGTAAAAGTTTCTTTCAATACATAAGAAACAAACGAGAGGCAAAAGTAGACATTAGGCTGCTCCAAATTGATGTAGGAAGGCTAGTGCTGGGAGATAAGGAAATAGCTGAAGAACTTAATAAGTACTTTGCGTCAATCTTCACAGTGGAAGACACGAGTAATATCCCAACAATTAAGGAGAGTCAGGGGACAGAGTTGAGTATGGTAGCCATTACAAAAGAGAAAATGCTAGAGAAGCTAAAAGATGTAAAAATTCTTAAATCTCTTGGCCTCGATAGGCTACATCCTAGAGTTCAGAGGAAATAGCGGAGGTGTTGGTTGTGATCTTTCAAAGATCATTAGTGTCAGTGAAAGTCCCAGATGATTGGAAAATCGCTGTTGTTATCCCCTTCTTCAAGAAAGAATCAAGACATAAGATGGAAAATTATAAGCCGATTAGCCTAACCTAAGTTGTTGGTAAAATTCTAGAATCCATTGTTAAAGATGAGACATCTAAATTCTTGGAAGTGCAGGGTCAGATTAGAACAAGTCAGCATGGATTTTGTAAGGGGAGGTTGTGCCTGACAAACCTTTCAATACTTTGAAGAGGTAACAAGTAAGTTAGACCAGGGAAACCCAGTAAAAATAATCTATCTAGACTTCCAAAAGGCCTTTGATAAGGTGCCTCATGAGAGGCTGCTGAGTAAGATGAGCGCCCATGGTGTTTGAGGTGAGCTACTGGCATGGATTGAGGATTGGCTGTCTGACAGAAGGCAGAGAATTGGGATAAAAGGTTCTTTTTCGGAATGGCAGCCAGTGACCAGTAGTGTCCCGCAGGGTTTGGTGTAGGGGCCACAGCTGTTCACTTTATGTTAATGATCTGAATGAAGGGACTGGTGGCAATCTGGTGAAGCTTGACGATCTTAGGAAGTTATGTGGACAGGCAGGTAGTACTGAGGAGGTGGGGAGGCTGCAGAAAGATTTAGACAGTTTAGGAGAGTGGTCCTGGAACTGGCTGATGAAATTCAAAGTGAGCAAATGTGAGGTCTTGCACTTTGGAAAAAAGAATACAGGCATGGACTATTTTCTAAATGGTAAGAAAATTCCTAAAGCCAAAGTATAAAGGGATCTGGAAGTGCTAGTCCAGGATTCTCTAAAGGTTAATTTGCAGGTTGAATCTGTGATTAAGAAAGCAAATGTAATGTTGTCATTTATCTCAAGAGGGCTGGAATGTAAAAGCAGCGATGTGCTTCTGAGACTTTATAAAACTTTAGCTAGGCCCCATTTAGAGTAGTGTGTCCAATTTTGGGCCCCACACCTCAGGAAGGACTCACTGCACTGGAGCGTGTCCAGCGGAGATTCACCTGGATGATCCCTGGAATGGTGGCCTAACATACGATGAACACTGAGGATCCTGGGATTGTTTAGAGTTTAGAAGGTTGAGGGGAGATCTAATAGAAACTTGCAAGATAATGCATGGCTTAAAAGGGTGGACTCTGGGAAGTTGTTTCCATTAGGTGGGGAGACTAGGACCCGTGGGCACAACTTTAGAATTAGAGGGGTTCAATTCAGAACGGAAATGAGGAGACATGTCTTCAGCCAGAGAGTGGTGGGCCTGTGGAATTCATTGCCACAGAGCACAGTGGAGGCTGGGACGTTAAATGTCTTCAAGGCAGAGATTGATAAATTTTTGATTTCGCAAGGAATTAAGGCCTCCGAGGAGTGTGCGGGTAAGTGGTGTTGAAATGCTCATCAGGTATGATTAAATGGCGGAGTGGACTCGATGGGCCAAATGGCCTTGCTTCCACTTCTATGTCTTATGGTCTGATGGTCTAAAGTTGGAGGCAATTTCTATCATTGTCACTGCTCACCAATTCTTGAAGTCTGGTTTCTTCCGCAAGATCTTGAAGTACTATTCTGCATTCTGGAGTCAGGCTATTTAGAGTAAACGCAAATCAAATCATGGATCCAGTATTGATCCTTGGGATACACCACTGTATATTATCCTTCACTATGACAATAACCAATTCCTATAATTCATTGTATTCTACATTTAAGCCATTTTAAAACACAGTTGGACACAGGTCCTCCTATACCAGAAGCATCAGTTTTATTAACCAGTTTTTTTAATGTGTCAAATGTATTTTTAAAATCGATATATACAACATACATTGGATTTCCATCATCAGCATTATCCATTATTTCATTAAAAATTATCAATTAAGTTAGTCAAGTATGATCTGCCTTTTGAAATCATGCTGTCTATTCTCCATCCATGCTGATGTGCCCCCTTAACTCCATGACCATTTTATTTGTACACTAATCTTTTCTCCGACATAACTGAATACCTTTGAAAATCCAAATTCTTCATTATTTGTAACCAAGAAAGCATCTAACAAATTAATTGAATATGATTTTCATTTAGTAAATATGTATCGTATAATATGTTTGTAATGGGTTGTTAGGTTTCTCTTGATAATAACATTAAAACATTTTTCCATCAATTGATGTCAGCTGCCTGGTCAGTCAGTTCCTATTTTCACTTTCCTGTTTTTTCTTGGAAAGTAATGGTACATTTGCTAATTTCACTGAGACATTCTAAACCATAGGGATTCTGAAACATATTCACTCATTGGTCCATTATCTCTGTAGATACCTCTTTTCAGATGAGGATGTACCCCTTTAGGTCCTGGGGATCTATTGGCTTTTCATCACTTAGTTTTTTCCAATACTTTTTCACTGCTGATATTAATTAGCTTAAGTTCCCTTTTATTATTAGTTCCTTGGGTATTCTCTCTTTCTGGCCTTGACTTGATATGGCATGAAATGCTGGTGATTTGCAACTATCACACTGTGACACTTTTATTCACGCCTATAACATAAAGATGAAATGTGGGTTATGCAGTACTAAAGAATTCAATAGACTTGTTATAGCTCCTCATATTTACTAGTGTACACTACAGTCACTGACAATTGTGCGTTTGGACTCAAGCTCAATAATCAAATGTACTGTAGTATGTTTCTCAGCATGTCATGCTGCAAGAGGCTAGAGGTCAGTAAGATGGAGACTGAGAACTTTGTACCACTATGTCACATGCCATGATATATTGCTGGCATCATGACCATTTTTCGAAATGGTATATCACACATTGATGTTGAGATATAACCTGACATAACCCTTTTTTCCAAAGATAAGAGGTCGCAAACAGACAAATGAAACTGTTTTATACAGGTACCTGTTGTCCTTTTAATAATTATAAAAATATATTGAAACAGTATTAACAACATTAATAGAGTCATAGAGATGTACAGCACTGAAACAGACTTTTCAGTTCAACTTGTCCATGCTGACCAGATATCCCAACCCAATCTCGTCCCACTTGCCAGCACTGGACCCATATCCTTCCATAACTTTCCTATTCATATACCCATCCAGATGCCTTTTAAATGTTGCAATTGTACTAGCCTCCACCACTTCCTTTGGCAGCTCATTCCATACATGTATGACTCTTGCATGAAAAAGTTGCCTCTTTGGACTCTTTTATACCTTTCCCCCTCACTCTAAACCTATGCCTTCCAGTTCTGGACGCCTCCCTCCCCAGGGAAAATACCTTGTCTATTTATCCTATCCATGCCCCTCATGATTTTATAAATCTCAGCCTCTGATGCTCAAGGGAAAACAACCGCAGCCTATTCAACCTCTCTCTACAGCTCAAATTCTCCAACCATGGCAACATCCTTGTAAATCTTTTCTGAACCTCGGATAGTAAGCTGATAGGGGGATATGAGTCACTCCTCCTTTGACACACATGCCTTAGGTTGGTTTGACAAAGATCTGCGATCCATTGTCAGATACTATCTACTTTGATATGCCAAATAAACTGACAATAGTAGGAATTATTTAAGTAATGCTTACACTCATCATATTACCAATTCATCAAACAGTTATTAGTTTAGTGAAGTTATCAGTCATGAGGATGTATCCTGCCCGTGCACTGTAAGCATGTTAGTTGCTATTTTTCTCCAGTGATTAAAAGGAACATTGTCCAGATGTAGAGGTTGCTGGGGTCGGTCAGTTTTGCCTTTAGCATGTGTCTCTGAGTTGCTAGATTTCCTTATTCATCTCAGACTTTTATCTATTTCATTAAGGAGTGAGGGCGAAGCTGAGGTGGTGGAGGTCAGGTCCCAGATCAGTCACAAACTCATTTAATGGTAGGACAGGCTCAAGGGGTTAAATAGCCTTCCTCTGTTCCTGTATTCATATCTATAGTCAGGAAGTCAATGAAGGGGTTCCTGTGCATGGTAAAGCAGTCAATGAATCATTTCTTATGAATGTTTGTTTTTGAATTAAATTAGAATCTGAGGAATTTCATCAGCGTTCACAGTGTGAACAAAATCTTGAAGATCCCTTGTGATGTGGTGGTAATGTCCCTTCAACTGAGCCAGCAGGTCTGAGTTCATTTCCTATCTGCTCCAAAGATATGTAATAACACTTTTCAACAGGATAATTGAAAAATACCTAGACAAAACCTGTTAACCTTATAAGGTGTCTCTGTGCAAAGACATTTGACCTTAGACAAACTGTTTTCTATTGTTATTTTGTTCAGTAAAGTGGTTTTACGCCGTACAAGTTCAATGGATGAGACTGGGGAGATCGTCTGGTATTTAGCCCTCTGTCTGTTTCTGGCCTGGCTAATAATTGGGGCGGTGTTATCAAAAGGAATCAAATCTTCAGGAAATGTAAATGATTAGTGCTGAGTAGAATTAAAACAATTATAAAAATACAGATTTCTATAACAATAAAACTAGAGCTTATAAATTATTTGTGAAGTGGCTGGTTTATCTCCCAGGTAATGTTAACAGTGTCTCATTGAAGAGTGGGAGATTCATAAAACTTAATTGGCACTTCAGGCCTGAGGGAGATCTGTGGATCTTTCTCCTGAGGAAAAGAACAGCAGTATTCCTGCAATGTCTCCCTCATTTTAAGGATTTCAGTTACTGCTACAGGGACTCTGGGGAATTTTGTTTCCCTCATGCATGTGTTGAACCCTGATCTTTAGCCCAAAAGTACAAATTTTTTGTACTACTACCCACTTCGAATATGAAACCAAACATGCTGTGATGTAAACTTACTGGATAGCAATATAGAACAGCACACCTGTGAAGGTATGTGTTCAGCTTCTCGTGTTTGCTTACAAGCTATTATCCCCTTGCATTACTGTTGGTGGTTGGGTTGATGGGAACAGTCTGCGACATAGTAAGTACAATAGCTTGTTTATAGGTCAGAATGGATTACAATCTCTCCAAAATCTCTCTCTTGTGACAGCAAACTCCCTATCTTTGAATTAAAATCTTACCCTTCGACATATAACTTTTCATGAGTATATATCATATCTTAGAAAAATAATGTATGATTTAATTTCAGTTACAGTACCTATCTCAGTTTCAAATATGTACTCCAGCTGATTATTATTCCTCTAATTCTATTCTGTTTCATTCTCTGCATCGATTAAAATCCTATTGCTTTAATATTCAGTTAAGTTGAATACTTTAAATGGGGAATATGGGAATATCTAATAATTTATTCTGTGCTCAGGTGGTTTATTTCACTGCGACATTACCTTATGTGATTCTGACCATACTCCTGATCCGAGGGCTTACCCTGGAGGGAGCCTCTAAAGGAATTGAATTCTACATTGGAATCCAATCAGACTTCTCCAAACTGGCAGAAGGTCATGTACGTACACGACAATAATCCATAGAATTTCAGTTGCCTCATCAGAATCAAAGTAACATCTTTGACAGTTATAGTATAGCACACATTGAGAGATGTACTTTTGGTCAGCTGACTGGAGTCTGGACGTGAAGCTGTTCAGGGCTGTACTAACCTTAGACAACACTGATAATACATACCCACCTTGACTCCATTAGAAAGAGGTTTTCTTCCAGGAGACTGCAGATATCAGCAAAGACATGGCACAGAGGTCTGACTGTTGCAAGGCACTATTTATCTGTCAATTGAGGAAGCCAATCCTCTACTTACATACCTTTTGCCAGGCATATATCCCCCTTGGAACTAGGTCTCTGTCTCCACCATGTCTGTGTGATGGAGAGGGATGTGCCTGTCGAGAGGGTTGCTGCTGTTTGTCCTTGTGCTGTTGCTATTGGTATCCCTCCTGTTCCTCATCAGAGATCCCAATTGGACATGTACAAGCTCCCATTCTGCAGTGCTGCTTTATAGCAGGGCAGTTCAGATTGAAATGAGGTTTTTGTTTGCATATTTATTCAAGGGATACATCACTGGCCAGACCAGTATTCATTGTCCATCCCTAATTACCTCGAGGGTAGTAGAGGGCAGTAGGGTGTCATACTTGCTATGGATCTTGTACATAATCTAAGGTCTTTTTTTTTGAGATGACTGAAATTATATCCAACAATATATTTAACTTGGCTCTCAGGTACAGTCCTGGGAGTGCAGCGCACTGTCACAGACAGAGAAACAGCTCAGCAGTTTCTGTCTTCAAAAGATTTCAAACTTGACAGCCTCTTTTAGTGAGAAATCTCCACGGTGGTCTCATTTTATTGACTGGCAAATCTGTGCATCAGCTACTAATGCCACTTAAATTTTGATTGGTTATTGATATGGTCAAACTAAAGATCCAACACATTAATGGGTTATTTCACATGAGTGGTTCACAAGAATGATCCTGGGGACAAAGGGCTTGACATATGAGGAGTGGTAGAGGACTCTGGGTCAGTATCGATGAAGCTTAGAAAGATGAGGGGTACTTCATTGAAACTTACGGTATACTGAAAACCTGGATAGAGTGGATGTAGAGAAGATGCTTCCTCGTAGTGAAGGGATGACCTTTGAAAATTAAGATGAGGAGGAATTTCTTCAGCTAGATGTTGGTTCATCTGTTGAAGTTATTGCTACATGTTGGTTCATCTGTTGAAGTTATAGCCCAATAAAGGCAGCTACAGAGGTTTGAGGGAGGAGCTGGGTAGAATCGACTGGGAGAGGAGCCTAGCAGGAAAGACAGTGGAACAGCGATGGCAGGAGTTTCTGGAAACACAACAGAAATTCATCCCTAGGAAAAAGAAGCATGGTACACCAAAGTGAATCACTTCACACTTTTCCAGGTTGAACTCCATCAGCCCAGTTCTGCATTCTATCAATGTTCCAATGCAACCTACAACAACCCTCCACACAATCCACAACTCTACCAACTTTCATATCATCCAAGTCATTTATAAAAACCACAAAGAGCAGGAGTCCTAGAACAGATCCCTGCAGAACACCATTGGTCACCAAGCTCCAGGCTAAATACTTACCATCTATCACCACCCTCTGTCTTCTATGGGCCAGCCAATTTATATCCAGACAGCCAGATTTCCCTGTATCTCATGCCACCTTACTTTCTGAATGAGCCTACTGTGTGGAACATTATCAAACACCTTGCTAAAATTCATGTATACCACATCCACTGCTCTACCTTCATCAATGTGTTTTATCACATCCTCAAAGAATTCAATAAGTTTGTGAGGCATGACCTGCCCCTCACAAAGCCATGCTGACTGTCTCTAATCAAACTACAATCAATCAATCAAATAATCATAAATCCTCTCTCTCAGAGCACTCTCCAGCATTTGCCCACCACTGACATAATTCCAAGGATTATCCTTTTTCCCTTTCTCAAACAAGTATTTTCCACCCTCTAATCACCTGCTACAATTCCAGTGGCAAATCATCAGCAAAGGTGCAGCAATCTCTTCCCTCACTTACTGTAGTAACCTAAGAATTATCCTGTCCGGACCAGGGGATTTATCTATCCTTATGTTTTTCAAAATTTTCTGCACATCTTCCTTCCTAACATCAACCTATTCTAGCATATCAATCTGTTTCATGCTGTCCTCTGAAACATCAAGTTCCCTCCCAGTAGTGACTACTGAAGCAAAGTATTCATTAAGGACCCTTCAAGTTCCCTTCACTATCCCTGATCGGCCTGACCCTCAATTTGGCCATCCTCTTGTTCCTCACATAAGTGTAGAACGCTTTAGGATTATCCTTAACCTTACCCACTAAAGCTTTTTCATGACCCTTCCTAGTTCTCCCAATAAACCTGTGGAATCTCTTTGGATTATCCTTAACCTTATTTGCCAAAGCTATCTCATTTCTGCTCTTTGCTTTCCTGATCTCCATCTTAAGAATGCCCCTACCCTCTTTATATTGCTCAAGAAGTTTATTTAAACCAAGTTGTCTCTATCAGACATATGATTCTTTTTTTCTTGACTAGAACCTCAATATCTTTATTCATCTATTGTTCTCTAATGCTACCAGCCTTACTTTTAACTCTAACACGAACTCTGAACTCTCGTTATCTCACTTCTTTTTATTCATTTGTGGGATATGTGGGTGTCGCTAGCTGGGCCAACATTTATAGCCCATCCCAAGTTGTTCTTGAGAAGGTGGTGGTGAGCTGCCTTCTTGAACTGCTGCAGTCCACCTGCTGTGGGTTGACCCACAATGCCTTTAGGGAGGGAATTCCAGGATTTTGATCCAGTGACAGTGAAGGAATGGCAATATATTTCCAAAACTGGAGAGTAAATGGCTTGGAGGAGATCTTGAAGGTGGTGGTGTTGCCCTTGTTCTTTGAGATGAAACTGATAGTGGGTTTGAAAGGTGCTGTCTAAGGATCTTCAATGAATTTCTGCAATAGTTCTTGTAGATCGTAAAAACTGCTGCTCCTGAGCATCGTTGGTGCAGAGAGTGGATGGTTGTGAATGTAATACCAATCAGTGGGCTGCTTTATCCTGGAAGGTGTCAAGCTTCTTGAGTGTTGTTGGAGCTGCACTCATCCAGGCAAGTGGGGAGTATTCCATCACATTCCTGACTTGTGCCTTGTAGATATTGGACAGTCTTTGGGAAGTCAGGGTTACTCGCTGCAGTATCCCTTGTCTCTGACCTGCTCTTGTAGCCAATGTTTTTTATATGGTAAGTTCAGTTAAGTTTCTGGTCAATGATAACCCCCAGGATGATGACAGTGGGGGATTTGGTAATGGTAACACCATTGACTGTCAAGGGGTGGTATTTAGATTGACTTTTAGTGGAGGTGGTCAATGTTACTTGTCACTTGTCAGCCCAAACCTAGATATTGTCAAGATCTTCTTAAATTTAAACATGGACTGCTTCAGTATCTGAGGAGTTGCAAATGGTGCTCAACATTGTGCAATTATCATCGAACATCCCCACCTCTGACCTTATGATGGAGGGAAGGTCATTGATGAAGCAGCTGAAGATGGTTGGGCCTAGGGCACTACCCTGAGGAACTCCTGCATAAGTGTCCTGGAGCTGAGATGACTGACCTCCAACAACCATGACCACCTTCCTATGTGTCAGGTTTGACTCTAACCACCTAAGAATTTGCCCCTGGATTCCCATTGATTCCAGTTTTGTTTCTGATCCTTGATGCCACACTCAGTTAGCTACAATTTTGATGTCAAGGCCTGCCACTCTCCCCTCACCTCTGGAATTCAGTTTTTTTTTCAATGTTTAAACCAAGGCTGTAATGAGGTCAGGAGCTGAGTGGCCCTGGTGGAATCCAAACTGGGCGTCACTGAGCAGGCTATTGCTGAGCAGGTGCTGTTTAATAATACTGTTGATGACACCTTCCATCACTATACTGATGAACAAGAGGAGACTGATGGGGCAATAACTGGACGGTCTGGGTTTGTCCTGCATTTTATTTCCAGACAATTTTCCACATTGTTGGGTAGATGCCAGTGTAACTGTACTGGAACAGCTTGGCTAGGGGAGCGGCAAATTCTGGAGCACAAATCTTCAGTATTAGGTGGCTATTTTGCCTGCCATTGTACCAGGGTTTCAGATATCTACTCAGAGTTGAAAAACTATTTTCAAAGATAGGGGGAGGGTCCAGTGGTAATGGTCTGTGTAGGTAACAGCAAATTACAGAATTTGAAGATTATAACCTTTGGATGATTACCTAACTCGCCTGTAAATTAGCATAGGCCAAATCCAATGAGGAAGACAAGTATACTGCTGAAAGCCTGGTGTGGGAGAAATGCACTCTGATCTGTGCGCCATTTGCACTAGGGAAAGGTGCAGCTGTACCATTGGGATAGTCTGAACTGCACTGGGGCCAATATTTATGCAAAGGGTGTCAAACTATCTAGTGGTGTCAAGGGATCAATTGCGATAATTAATGGCATATCAAAAAGCACAGACATGGTAAGAGAGGAATATACAGGCAGCTCCCAGGTCAATTTGTTTACATGTCATTAGCACAATTCAGGACAATGGGAAGCAGCCATTCATAAGTGTAAGAAATGTCAGGTCTTCAAACTTGAAAATCAGTACAGGATCATGTTCATAATTACTCACATTTGTAAGTCCAACATTCTGAAATTGGGGAGCCCCTGTGTGGGATACAACAGAGTTCATGTGGGTAAGTCTGAGAAGGGTAAAGGAAAGACATTATTGTGTTGAGACAATCGGAATTCAAACATTAGCCGCAGGCATGAAACTGGTTGCAAGTGAATTATCCTTAAAGGAAACATCTGGCAATTACGGTAGGAGCAAGTGATGTTGATGAGCAAGTTTTGGTCATGCCTAGCTTAACAGATAACTACAGAATAACGAGAAACGTCTTGTGGTTGGACATGTAAAATGTGATTGGTTAGAAGTAAATGGGATGATAAGTGGACACTAAGGATTGGGTAAACAAGAGAGCATAGAATGGAGAAATAAAGTATAAGAATGTGAGGCAAATACAGATAGATCTGCTTTGCATCACCTTGCTATGTACCATTAACACCATGCTTCTGCAATAAAGATTTCAAGAAAACATCGTGTAGATCCCTGCCTGGTTATTCCTACTATCGGGGACATGAGTACCCAACAACTAGGCGTAGTCAGCAGGATCGCAAAAGGATAAAGGGGAAGAGGTTTTGAAAATCATTTCAATCTAATCGTCACCGAGAGGTAAGGACTCTTCATGTAATAAACATCCAAAGCGGGGAAGTGGTGGTCTGAGATTTTCCCTGTCTGACGCGATCTGAAACTACTAGACAGTTTCGATCTGAGACATAGGACAGAAAAAGGAGAGCCATTGTCTATGACTCTTAGAGAGTCTATTTTGGTTCAAATCTAACCTGAAATCCAGGGATAATGTCTAAATTTGAACTACCTACCAAAGTTAAAGGTGGTCAGGCACCACCTGACATTGTTGTGGATGAAGTCTTGTAGAAATTAAGGGAACATATTGAACAACAACTTAACCATCCTACGACTCTGACTAAAATTTGTCTAAAGTATGGACCCTCCATGGGCAGTGGTCCCTGGATGATATTAAATGGGTCTGGGGAAAGACTACCCATATAAAAATAAGAAAAAAAAATTGCTGGTCACTCTGTGTAACACAACAACTCAGATAGAGACAAGAAATAATTGAAAAATTGAATTATGATAGAGAAATTCATAGTCTAAGAGAGGAAATAAAACCTGTTTGAGAGGAATTAAAAACCACAGAGAAAGAATTATCACAAACTCAAAAGGAATTAGAACAATTAAAACTACGTCACACACGTCACCTCCTCCCTACGTGATTGCCCCATTGTATCCAAAACCCTTGCCTCAACCAGCCCCTCCAGGTGATGGCCCAGATAAGATTCGTACTATCAGTGGTGCCCACTGCCCTGAGGGAAGTTCTGACACGTCCATCAGTTCAGAAGATAACAGGCACCCCCTGTTGTTATGAGGCCTGTATGGAGGAAACGACAGAAGGGAAGAAAAGTAAAGATTGAGGGAGAGGTTTGTGATAAGATATAAATTTATCCAATTTTAATCCATGAGACAAACTAGTTGAAAGTAGGCCCAAAGAATTGCCACACCTGAAGAGGGGAGGTATGAAAACATGGAAAGGGTTAGAAAAACTCAAGAAAATATCTACCTGACAGTCTATGGATGGAGTTCTAATCTTGTTTGCCCCAATGGGGAGCAATGCAGGACAAACATTGTACTGCAGGGTTAACAACCACATGGGACAGGAAGAACAGACTTTAAATCACAGTTGGCAGGCAATCCACAATTGGCTGCAAAAATTTGGACCATCTAAAACTGATTGGAGTAAAAAACCTGCATGCCAACAGAATGGAAGTGAAGATGTTAAAAACTTTGCAGAAAGATTTGTTGATGTCTGGATCAAGCTTCCTGGTCTAGCTCCTAATAACAATCCAGAGAAAGAGGACGAAATTTGGTCCTAGTAAAGGCTGCTTTCGGAGCAGCCTTACAGTTTGAACTAGCTAAGATGTTAAAAGTACAATGTCATGATTTGGATAAAAGCTCACCCACTTGTGGTGAAGTAATAGAGGAAGCTAATCGTCTGGGAGCAAATATAGAATTGAAGCTCAGAGCCATGCAGACCATAGAAGCTCCTAACACTGAGAAAAACCCAGGGAAGTGCGACAGTTGTGGAAAAGAGGGTGATTTGGCTAAAAGGTGCAACTTAGAAAAGGGAAATACTGACAAAACAGGCCCCCAAACTGGATAAGAAAGAGTCTGGATGGGAGAGGTTGTCCTTGAACGAGCATCTTATGTTATTAGAACAGCTCCAGCGCTGTACTGAACTTCAGGTAAAAGAACTCATTAATAAAAAACTAGAGCAACCCATCGCCATCTTTGAGCCCATTATTTTCACGGCCATCGAGAACCATTTGGATAGCTGCTATATTTTGATGGGGTGGGTGATAGGAAAGTTGACTGCCTTTTTTGACATTAGTGCAGAACTAACATGTTTACCCTTAATTGATGGACATAATTTACCTTTGGAGGGATAGCGGAGAACTGCTGTAGGAGTAGGGGGGAAAGAACTAAGACTTGAGAAAACTAAGCCTCTGCCAATAAGATTGAAGCCAACGAGATTTTTACATCTGTATGGGTTAGACCCATACCACAGGCCCTATTAGCGATAGATGTATTAACTCAATACATTTGCTGTTACACTTTGAGAATGGCCATGTTAGTGGGCGGCATGGTGGCACAGTGGTTAGCACTGCTGCCTCACAGCGCCAGAGACCCGGGTTCAATTCCCGCCTCAGGCGACTGTGTGGAGTTTGCACGTTCTCCCCGTGTCTGCGTGGGTTTTCTCCGGATGCTCCGGTTTCCTCCCACAGTCCAAAGATGTGCAGGTCAGGTGAATTGGTTATGCTAAATTGCCCGTAGTGTTATGTAAGACGTAATTGTATGGGTGGGTTGCGCTTCGGCGGGTCGGTGTGGATTTGTTGGGCCGAAGGGCCTATTTCCACTCTGTAAGTAATCTAATCTAATGTTATTTGGTCAATACGACATCTCAAACAGGAAGAATGGCAGAATCATCCCATTTGGGCAAAGGACAAAAATGACTGCGACCTGTTAAAGATGACCCACTTTTACTGGAGTTCTCCCATCATGTACTAAACAATACTCCATTAGTTTTGTCTCCATTGCTGATGTTTTACCTGTAATCAAATGATTAGAGCAACAAGGTATACCAGTAGAAGTCCATAGTTCATCTGGTTAAGAAGACAGACTGAACTTCACATCTGACAGTAGATTACCGGAAAGTGACCCAATGCATTGACCAAAAAGCACCCTTGGTTGCAGATCCCTGTGCCATTTTTAATTCTCTTTCACCCAAATACAAATATTTTTCAGTGATAGACATGGCCAACGGATTTGGGTCCGTTCCTTTGGCCTGTGAGGGACAACCATGGTTTGCTTTTCCCAGCCAACAGCGACAGTATATCTGGATGCATCTACTGCAGAGCTTTCACAGTAGCTCTACTATATTCCACATGGCCTTGCAAGATCATTTGTGGGAATTGCCTCTGATAACATCCACAATGATTCAGTATATGGGTGATATTCAAATAGCATTCCAGACTAAGGAACAGCATAGGGCAGTTTTAAGCATTCTCCTTGATCGTTTGTACTCTTTAAGGCAAACCTGAAGAAGGTGCAACTCGCCCAAGAAGAGGTAGAATACCTGGGACAAAACATTTCAGCAGGAAAACATGAAATAAGGCAGGACTGGACAGCCGTTACTTGAACAGCCAAATAACCCACTACTATTCGGGAATTCAGATCTTTTCTAGGTCATTGTAATTTCAAGTGAAACTGGATTGGTAGTTGCGCACATCTAGCTCCGCCACTGAATGATCTCCTGAAAGAAAAGAGTGAATCCAAGCAGACTGACCCCAAAGTAGCATTCTGCCTTCCAAAAATTAAAATCTGCTGTGTGCTCAGCCTCAGCTTTGGGTATCTCAAGTAACAGGAGACCTTTTCACTCTTCATGTCCATGAAAAGGACAGTTATATGAAAGCTGTACTGCCCCAGGAAAACAGTGACAGACATTGGCCCATTAGCTACTATTGTGTTATGCTCGGTTGGACCCAGTGGCGCTGGGATGGGGTAGCCGTTTGAGAGCTACGAAAGGTACTTCCAAGGTGCTAATAGCCACAGCATCCTGTATTGAATCAGAAACTGATTGTGAAGTGCCCTCACACAGTCCTTGCCATGTTGTCTATGAATCAGGCCTCCCACCCTCTTGGAAGCTCTCAACCTCCACCTTGTTGCCGCCAGTTCAGTCCAATTTTGCTCCCAACCCCGCAGAACCAATTGGTGGAGGGGTGGGGGGGTTGGGGCGAGAGTTGGGAGGGTGGGGAGGAGGAGGAGGGGAAGAGACTGATTAGGTCAAAGGCGAACATGATTGTGCGGAAATTCTGCAGCAGCTCGGGTGGCTAAGGAACCCTTGCAGAATCCAGATTGAGTTATCTTCATAGACATATCTTTGTTTGTTGAGAATGGTACTCAGAACGCCAGCTGGGCTGTTACTAGCCTGCATGAAGTCATAGCCCAAGGAGGTCTGTCAGCGAGCACTTCAGCACAGCAAAGTGCTCTTAGCTGCAGGAACCCCAATTAGAATTGGGGTTGAAGCTCATAATCTCCGAAATGCCGTGCAATTACCACAAGAAGTCTGCATTTTAAACTGTAAAGTCCATAATAAAGAAAATCCCATGGAATTCTCACTGTTTTTAAAGCTGCTAGAAAGGCAGCATCTGAAGGTAATGGCTGACAAGAGACAGTAATAACTAAATTGCAGACTTTAGTCGCAAGTGACAAGATTTAAAGACAATGAAGGGACAGTGTTCATGGGAAGAAAAGTGGGCATGCATTGAAGTGTGTGGTTAATGGTGTTTGAAGGCAGAGAGACCAATAAACCGGTAACACCACGAATACTAGGAGCTGGAGGCCAAAGTCTCGGCTCGCCTAGGCCGCTGGACAGGACTGCTCTGAGTGCTATCTTACAGGAGCCGAGTGCTAGTCATAAACCAGCTGGTGGCCGCCATGCTGTGGTACCGGCTGGTCACTTTGGTCCCTCCTCCTGGCTTTGTCGCTGACATCCAGAGAACGTTGGTCAACTTCTTCTGGGACAAAAAGATGCACTGGGTCGCTGCGCAGGTTCTGAGTCTCCCTATTGAGGAGGGCAGTCAGTCGCTGGTGTGCGTCCGCACCCAGGTCGCGACCTTCCTCCTTCAGACCTTGCAGCGATACCTTTACGTCGAGCCTCCTTCCTAGGTGGTGCGCCCTGGCGACTTATTTTTTCCGCCAGGTGCGTAACCTCAACTACGACACGCAGCTCCTGTTCGTCGACCGTGACGGTTTGGAGGTCGCCCTCAAGGTGCTGCCTGTCTTTTACTAGGACCTGATCACTGTCTGGAACATGGTCGAATCGCGCCGCGCCTACCCACCGGCAGAAGTAGCGGCTGTCGTCAGGGAGCAGTTGCTCAGGAATCCGCACCTCCGTGCTTGCGGATTCGAGTGGCTGTCGGAGGGGAGGCGTGGCGACGAGGGTGACCAGGGTCGGGGACGTGCTGGGTGCCGGGGGCCTGGGCTGGACATTGCCGCAAACATAGCGAGCAGGGCAGCGGTAGATGTCCGGTACGTGGCCACCGTCATCCGACGCCTTAAAACGGCGTTGCTCGGGCCCGACGTAGTGCACCAGTTGGAGGATGCTCAGGTGTGCAGTGGGATCCCGTCCGCGCTCACCCCAGCCCGGACGGAATTTCACCGTGGCCCCAAGGTCCCGTACTTCCCGCGGGAGCCTGTGCCCCACAACCTGAGCCACCTCCGGAATTTTAATTTTGTTTCTTTTCAGGGGGTGAAAAGGCGGGCCTTGTATCGACTGCTGCTGCACACCGTCCACCTCTTCTCCATCATCCACCGTCCGGACACGCCCTGGCGTGCCCATTTGCCACCGGACGGTGGAGATCCCCAGTGGAGGGCCCTCTACGCGGGAGTCCTCCCCCTTTCTCTCGGGGATCTGGGGTGGAGGGTGCTGCATGCAGCAATCCCCTGCAACCGCAGTTTGCGGTGGTTCATGGATTCCCAGCCCAACTGTTTGTTCTGTGGCGCTGTGGAGTCCGTGGACCATGTGTATATTGGGTGTGGGCGTTTGAACTCCCTTTTTGATTTTCTGAAAAACCTCCTCCTCTGCTTTTGGTTGCACTTCAGTCCCACGCTCCTGATCTTCGGACACCCGGTGCGGAGGAGGGAGGGCAGGTCTGAAGACCTCCTCGTGGGTCTGCTCCTGGGCCTGGCCAAACTGGCCATAAACAGGTCCAGGCAACGGGCCGTGGAGGGGGTCGTTAGGGCCGACTGCCTGCCCCTATTCCGCGGTTACGTTAGGGCCCGGGTGTCCTTGAAGAAGGAGCACGCGGTGTCCACCAACACCCTGGAGTTGTTCAGGGAGAGGTGGGCGCCGCAGGGAGTGGGGTGCATCATTTCCCCCTCCAACTCTATTTTGATTTAGTCCCTGCCCTCCCCTTCACTGTTTGATCACACAGCATTGCCCTTTGATGTGAAGGGCACTGCTTGTCACAGGCCATTTGGGTGTTTCCTTTCTTCCTGGTGGTGGAAATTAAATAAAGATTTGTGCAACTTGTGTCTCTTACTGTGTCTCACAATTGCATACACACACCATGGGTGCAGGGGAAAAAATAAGCACTACCGCAGTTAGGCGGTAGTGTGGGGGTTAAAAAAAACAAAAGAAAGGGAAAAAATAAAAAGAACACCACGAATACTAATGACATTTCTGGCACAGAAAATTTATTGGTGGGGACATTTGTTTCCATTACAGATGATGGCAAGGCTCTAAAAGAGTTAGTGAGGAACAGGATTCAAGTAACATACGCTATTTGTGGCAAATCGTTGTGCAACATGCAAAAATAATCCTGGACCAACCACAGTGATTGCACAATTGAGACCTCTGGCACCTGCTGGGCTCTTCCAACATCTTCTTAGATATCCCGACCAAAATGTCAAGGATATTTCGAGGTTTGAGTCACTCTTAACAAATTGTCAAGCTGGGTGGAAGCATCTCCCACTTGGCAAGCCACGTCCAATCATACCACTACAGCCCTCTGTAAGGAATACATTCCCCGATGGGCACTCCCAAGTTGTATAGATTTGGACCAAGAGACTCAATTTGTAGATGCATTGTGCCAGGAAGTGTAGAGACTGCTGAGTATTAAGTGGGAATTGCATTGGCCTAATCACCCTCAGTCACTGCGACAGGTGGAACACACAAATCGGATTCTGAACCAACACTCGGCTAACTATCATCAGGAAGGATTGCCTTGGCCTCAAGCTCTGCCTCTGGTATGATGTAGCATTTGAGCTATCCCTAATTAAACCACAGGTATGAGCCCTTCTGAGGTGATAACTGGTAGACTCATGTCTTTACCTGGTACAATTGATCTTAGAACAGCAGATTGTCAACTATTGAGTGATTCATTGTTAAAGTATTTCAGGATCTAACCGATTCTGTTCATTTTGCTTCCCAACAGGTGTCAGCAGCTTGAGGAGATTCCCCTAAAGGTGTTCACGACATCATTCCCGGCAAGTGGGTCTACGTTAAGAAAATACACAAAGAACCGTTGGGTGCCAAGTGGGAAGGTCGGTATCAAGTTCTTCTCCTATCACCTTCAGCCATGAATATGCAGGGCAGGAAGGCTTGGATTCATGCATCACATGTCAAAAGGGCTAACACCCCTGCCCCATTGTGACAAAGTTTTTATTTTTGGAACTCGTAATTGTTTTGATCTCTTGGGTCACATGAACATGCACTGTCAGGCACAAGTTGTATGCGAATACTTTTTTGTGCATGTCTTATGTTTATCCTGGACATACGAATGTCTCCAGTGCTGGGTTTGCTCTCATATTCCCATACATTCAAAGGACGGTATCCCCTTAGACCCATGCCTTTTAATGTATCTGCAGTGGCTGAATGGGTCACTCTCCAGAACGAATCCCACATGGCTGCCACATCTTCCACAGAGAAAGGGATATATTGGGTGGAAATTAATGGCACCAGAGGTATGTGGGAATTGACAGGGTACAGTTCTTCGGCATTTGAATGCTGGAATCAACCTCAATTTAATACCGTCCGTATCACCATCACTAATACATCAATGGTGGGAAAACCGTTATGTTCTATTTGTCGCACTTGATTTAAGCCGAAGGGTTGGTTTGCAGGTCAGAGTAATTGTACCTAATATTTTAATGGCACATCTGATGCTTGTCTTCCATTTAAACTTAAATTTATTATCTCACATCAGCAGAAACGTTTGAACACACCTGGCTCCCGAACTATATAACTCAGTTTATCCTGTGCAATGGTACTTTTTTTTGTTTGCGGACATAATGCTTACCACGTGGTTACCTCTGTCATGATCTGGTTTCTGTTTATTTAGCTTTTTTAGTCCCTTTTATGTGTCATACTCTACCTTTCATCCCTTATCCTCCATAAACGTTGCAACTCTAAGATAGACAAGTTCTTTGACCTTTGGTATTGGCCATATGCTGCATATAAATCCTTTTCTGAGATTCAATTACTCTATTCCATATTGGGACAAGTAGTTCATGACACCTCCCAAGCCCTTGATAAGAGTAATGTAGAAATGGTTGCTATTCGAACAAGAACATTACAAAATTACAAAATGGCCCTGGATTGGCTACTATCTGAGAAAGGACGGACCTGTGCCCACGTAGGAAAAGAGTGTTGTACCTACATTCTGGCCAATTCTGAAGAGATCATAAATTCAACTGCTCATATTCACAAGGAGGTCGACAAACTTAGACAACTCCTTTCAAGTACCATATAGAATTGGGCTATAACTGGTCAGGATCACTTGAAACATCTATTCTCCAGGAGATTAACATCTTTCTTGTTGTTATTCTTGCTTTATATGTATGTATCAAATGTTGTTTTACTCGTGCCCTTAACCCTCCCAAGTTACGACATCAGAAGAAGTGAATACTGACTGCTGCATATGGGTAATGATTCATAATGTACAATGTGATTGGAATCAAAAGGGCCAAACGCAGGCAAGTGGAACTAGTTTAGTTTGGGAAACATAGTTAGCATGGATGAGTTGGATCAAAGGGTCTGTTTCCGTGCTCTATAACTTTATGAGAATTTTAAATTCCCTCAGTTGCTAACTATAACAGTACAGTTGACAAACAAAATATCAAATACCCTGTAAAGGAAACATCTGGCAATCACAATCAGAACAAGTTGTGTTGATGAGTAAATTTTGGTCATGCTTAACTTAGCAGATAATCACAGGACATAGAGAAACATTTTGTGATTGGACATGTAAGATGTGATTGGTTAGAAGTACTCAGAGTAAGTGGAGGCTGAGGATTGGGTAAAGGGAGAGCATAGAATGAAGAAATAATGTATAAGAATGTGAGCAAAACACAGACAGATGTGCTTTGCATCACCTTGCTATGTACCATTAACGCCATACTTCTGCAATAAAGGCATTCACGAAGGCATTGTGCAGTTCCCTGTCTGGTTATTCCTATTATCAGGGAAACAAGTACCCAACACTGCCAAAAGCTGTGAGCCATTGAATCGTAGCATCCATACAGTATGGAAACAGGCCCTTTGGCCCAACAAGTCCACATCGAATCTCCAAAGAGTAACCCAACCAGACCCATTCCCCTACCCATTTATCCTATATTTACCCCTGACTCATGCACCTAGCCTTACATCCCTGAACACTACGGGGAATTTATAGCATGGCCAATTCATCTAGCTTGCTTGGATTGTTGCAGGAAACCAGAGCACCCAGAGAAAACTCGCACAGACACGGGGAAAATGTGCAAACTCCTCAGAGACAGTCAGCCAAGGCTGGAATCAAACCTGAGTTCCTGGTGAGTGAGGCAACAGTGCTAACCACTGAACCACCATGGTGCCCACATCTCCATATTTCATCACAATGGTTTGTGAGGTTTCCATGTGATTAATAGAATCTGGAATTGAATGATGCCATAAAACAACCATCAGTTATTGCAGACACCTACCTGCTTCACCAGAGTCATTGTCAAAAAATATTTCTCATGATTGCTAGGTCTGGCCTACGTGTGACTGCACAGCATTGCGATTAACAGTTAACTATCTTTTGTTAGTTAACAGGTCCTCCTGGGTCAACAGGTCACTCATTATCAGGGTAATCCAGAATGGGCAACAAATGTGAAGATGCTAACATCTTGTGAAATAATTTTAAAAACGAGAGTAACCTCGCTGAGCTTGGAGCAGATGCATCTAGATACAGGTTGTTTTGCTGTAATGCAGCCGTTGCGTTCTTCTGGAACTCCGCACTACAGAAAATCGTGCTATTGAAATTGTTACAGAGAATTGTGTTGTAGATTGCTACAGAAAATCTGCTCAAGAGAAACTTCGCATTATCCAAACATCACCCATAATTAATTAATCACATTGTAGCCAAACCGCAATGACAAAACGCACATTATAGCAGGAACACCGAGAGTCATTGAGTCATAGAGATGTCCAGCATAGAAACAGAACCTGCGGTCCAACTCGTCCATGCCAACCAGATATCCTAATCCAATCTAGTCCCACTTGCAAGCGCCCGAACCTCCAAACACTTCCTATTCATACACCCATCCAAATGCCTTTTAAATATTGTACCAGCCTCCATCACTTCCTCTGGTAGCTCATTCCATACATGTACCACCCTCTGTGTGAAAAAGTTGCCCCTTAGGTCTCTTTTATATCTTTCCCCTCTCACCCTAAACCTATGCCCTCTAATTCTGGACTCCCACACCCCAGGGAAAAGACTTTGTCTATTTATCTTATCCATGCCCCTCATAATTTTGTAAATCTCTAAAAGGTCACCCCTCAGCCTCTGATGCTCCAGGGAAAACAGCCCCAGCCTGTTCAGCCTCTCCCTATAGACCAAATCCTCCAAACCTGGCAACATCCTTGTAAATCTTTTGTGAACCCTTTCAAGTTTCACAACATCTTTCCGATATGAAGGAGACCAGAATTGCATGCAATATTCCAACAGTGGCCTAATCAATGTCCTGTGCAGCAGCAACATGAGCTCCCAACTCCTGTACTCAATACTCGGATCAATAAAGGAAGGCATACCAAATGTCTTCTTCACTATCCTATCGACCTGCGACTCCACTTTCAAGGAGCTATGAACCTGCACTCCAAGATCTCTTTGTTCAGCAACACTCCCTAGGACCTTACCATTAAGTGTATAAGTCCTGCTAAGATTTGGCCTCCCAAAATGCAGCACTTCGCATTTATCTGAATTAAATTCCATCTGCCACTTCTCAGCCCATTGGCCCATCTGGTCAAGATCCTGTTGTAATCTGAGGTAACCTTCTTCTTTGTCCACTACACCTCCAATTTTGGTGTCATCTGCAAACTTACTAACTAGACCTCTTATGCTTGCATCCAAATCATTTATGTAAATGACAATAAGTAGAGGACCCAGCACCGATCATTGTGGCACTCCACTGGTCATAGGCCTCCAGACTGAAAAACAACCCTCCACCACCACCCTCTGTCTTCTACCTTTGAAACAGTTCCATATCCAAATGGCTAGTTCTCCCTGTATTCCATGAGATCTGACCTTGCTAACCAGTCTTCCATGGGGAACTTTGTCGAACACCGTACTGAAGTTCATATAGATCACATCTACCATTCTACCCTCATCAATCCTCTTTGTTACTTCTTCAAACAACTCAATCAAGTTTGTGAGACATGATTTCCCACGCATAAAATCATGCTGACTATCCCTAATTAGTCCTTGCCTTTCCAAATACATGTATATCCTGTGCCTCAGGATTCTCTCCAACAACTTGCCCACCACCGACTTCAGGCTCACTGGCCGCCTTGCTGATCTTTGAGGGGCCCTCCTCTCTCCCTTGTTACCCTTTTGTCCTTAATGTATTTGTAAAAACCCTTTGGATTCTCCTGAATTCTATTTGCCAAAGCTATTTCATGTCCCCTTTTTACCCTCCTGCTTTCCCTTTTAAGTATACTCCTACTGCCTTTATACTCTTCTTAGGATTCACTCGATCTATCCTGTCTATACCTTACATATGCTTCCTTCTTTTTCTTAACCAAGTCCGCAATTTCGTTAGTAATCCAGCATTCCCTATACCACCAGCCTTTCCTTTCACCCTAACAGGAATATACTTTCTCTGGATTCTCATTATCTCATTTCTGAAGGCTTCCCATTTTCCAGCCGTCCCTTTACCTGCGAACATCTACCCCCAATCAGCTTTTGAAAGTTCTTGCCTAATACTGTCAAAATTGGCCTTTTTCCAATTTAAAAATTCAACTTTTAGATCTGATCTATCCTTTTCCATCACAGTTTTAAATCTAATAGAATTATGGTCACTGGCCCCAAAGTGCTCCCCCACTGACACTTCAGTCACCTGCCCTGCCTTATTTCCCAAGAGTAGATCAAGTTTTGCACCTTCCCTAGTAGGTACATCCACATACTGAATCAGAAAATGTTCTTGTAATGCGCTTAACAAATTCCTCTCCATCTAAACCCTTAACACTATGGCAGTCCCAGTCCACGTTTGGAAAGTTAAGATCCCTGGCCATAGCCACCCTATTATTTTTGCAGAAAACTGAGATCTCCTTGCAAGTTTGTTTCTCAATTTCTCTCTGACTATTAGGAGGTCTATAATACAATCCCAATAAGGTAATCATCCTTTTCTTATTTCTCAGTTCCACCTAAATAACTTCCCTGGATATATTTCCAGGAATATCCTCCCTTATCACAAATGCCACTCCCCCTCCTCTCTCGCCTCCCTTTCTATCCTTCCTGTAGCATTTGTATCCTGGAACATTAAGCTGCCAGTCCTGCTCATCCCTGAGCCATGTTTCTGTAATTGCTGGGATGTTCCAGACGCACATTCCTAATCATGCCCTGAGTTCAGCTGTCTTCCCTGTCAGGCCCCTTGCATTGAAATAAATGCTGTTTAATTTATTAGTCCTATCTTGTCCCTGCCTGCCCTGTTTGACTTGCTCCTATTCTCAACTGTACCATCTCAGATCGATCTCTTTCCTTACTATCTCCCTGGGTCCCACCCCCCTAACCCCCACCTTACTAGTTTTAATCCTCCCGAGCAGCTCAAGCAAATTTCCCTGCCAGTATATTAGTCCCCTTCCAAATTAGGTGCAATCCGTCCTTCTTGTACAGGTCACTTCTACCCCAAAGGAGATTCTAATGATCCAAAAAAATGTGAATCCTTCTCCCATACACTGGCTCCTCAGCCATGCATTCATCTACTCTATCCTCCTATTCCTGCTCTCACTAGCTCATAGCACTGGGAGTAATGCAGATATTACTACTCTTGAGGACCTCCTTTTTAAATTCCTGCCTAATTCTCTGTAATCTCCCTTCAGAATCTCAACCTTTCCCCTTCCTATGTCATTGGTTCCAATATGGACAATGACCTCTTGCTGGTACCCCTCCTCCTTGAGAACATTTTGCACCCTCTCTGAGACATCCTTGATCCTGGCACCAGGGAAATATCTCCAAAAACATATAACATATATATTCCATTGATAGAGATTTGTCAGACCATGTGAAATTTCTGATGCTGGATTAGTGGTGTTGTAAAAGCACAGCAGTTCAGGCAGCATCTGAGGAGCAGTAAAATCGATGTTTCAGGCAAAAGCCCTGCATCAGTAATACAGGCAGAGTGCCTGAAGGGTAGAGAGATAAATGAGAGAAGGGTGGAGGTGGGGAGAAAGTAGCATAGAGTACAATAGGTGAGTGGGGGAGGTGTTGAAGGTGATAGGTCAGGGAGGAGGGTCGAGTGGATAGATTGAAAAGAAGATAGGCTGGTAGGACAAGTCATGGGGACAGTGCTGAGCTGGAAATTTGGAACTGGGGTGAGGTGGGGGAAGGAGAAATGAGGAAACTGTTGAAGTCCACATTAATGCCCTGGGGTTGAAGTGTTCCGAGGCGGAAGATGAGGCATTCTTCCTCCAAGCATCGGGTGGTGAGGGAGCAGCGGTGAAGGAGGCCCAGGACGTCCATGTCCTTGGCAGAGTGGGAGGGGGAGATGAAATGTTGGGTCACAGGGCAGTGGGGTTGATTGGTGCAGATGTCCAGTCTTCCCAATATAGAGAGGACCAATGGATACAATAAATGATATTGGTGGATGTGCAGGTAAAACTTTGATGGATGTGGAAGGCTCCTTTAGGGCCTTGGATGGAGGTGAGGGAGGAGGTGTGGGCGCAGGTTTTGCAATTCCTGCAGTGGCAGGGGAAGGTGCCAGCATGGGAGGGTGGGTTGTAGGGGGGCGTGGACCTGACCAGGTAGTCACGGATAAATGGTCTTTGTGGAAGGCGGAAAGGGGTGGGGAGAGAAATATATCCCTGGTGGTGGGGTCCGTTTGGAGGTGGCGGAAATGTCATTGGATGATTTGGTTTATGCAAAGGTTGGTAGGGTGGAAGGTGAACACCAGAGGGGTTCTGTCCTTGTTACAGTTGGAGGGGTGGGGTCTGAGGGCAGAGGTGAGGGGTGTAGACGAGATGCGTTGGAGGGCATCATTAACCACGTGGGAAGGGAAATTGGAAGGAGGCCATCTGTTGTGTTCTGTGGTGGAACTGGTCCTCATGGGAGCAGATATGGCGGAGATGGAGGAATTGGAAATACAGGCTGGCATTTTTGCAGGAGGTAGGGTGGGAAGAGGTGTAATCCAGGTAGCTGTGGAAGTCGGTAGGTTTGTAAAAAATGTCAGTGTCAAGTCGGTCGTCATTAATGGAGATGGAGAGGTCCAGGAAGGGGAGGGAGGTGTCAGAGATGGTCCAGGTAAATTTAAAATCAGGGTGGAATGTTTTGGTGAAGTTGTTGAATTGCTCAACCTCCTTGCGGGAGCACGAGGTGGTGCCAATGCAGCCATCAATGTAGCGGAGGAGGAGGTGGGGAGTGGTGTTGGTGTAATTACGGAAGATGGACTGTTCTACGTAGCCAACAAAGAGACAGGCATAGCTGGGGCCCATTCGGGTGCCCATGGCTACCCCTTTGGTCTGGAGGAAGTGGGAGGATTCGAAGGAGAAATTGTTAAGTGTCAGGACCAGTTTGGCCAAACGAATGAGAGTGTCGATGGAAGGGTACTGTTGGGAACATCGGTAGAGGAAGCAACGGAGGGCTTGGAGGCCCTGGTCATGATGCCCCAGCTGACTGTGAGGGAACTGAATGGGATTTTTAATTTTCCCAACAGCAAATCCCCTGTGTCTGGTTCACTCTGACAAAGTCCTTTGAAATCTCAAGACTTCAAAATATTGGCGCTGCATTCAGCCTCAATCTGAATGGTCACTCAATAGTCAATCTTTGAATCTTTCTGATAATTGTATGGCAAGCAGGGATAGTAGGAGAGATTCCTGGTCAATTGGAAACATTGAGGTAGTGCAGAGTAACAGCCACCCCACGGTGAAAGCTGCAGACGCTGATTCATGCCATGGCCTCTCTCTATATTGTGTGACCTCCTCATTTCAAAGCATTGGTGAGAAATATGTGATGCAAAATAGATATATTCTGACATTGAGTATTCTGAAACAAACCTGAAATTCTATTATTTTTAGTGTGGAGATTGCATCAGAAATAGTCAGGAAATGTGAACATCACCCAGACCTGAGCAACTAGATCTTGCCCTTTTGGACACATCTTGTCATTCTCACCAGTCATTTACTTGGTGAAAGGCTGAACAGTTCTTAATCACAGTCCTGGAATTTTGGAAAGATAGAACATCTTCGGGCAAGATTTGCTCCTTAAGGTTTACATCCAGCTCCTGAGCAAGCGAAGAAAGTATTCATGGCTGTCTGAAGATGGACCAGAGGGAGTTGGCTTTATCTGAATTCTCACAGAATGAACAGGAAACACACTCTCCAATAGATACAGTGAGTATTTTAGCAAAACATGAAATTACACTCATGTAAAATCCTGAGAAGTGCTGATTCTTTGGGGATTTTAGCTTTTGTGAACTGCAGTCACCCGTCTTGTTTCCAAACTACTAAGTGATTGCTGTTAACTGGGGAATGAAGAAATGTTTTTACAGTGGGGAAGAGTTGAACTAAGTGCTTAAGTTTAGATTGAGAAAATCTACTTTCTAATTTAGTCAATTCCTTTCTTTGCCCCAAGAGTGCTGCCAATCCAGCAGTGAACAGAAATGATGAAAATGTGAAGAGAGGTAACTGGTCCTCGAAGACTGACTACTTGCTCTTGATGATTGGCTGTGCTGTGGGTCTAGGCAATGTCTGGAGATTCCCTTTCCTGGCTTACAAAAATGGAGGAGGTACTGTCTGGAATTTGAATTAAGGGGATAGAAATGCAGAGGGAGCATTTCAATGATCTTTAAGGACTGTTGGCTTGGATATTGCTCTTGTCAGTGCTTCCCATCGTAACAATTGATGTGGAGGTGCCGGTGTTTGACTGGAGTAGGCAAAGTCAGAATGCAACAACTCCAGGTTATGATCCAACAGGTTTAACCTTCACCTGATGAAGCAGCAGAACCCCAGAAGCTTCTGATTTCAAATAAACCTGCTGGACTATAGCCTGGTCTTGTGTGTTTTCTGACATCCTAACAATTGTGCAGGGGTTAGAAATGTTACAGTCTGGACATGGCACAGTTAAATACTAAAGTGCAAAGTGGTGGTTGAAATTAATTCAAGTGACTTTTGAGCAAATCAGATTGTCTCATTACAGGTTGTAGTTTGAATCTGTGGCCCATTTCTCATTAGGAGTAAAAAGCATTATACTTTTATACCTTTAAATACTTTATATTGCTAAATTCCTAAAACTGAAATAATTCTAAAAACACAACAGAATGTCATTAAGACCCAGATTGTTCCCAGCATTTTCAATAAACAGTAGATTAATAAAACTCATGTAGCCCCTTTTTCATTTGTCTAGTTCAAGTCAGAGTAGACCACATTTTCAGTTTAAATAGGCATAGATTGATTCATTACAAGTTTTATGGAAGATTCCTTTGGAGTTAAGATAATAAAGTCCTTGTCAGCAATATCGACAGATGTTAAGATTAAAACAAGGATAGAAAACACAAAAGAATAAAGTTTCAATCAGTCTTTGTAGCATGCTAGTGGAATCACTGTTAGACTTTACTTACAGCAGAAATACACGGACATCATGATGGATCACAATATTGAACACATAATTTTGGTCGGTTTATCAGGAATACCCATTGATAAGGTGCTAGCTAAAACAAAGTTGCTGTACCTACTTTACAATCTCACAGTGAGTTATCAATGAACTTCATTATCTCCTGGATTACAGTTATTACTTATCTTCATTTTGATCTTAGTTTGCCTACAGTAATGTATATATATGCTTATATATTATCCACCATAACATAAGAGACTGAGTCTGGATATCATGCTATCAGAGAAACCAGCAGACATTTATTATAATGATATAAAGTCAAGGATTTTACGCAGGCCAGTCATTATTTGGTGTCGACGATGAGTCACCATGAATATTCTGTGGAATCCCCATTCTAGCACACTCTGAAGGTATTGCCCAGGAAACTGGATTTTCCACTAGACAATTCTCCGATTCTTGGAACACTCCAAAAGTCTCTATTTCCATCGGAAATTTCAGAAGGTACTGATGAATTTAAGTAAAATAATTAATCAGGAAAGTTAGATTATTAAATCTAACACCCCTGTCATGTCCAGACCTGCTCCAAACCCCCACATCCATCAGATCTGAGTTGACATCTACCTAGCAACTCCTTGCATCAGTCAAATGTGACCCAACCCAACCCAACATTAACATAGAGTCATAGAGTCCTACAGCACGGAGACAAGCCCTTTGGTCCAAATTGGTCCATGCCTACCAAACTGTCCATCCATGCTAACCCCATTTCGCTGCACTTAGCCATTTCCTTCTAAACTTTTCCTATCTATGTACTTGTCTAAATACCTTTTGATGTTGTTAATGTAATCAACCTTCTGCTGGCAGCTCATTCCAGATGCATTCCACCCTCTGCGTCAAAACGTCCCCCCTCAGGGTCCCTTTTATTCTTTCCCCTCTAACCTTAAACCGATGCCCTCCTGTCCTCGATTCCCCAATTCTGGAAAAAAGACAGAGTGCATTCACTCTATCCATGCCTATCATGATATTATACATTTCTATAACAAACTTCCTCAATCTCTTCAGCTCTAAAGAAAAAAGTCTTAGGTTGTTCAACCTTTCCCTATAACTCAGACCATTGCATCCTGGCACCATCCCTGTAAATTTCTTCTGAACTCTTCCCAGTTTAACAACATCCTTCCTCTAGCAAGGAGACCAAAACTGAGCATAACACTCCAAATGTGGCCTCACCAACAATCTGTACAAGTGCAACATAACTTCCCAGCATTTATACTCAGTGCCCTGACTGATGAAAGACAGTATGCCAAAAGCCTTCTTCCCTGTCCTGTCTGTCTGTGACTCCACACCCTCGACAGAACTGACCACTGGCCTCTACTGTCAATCTGACCTCCTGCCCAGCTGATATCCTATCTAGCTAGTGAACAGTCAGGAGGGAGTTGCCCTGGGAGTCTGCAAAATTGACGCCAGACCCTTGAAGTCTCATGGCTTCAGGTTAAAAAGGGGGCAAAAAGGTCCTGCTGATTATCACATACCATCCTCCCTCAGCTGATGAATCAGTACTCCTCAATGCTGAACAAACTTGGAGGAAGCATTGAGGGTGGCAAGGGCACAACATGTCCTTTAGGTGGGGGATTTCAACATTGACCATCAAGACTGGCTCAGCAGTAGCACTACTGATCAAGGTGGTTATGTCCTAAAGAACTTCACTGCTACACTGGGTCTGTGGTAGGTGGTGAGGAAACCAACAGGAGTGAAAAACATACTTGACTTCATCCTCGCCAATCGACTGAGGATTGAGTTGTAGAAATAGCGGAGGCGCTGAATGTGATCTTTCAAACATCACTGGAGTCAGGAAAGTTCCAGATGATTGGAAAATTGCTATTGTAACTCCCTTGTTCAAGAAAGGATCAAGACAGAAGATGGAAAATTATAGGCCGATGAGCCTACCCTTGGTTGTAGGTAAAATTCTAGAATCCATCGTTAAGGACAGAATTTCGAAATTCTTGGAAGTGCAGGGTCAGATTAGAACAAGTCAGCATGGATTTAGTAAGGGAAGGTCATGCCTGACAAACCTGTTAGAATTCTTTGAAGAGGTAACAAGTAGGTTAGACCAGGGAAACCCAGTGGATGTCATCTATGTACACTTCCAAAATGCCTTTGATAAGGTGCCTCACAGGAGGCTGCAGAGTAAGGTGAGGGCCCCTGGTGTTCAAGGTAAGCTACTGGCATAAGTTGGGGATTGGCTGTCTGACAGAAGGCAGAGAGTTGGGATAAAAGGTTCTTATTCGGAATGGCAGCTGGTGACAAGCGGGGTCCTGCAGGGTTCAGTGTTGGGGCCACAGCTGTTCATTTTATATATTAATGATCTGGATGAAGGGACAGGGAGAATTCTGGCAAAGTTCGCCGATGATACGAAGTTAGGTGGACAGGCAGGTAGTACTGAGGAGGTGGGGAGGCTGCAGAAGGATCTAGACAGTTTGGGAGAGTGGTCCAGGGAATAGCTGATGAAATTCAATGCTGCTACACTGGGTTTGTGGTAGGTGATGAGGGAACCAATAGGAGGGAAAAACTTACTTGACTTCATCGTCACCAATCTGCTGGCTGTATTGGTATGAGTGATACTGCACAGTCCTTGTGGAGATGAAGTTACACCTTCACATTCAGAATACCATCCATCCTGTTGTATTGCACTATCACTGAGCTAAATGGGACAGACACTGTGGGCCATCATCAGCAACAGAAGCATACTTCAGCACAATCTGCAAACTCATGGCCCAGCATCTCTCCCACTCAAGCATTACCATCAAGCCGGGGATCAGCCTAGTTCAATGGACAGTGAAGTTGGGGAGTCAGGAACAGCACTAGACATACCTAAACATGAGGTGTCAAGCTAGTGAAGCTACTAAACAGGGCTACCTGCATGCCAAACACAATAAGCAGCATGTGATAGAGCTAAGCAACCAATCAGTCAGAACCAGACTCTGCTGTCCTGCCACATCCAATCATGAATGGTGATAGACATTTAAACAACTCACTGGATGAGGAGGCTCCACAAATGTCCCCATCCTCAATGATGAAAGAGCCCAACACATCAGTGCAAAAGGTAAGGCTGAAGTGCTGAGTGGATGATCCATCTCAATGTTCTCTACTTGTCCCCAACATTACAGATGCCAGCCTTCAGCCAATTTGATTCACTCCATGAGATAACAAAATACAGTTCAATGCACTGGATACTGCAAAACCTATGGGCCTTGACATCATTCTGGCAATAGTACTGAACGTCTGTGCTCCAGAACTTGCTGCACCCCTAGCCAAGCTCTTCGAGTTTAGTTACAACATCAGCATCCACTCATCATTGTGAAAATTGCTCAGATATGCTCTGCATACATAAAAAAGCTGGACAAATCCAACCCGGCCCATTACACCCCATCAGTCGATGATCAGTGAAGTGATGGAAGGTGTCGTCAACAATGCTATCCAGCAGCACCTGCTCAGCAATAACCTGCTTGGTGATGCCCAGTTTGGATTCCGCCAGGACCACTCAGCTCCTGACCTCATTACAGCCTTGGTTCTAACATGGACAAAAGAGCTGAATTCCAGAGAGGAGGTGATAGTGACAGCCCTGGGCAAAAACAATGGCTGCAGATACTGGAAACCAGATTCTGGAGTAGAGTGGTGCTGGAAAAGCACAGCAGTTCAGGCAGCATCCGCGAAGCAGTAAAATCGACGTTTCGGGCAAACGCCCTTCATCAGGAATACAGCTGTCTGCCTGATGAAGGGCTTTTGCCCGAAACGTCGATTTTACTGCTCCTCGGATGCTGCCTGAACTGCTGTGCTTTTCCAGCACCACTCTACTCCAGATAGTGACAGCGGTGGACATCAAGGCCACAGTTGACTGAGTGTGATATCCAGGAGCCCTAGCAAAACTGGAATCAATGAGTGTCAAGGATCAAACACTTCTCTGGCCCCCAGGAAAGTGCATGGTTGCAAATCCTCAACACCATTCACAATTGCTTAGATACTGAAGCAGCCCATGTTCAAATGCAGATTTGGGATAACAAGTGGCAAGCACATTCATGTCACACAATTGGCAGAAATGACCCCCTCCAACAAGAGAGAATCCAGCCATTATTTTGTGAAATTCATTATCATGACCATTACTGAATCTCCCATTGTCAACAGCCTGGGGTTACCATTTACCAGAAACTGAACTAGACTCATACTCTGGTTACAAGAGCAAGTCAGAGTTTAGGAATATTGCAGCAAGTAACTCACCCCTAACTCCACAAAGCCTGTACATCATCTCCCAGGCACAAGTGCCAAACACTGATATTATAATGTAAAGGTTGAATTTATCATCAATCAGTGATTCTTTAAGATTGTCTACTGCTATCTATGATTGATAAATAAATTAATAGATAAGGAGATAATGTATTCCAACCCCAGATGAACAACTGGCAAATATCAACATATAACTTTATTCCCCTTCTAACTCCTCACGCTCACAGTCATACACAGATAGAACATAGAACAGTACGGGCTCTTCAGCCCTCTATGTTGCGCGGACCTTTTATCCTATTCTAAGATCAAACTAACCTACATACCCTACATTTTACTATCATCCAAATACCAAGTAATGTAAGACTGACTGGTCTGTAATTCCCAGGGTTATCCATTTCCCCTTTTTTGAACAAGGGAATGACATTTGCCACCCTCCAATCATCTGGTACTACTCCAGTAGCCAGTGAGCATGTGAAGATCATTACTTCTGTTGTAATGTCCTGTACCTTTAAGAAAGAGTGAATGCTGTTCTGCACTGAGAGCTTACAAGCACCTGTCATATGATTTAACTAGCAGTCTGAGTGTACTGGAAAATTGAAAATATATAACATTTGGCTGTGAAATGGAAACCTGAATTGTTTGCTGTTTTGGCAACAAATCCAATTTAAACAAACAGTTTAAATTATGCCTCAGGATACTAAAACCCAATCCAGTTTGAATTTATTGTTTTACCAACATCAAACTGATGATCCAATTTTGGGGGAAAATGAAAAAGGCAGCCATTTTGAAAATCAGATAGAGCAACTGCAATCGAGAGAGAGAGAGACCCAAGACATTGAAATACTCTGTATCAAAGGTACCTTTCATACGAAACATCTTAACAGTAAAAAGAAAGAAGATGATCCAGTGAGGTCTTCAGCCGGAAGAAGAAAGACACCAAAGATGACAGCCACTGAAAGGTTTTGAAATTGATTTGATGTAATTTTAATAAATGTTTTATTGGAACAGTATATTATAGCATTGGAGGCAGGTATTAAGCAGTTAAGAGAAAAGGGGCCTTAGGTTTGTGAATATTTGTTGCTTGATGTTCCCTTTTAGAGTTAAAGAATGAATTGATGTTATTTTCTTGAAATATTAGAAATATGAGGTGAGGTGAGCTTCTCTGGGTGTTTGGTTTAATGAAGAGAGAGGTTCACCTCTGTGTCATAACACTTTAGGCACAGCAATCTCTTCCCTCGCTTCCTGCAGCAAACTTAGGTATATCCCGTCTGGTTCAGGCGACTTATCTATCCTCATGCTTTTCAAAATTTGCAGCATATCCTCCTTCTTAACATCAACCTGTTTGAGCATATCAGTCTGTTTCACGCTGTCCTCACAAACAATAAGGTCCCTCTCCCTAGTGAATACTCATACAACATATTCATTAACGACCTCCCCAAATGCCAACTCCAGGCACAAGTTCCCATCACTATCCCTGATTGGCCCTACCCGCACTTGCTGTAAGTTCTCCGTAAACAACCTCAACATTTCTGTTGTACATTTCCCTGAGAATATCTACTCCCAATTTATGATTCACGGTTCCTGCCTAATAGCATTGTAATTTCCCCCTTCCCCAACTAAATGCTTTCTCATACCATCTGCTCCTATCCCTCTCCATGACTATAGTAAAGGTCAGGGAGTTGTGATCACTATAACAGAAATGTTCTCCCACCAAGAGATCTGTCACCTGGCTTGGTTTATTACCAAGCACCAAATCCAAATGGCCTCCCCTTTGGTTGGCCTAGCTAAATATTTAATCAGGAATCCTTCTTGGACACACCTGACAAAATCTGCTGCATCCAAACTATTTGCGCTAAGGAGGTTCCAGTCAATATTAGGGAAGTTGAAGTCACCCGACACAAGCCTGTTACGTATGCACCTTGTCAAAATCTGCCTCACAATCGGCTCCTCCATGCCTTTGTTGCTATTGGGTATCTATAGAAAACTCCCAATAAAGTGACTGCTCCTTTCCTGCTTCTGACTTCCACTTATAATGACTCAGTGGACAAACCATCCCCGACAATCTTCCTTTCTCCAACTATTATACTGTCCCTTATTAGCAATGCCACCCACCCATCTATTTTACCTCCATCTCTGTTCCTATTGGAACATCTAAATCCCGGAACATTCAGCAACCATTCCTGCCCCTGTGATATCAAAGCCTCCGTAACAGCCACAACATTGTAACTTCAAGAAACTCCATGCTCCATTGCAGCTCCATGCTCTAAGTTCATCACCCTTATTCTTGACACTTCTTGCATTAAAATAGACCCATCACACTGACTGCAGCTTTGCCCTATCAACTGCCTATCCTTCCTCACAGTCTCTCTGCATGCTGTATCTGCCTGTTCACCAGCATCCACATCCTTTGATCCATAGTTCCAGTTCCCATCCCTCTGCCAAACTAGTTTAAACCCTCCCGAAGATCTCTAGCAAACCTCCTGCCCAGGATATTGATGCCCCTCAAGATCAGGTGCAACCCGTACAGGTCCCACCTTCCGCAGAAGATCCACATACCTGAAGCCCTCCCTCCTATACCAGCTCTGCAGCCACGTGTTTAGCTGCACACACTCTCCGTTCCTAGCTTCACTAGACAATGGCACCAATAGCAATCCTGGGATTACTACTCTGCTCTTACTAATTAACCTTACTCTTACTAATCTTTCAATGTTCCCTCAATACAGGAGTTGTCCCACTGGACTGAAGAATTGCAGACATTATTCCACTTTAGAACAGGGGCGAAAGAGGAAAATCAGGGATTTATAGATCAGTTAGCCTAACATCTGTGCTGGGGCACTGGTTGGTGTCTCTAATTAAGGATAAAATAACTGAGCACTTCAAATTTCTTCAGTTAATCAGGGACAGTAGGTCATGCCTGACAAACCTCATTTAATTTTTTGAAGCCATGACTAAGATAGTGGACAGGGGAATGTCTATGGTTGTTGTTTGTATGGACTTCAGATGGCATGTGATAAATTGCACATAAGAGCTTGTTAACTAAGGTAGAGGCTGATGGAATTGAGGGCAAATTACTTATATAGTTCAGAAATTGGTTGAGTGGCAGGTGCCAGAAAATAAGGATAATGAGTAGGTCCTGAAATTTGCAGGATGTGACCAGTGGTGTCCCCGTAAGGATCTGTGTTAGGGTCTCAATTATTCATATTTTTTATTGACAACTAGGATAATAACATAGAAAATCATATATCCAAATATACTGATGACACAAAGTTAGGGGGCATTGTAGACAATGTAGTCAACAGCATAAAATTGCAGAGGGTTCTTGATAGACTCAGTAATTGGGCAAAAATGTAGCAGATGAAGTTCAATGTAAGCAAGTGTGTGGTTATCCATTTTGACCGATATAGTATCGACCTGGATACTTCCTAGATGGCATCAAGTTAAACACAATGGATGCCAAAAGAGACTTGGGGTTCAGGTGCATGGACCTTTAAAGTACCACAAACAGGTACAGTAAATAATGAAGAAAGCTCATGGAATCTGGCTTTTACACCTCGAGGACATGAATACAAGGATGTCGACAGTATGCTGCAGATATACAAAACCCTGGTTCGACCACAATTGAAGTACTGTGGGAAGATCTGGGCACTACATCTAAGGGAGGATATATTGGCCTTGGAGGGAGTACAACATGGTTTTACAAGAATGATAACCTGGATTTTAGGGGTTTGGTTATGAGGAGAGATTCTAAAGATTAGGCCTGTTTCTCTGTGAGTATAAAGTTGTTGTTACCATCCACTTGAAACTGCAGAGTATGTTGGGAATTCACATCCATGGACCCTGTTTCACCTTTTTATTCTATTTTCCAGGTGTATTTCTTATTCCCTACTCAATCATGCTGGGTCTTGTTGGGATACCAATATTTTTCTTGGAATCTTCCTTTGGACAGTTTGCCAGCCTCGGGCCTGTTGCAGTGTGGAAATCTGTACCAATGTTACAAGGTTAGAGATTATTGAATAATTAAAACTCAGCAACAATTTCAATGCATTTTAATGTTTAATTCATATTAATAAACTAGTTATAATTGAGTGATTAAATAAGAGTGTATCTGAGCCTTGCTGTCATTCTCTTTGAAAACTTTGTTATGTTACACCAAGATATGTCAGTGATTAACACTGATGTTAGTTTAGTTTCTTATTCATTAAATGCGCGTGATTGTGATTGTGTTCAGTTCACCTGGATGGTTGACTCCAAATCTCATTGTTTTTTCAGAGTCAATTTTTCCTTGGATCATTTAAAGAATGATTAGATTAGATTCCCTACAGTGCAGAAACAGGCCCTTGGGCCCACCAAGTCCACACTGACCCTCTAAAGAGTAACCCACCCAGATACATTTCCCTCTGACTAACACAACAGACAATTTAGCATGGCCAACCCATCTTTGTTTTGTGGGAGGAAACCAGAGCACCTAGAGGAAACCCACACAGACACAGGGAGACTATGCAAACTCCACACAGACAGTCGTCCGAGGCCGGAATCAAACTCAGGTCCCTAGCGCTGTGAGGCTGCAGAGCGAGCCACTGAGCCACTGTGCTGCCCTTGTAAATTGTATCAAGTTGCTGTGGTGAGATTTGAACCCATGTCCCTTGAGCATTAACCTGAGATTCTTGACTACCAAGCCAGTGACTCCTCCAGTATACCACCATCTCCAGGAAACTTGACTAGTAACATGCCCAACTATTGTAAACTAATAGCAAACTACTAGCTCAGAAATGTGTATGCTTGAGCAATGTAATGAATGTCTGTTGGGTTGCCCAATACCACAATATCATGCCCAGTTTCTGACATTGTGTTAGATAACAAAAGCATTGCCCCATCAGGTAAAACACCCTGGTGGAGGCAAACTCACACCATAGCAACAGCAGTTACTATCTCTTAAAGACATCATAGAGGTACATATTTAGAAAACAAATTGATGTCCAGCATGACTTTGGAAGCAGACAGTTTGGAATAGGGAGAAGTTTCTTATCCTTAAACAGCATCAGTTTTTCAGAGTACAGACAATTGTACACATCTGTAGATGGAGCATTAAGCACGAGAACAATGGAACATATTTCTAATTTTCATTAGGATGCAAATTCTTTCAAGATAAAATACATTTCTAAGATTTCCTTGGTAATAAAAACAAATTAAAATGCTAAAGAATGCCCTTGAGCTATGACAAAGGCCAGTGCATTACAGAAAACTTGAATCCTAGAAAGCTCGGTTGATGGAAGTTAATACATAATGACAATTACAAACGTCTTTGTTCTTAAGGAAAGAGCAGTATAATTTGGAGAGACAAAAATATCAGAGACACACAGCAAAAGCTGGTGTTTTTGTAAAGGCCAACTCATGGATAGCAACAAAACTGGTATGGATTTGGCATCCAGCAACACCTTCACTGATTTTACTGTTCCAAAACTTCATGCAGTTCTATTTTGCAGATCAAGGTCTAGGTGAGGCCATGAAAAGAACTCTTAAAAATCTTGTCAGAACTCAGGGAGGTACAGTGGCCTTACATTGCCAGGGATCCGGGTTTGAATTGACCCTCAGGCAACTGTCTATGTGGAGTTTACACATTCTGCCCATTTCAGATGGGTCCCACCAGGTGCTTGGGTTTCCTCTCACGGTCCAAAGATATGCATGTTTGGTGGATTGGCTGTGCTAAATTGCTGATAGCGTCCAGGGATGTGTAGGTTAGGTGGATTAACGAGGGGAAATGGAGAGTTGCAGGGATAGGGTAAGAGATTGGTTTTGGATGGGATGCTGTTCAGAGGGTCATGCAGACTCAATGAGCTGAATGGCCTGCTTCCACTCCGTAGGGATTTTATGACTTGGAGGAGCTTCACATTATTAACATGCACAGTTTTTCTGGGTGGATCAGAAAAGTCTGGATATGATTTGGAAAGATCTTGAAGAGCAGATCAAGATAAGAATTCACTTCAGGATGAACAGACTCCATATCATTTCAAATAGACAAGAATCCTCAAGAGACTATTCACCAGTTTGTTGGAGGATGCCAAAGCAAAGGGCATGAGTGTGACTTTACTGAAGAGGAACGGCCAGAGAATATTAATGAGTTGATTATCACATTCACATGAATTAAAGTCAGTTGGAAGAAACATTTGTGCAATAAGAAGGGCCACAGTCTTGACATATTACTTGAGGGTAGACAGATCTATGAAGATGTCGTGGCAGGCCAGCAACAATTACATGCTTTAGGTGCTACCAATACTATTGCAATGGTCAGTAAAGCACAGAAATCCAACAAAAGCTCCAGTAGCAGTAGTTTGTTGCACTTCTCCAAAGTCCATGCTCTATTTTTTGATATCTGTAGCATCAAGGGACATGGCTATGTGCAGGAAATCTGTTTCCAAAAGCCAAGTCAGGCCCTTACATTAAACCAACAAGCGACCAACATGACAGTATAGAGTAATAACAAATCATCAGCAACAAGGAAACTGTTACCAAGGTGCACCAAGGCAACCACATTGATGAGGTTCAGAGTCAACCAAATGAAAGGCAAATTTTAGAAAATGAGCAGGCTTTACATGATGTTAATCTCACACTCTGTGTTGGGAGTAGAAAGCAATCAGGAGCTCTTTAATATCATGTGTCCTGAGAAGGCAGTGTGATACAAGATAAAAGCTAAAATCAACACCGGAGTTAGTGTTACCATGTAACCACTATATGGCCTCAATGACATGCACCTGAGCAAGTAATATTCCATGGTACAGGCTATGAGAAACCATCTCTCAGTGGAGACAGCAGATCAACAATTGTATGTATTGTCAATGAGTGTCAATGCGCAAACTCTCACTGGCTTCCCGAAATATTTAGTCTAACAGATACATGGTTACCAGTATGTACAGATCTAAGTGCAGTCTCAAATCATGGCATTCAAACCACACCCACCATGGCAGAACAAGTCACATATGGTGCAATTGAATTAGTCAAGAATTGGCAAAGTTATAACTTTGAAGTAGTAATTAAGCCAGGTAGCCAAGATGATTGCATATGATTTACAGAACAGCTTATCCAAAATACAAAGATATTCATCTTGATCTGCACCATGATCACCTAAACTATGAAATTAAATGTGCTCTCAAGGCTGACATGTTATACTTTGGACAATGTGAATTGTTTTCATTGGGCGCAGTTTCAAATCATGCCCATGTTACCACAGGAACGCATGAGTATTGAAAGTTCAAAATGATTGGCATAACAATCCAGGGATGAATCGGGATATTCAATGACTCACGAATGCAATATATAAACAGTGGGAGACTCTATATCCATATGATATTTCATCCAATTCTTCAGCAAAGTAGCAACAGAGCTGTTCATATTGTATGGGGAGATTACTTCCTTGTGACAGATTACTTCTCTAAATCACCCATTTTTTTGGTGAATTAGCAGCAAAATGAGTACAAGTGTCACTGACACAATGGTGGTATTTTTAGGTTATTTGGTGTCCGAAGTAAGAATCTCCAAAATTGCTCACTGGGCAGAGAGTGAGAGTTAGAAATACAAATCTTTGGATACCAGCAAAGGTTTCTAAAATATGCAACCAGCCCAGGTCACAGAAATGTATTGCAGCTCATGATATTACATGATAAAGGAACAGAAGCCAGCTCTGAACAATTTATGACAGACCAATCATGCATGAAGAGATTGAGAGTTGAACCCTCTGATGATGTTGTGTGGTAGGGTTGATTAATAGCAACCAGCAGCAACTAACCAAGTTGTCAAACAAGTGCAACAGAGATCAATGAGTACCTTTCCAGGTGGACATACATCCACCAAGTCAGGAAAAATTGTCAAACTTTCAAAACATTACATTGAATTTTGAAACATTAATCTTTAAACTCTGTCTTACCTGTGTGCATAATTGTCAAATTAATTCCATGTGCCTCTGCACAACCATGTATATCTGTTTTGGAAAAGTTATCCTTATTCTGTTGTAAAATATCAGCCCAGATGCTATTTTGCCTCAGGAGGGTACCACTTGTTTGCAATAGTTAATTGTAACAAATGTTTAACAGTCTCTTCAAACCCATGATATTCACACTCAGTTTCTTATGTTATTGGGGATCACATAAGCATTGTCACATCTGGTAAAACATCCTGCTGAAGATAAACTCACACCAGCAGTTGCTGTTCTACTTTGAATTAAATTAAAGCTAAATCACAAGATATGGGTTAGCAATGCAGCTAGTTATGAGCTGCAGTGAGAACTCTGGAGCTGAACCTGTGCCCTCAGTTTAAGTTGGAAAACACAAACCAAGGATCCTGTCACTGATTCCCAATCCTTGGTAAAAAAATACCAAACTGCATACTACACATTGGGTCAAGTCTGGACCCAGCGAGTTAATAGTTGATGGAGTTCAATGTTTCAGTGGTTAGTTTTTAGGTTGAAGAATGCTCACTTGGACATCAGGTGCGGGATTAAACCCTCAAATGAAATAGACATTGAGGAAACGAGGGAGGAGCTAAAACCAACTCTGGTACTTATCAATGGTGCCAAGTTATATAGTCATCGAGTCATAGAGATGTACAGCCTGCAAACAGACCCTTTGGTCCAACCCTTCCATGCCGACCAGATATCCCAACCCAATCTAGCCCCACCTGCCAGCACTTGGCCCATATCCCTCCAAACTCTTCCTTTCATATACCCATCCAAATGCCTTTAAAATGTTGCAATTGTACCAGCCTCCACTACTTCCTCTGGCAGCTCATTTCATACATGTACCACCCTCTGTAAGAAAAAGTTGCCTATTAGGTCTCTTTTATATCTTTCCCCGTTCACTCTAAACCTATGCCCTCTAGTTCTGGACTCCCACACCCCAGGGAAAAGACTTTGTCTATTTATCCTATCCATGCCTCACATAATTTTGTAAACCTCTATAAGGTCACCCCTCAGCCTCCGATGCTCCAGGGAAAACAGCCCCAGTCTGTACAGCCTCTCCCTATAGCTCAAATCCTCCAACCCTGGCAACATCCTTGTAAACCTCTTCTGAACCCTTTCAAGTTTCACAATATCTTTCCAATAGGAAGGAGACCAGAATTGCACACAATATTCCAACAGTGGCCTAACAAATGTCCTGTACAGCCGCAACACGACCTCCCAGCTCCTGTACTCAATACTCTGACTGATAAAGGAAAGCATACCAAAAGCCTTCTTCACTATCCTATCTACCTGCGACTCCACTTTCAAGGAGCTATGAACCTGCACTCTTTGTTCAGGTCTCTTTGTTCAGCAACAGACCCCAAGACCTTACCACTAAATGTATAAGTCCTGCTAAGATTGTTCTTCAATGAGCTTTTTTCTTATTCGTTCAAGGAACTTGTTTTCTCTGGCTGGGCCAGCATTTATTGCCTATCGCTAGTTACTCATGAGAAGTAGTGATGAGCTGCCTTCTAGAACCTCTGCAGTCTATGCGCTGTAGGTTTCCCTACAATGTCCTTTGGAAAGGAATTCCAGGATTTTGACCCAGTGACTGTGAAGGATCAATGGTATATTTCCAAGTCAGCATGGTGATCATTTTAGAGGGGATTTTTGCAGGTAGTGGTATTCCCCTGTATTTTCTGCCCTTGTCTTTCTAGATGGAAGTGGTCCTGGGTTTGGAAGGTGCTTTCAAAGGAGCCTTGGTAAATTTCTGCAGTGCATCTTGTAGGTAGCACAAACTGTTGCAATTGCGTATCGGTGTGAAGGGAATGGATGCTTGTAGATGTTTTGCCAATCAAGTAAGCAGCTTTGTTCTGGAGGGTGTCAAACTTCTGGCGTGCTCTTGGAGCAGGCAAGTGAGGAATATTCAATTAAACTCCTGACTTATGCCTTGTAGATGATAACAAGCTTGGGGAGACAGGAGGTGAGTTACTCCTGCAGTATTCCTAGCCTCTGACCAGCTCTTGTCACCATTGTGTTTGTATAGTAAGTCCAGTTGAGTTTCTGGTTAATGGTGACAACAAGGATATTGATTGTGGGGGTATTCATTGATGGTAACACCATTGAATATCATGGAGCAGTGGTTAGATTATCTCTTGTTGGAAATGGTCATTGCCTGGCATTTGGGTGGTAGGAGTGTTACTTGCCACTTGTCAGCCCAAGCCTGGATATTGTTCAGGACTTCTTCAGTATCTGAGGAGTTGCGAATATTGCTGAACATTGTGCAATCATTGTGAACATCCCTACTTCTGACCTTATGGTGGAGGGAAGATCATTGATGAAACAGTTAGAGATGGTTGGACCTCAGACACTAACCTAGAACATAGAACAATACAGCGCAGTACAGGCCCTTTGGCCCTCAATGTTGCGCCGATCCAAGCCCACCTAACCTACACTAGCCCACTATCCTCCATATGTCTATCCAATGCCCGTTTAAATGCCCATAAAGAGGGAGAGTCCACCACTGCTACTGGCAGGGCATTCCATGAACTCACGACTCACTGAGTAAAGAATCTACCCCTAACATCTGTCCTATACCTACCACCCCTTAATTTAAAGCTATGCCACCTCGTAATAGCTGACTCAATACTTGGAAAAAGGTTCTCATGGTCAACCCTATCTAAACCCCTAATCATCTTGTACACCTCTATCAAGTCACCCCCAAACCTTCTCTTCTCCAATGAAAACAGCCCCAAGTGCCTCAGCCTTTCCTCATACGATCTTCCTACCATATCAGGCAACATCCTGGTAAACCTCCTCTGCACCCGTTCCAGTGCCTCCACATCCTTCCTATAGTATGGCGACCAAAACTGCACACAATACTCCAGATGCAGCCGCACCAGAGTCTTATACAACTGCAACATGAGCTCAGGAATCCGGAACTCAATTCCTCTACCAATAAAAGCCAGTACGCCATATGCCTTTTTCACAGCACTATTTACCTGGGTGGCAACTTTCAGAGATCTGTGTACATGGACACCAAGATCCCTCTGCTCATCCACACTACCAAATATCCGACTATTAGCCCAGTACTCCATCTTCTTGTTACTCTTACCAAAGTGAATCACTTCACACTTACCTACATTGAACTCCATTTGCCACCTTTCTGTCCAGCTCTGCAGCTTATCTATATCCCGCTGTAATCTGCCACATCCTTCCTCACTGTCAACAACTCCACCGACTTTTGTATCATCCGCAAACTTGCTCACCCAGCCTTCTAGCCCCTCCTCCAGGTCATTTATAAAAATGACAAACAGCAATGGTCCCAAAACAGATCCTTGCGGAACACCGCTAGTAACTGCACTCCAAGATGAACCTTTACCATCTGTCTTCTTCCAGCCAGCCAATTCCTAATCCAAACCTCCAACTCACCCTCAATGCCATACCTCCGTATTTTTTGCAGTAGCCTACCATGGGGAACCTTATCAAATGCCTTACTAAAATCCATATACACCACATCTACCGCTTTACCCTCATCCACCTCCTTAGTCACCTTCTCAAAGAATTCAATAAGGTTTGTGAGGCACGACCTGCCCTTCACAAAACCATGTTGACTATCCTTGATCACATTATTCCTATCCAGATGTTCATAAATCCTATCCCTTACAATTCTCTCTAAGACTTTGCCTGATGAACTCTTGCAGAGATGTCCTAGAGCTGAGATGACTGGCCTCCGGCATCCATATCCATCTTTCAGTGTTCCAGGTATGACTCGAACAAGTGAAGAGTTTGTCCCTTGACACTAATTGATTTCAGTTTGCTCAGGCTTCTTGATGCCACACACGGGCAAATGCGGCCTTGATGTCAAGGACTGTCACTTCCACCATACCTCTGGAATCCAGCTGTTTTGTTTAAACCATGGCCAGGCACTGAGTGACCCTGGAGGAACACAAGCTGGGTGTCACTGAGCAGGTTGTTTCCGATGATTGAGAGAGTGGACTGTTAGGGCAGTAATTGGCTTTTGTGTCCAGAACATATCTGGTCAATGTTTCATGTTGTCAGGTATATGCCAGTGTTCTTACTGTACTGTAAGAGCTTGGCGATGAATTCTGGAGCACAACTCTTCAGTACTGTTGCTGTAACGCTGTCAGGGCCCAAATCCCTTGCACTATGCAGTGACTCTAACTGTTTCTTGACACCAAGTGGAGTGAATTGATTTGGCTGAAGACTGGCATCTGTGATGCTGGCGACCGTCGGATGAGGCCAAGGTGGATCATCCACTCAACAATTTTAGCTGAACATTGTTGGAAATGCTGACCAAATCTAACACCCACTAAGACAATGGCAATACTAGAGGGATAGTTGTAACAACAGAATAATATTCTCTTGTCCAATTCTTGTTTAGATTCTGAACCTAATTGTCTGTAACTTTATCATAATTTCTGAACTCTGAGGATGACCTGTGCTTATATTCAAGAACAGGGATAATAAAGTTGATGGCTTATTTTCAACTTTATAAGTTCAGACTGGAGAGAAGCAACATCAGTCAACCATTGCTGCCTTATTTCAAAACACTGTCTCCCTCTTTCTCTCTCAAATTACATTAAACATATTCTAGTTGGAAATACATTGCAATTGAATTCAAGAGAACAATTTTATTTCAAATAAACAGTATTGTTTCTAAGCTCTTTTCCCTTTGTTCAATTTTAAGGTGTTGGAGTCACCATGGTCCTTCTGATCATAATTGCCAACATTTCCTATGCCTGCATTATTGGTTACAGTCTGTACTACCTGTTTGCTTCCTTCCAATCACCCCTACCATGGGCAGACTGCTTCAGTTGGTGGGGAGCAGATGAAACATGCAGCAGGACTCCCAAAGGTACAGTGTTCACTTTGACTGGGGACATTCCGTGACTGTTCATATTTTATTCTGTTGATCTGTCATAAGAAAAGTAGCCAATGCTTTCGATAACCAACTTCATTGTGATTGTACAGCAGAGAGACTTGGACAGGATCCAGCTCCAAGGATCATGTCACTGAGTCACTGAAGTGAAAGATTGTCAATAATAATTGCTTACAGGCAAGAGAGATGCTTCAAAGAAAATCATCTCTCCTTTAGTATTGTCACTGTTGGTCATTCTCAGCTGCTTTACTCTACCTGGATTGTAGATGTAGGGAAGCTAAGGTAGTTTCAACCTTTTATTATCAGTACCTACATTACTACTGTCTGGTACAGAGTTCAGTTTTTCTCTTTGTTTTCATCTCAGGCTCATCTCCCTCAAAATCTTCATTCAATGTCATCAGTAACACAATGAATGATTTACATTCACTCCTTGACCTTTAGGATTAGGGGTCATGAGATTGGATGCTGGATTTTGAGCCTGAAAGGAAATTTGAAGATCAGGACCAGGATGCAGATTTCAAACGTTATTGGTTTTACAAATGGGAGTGAGAGTAGCAACAAGTTTCATAACAACATGTGTGTTAAACAGAGATAGGTGGAGGGACAGATAATGTTGAGGAGGTAGGGAGGCTGCAGAAAGACTTGGAGAGTAGATGAAGAAGTGGCAGATGGAACACTGTGGCAAGTGTGGAATTATGCACTTTGGTTGGAAAAGTAGAGCGCAGAATATTTTCTAAATGGAGCAAGTCTTCGGATATCAGAAGCACAAAGGAATTTCAGAGTCCTAGTTCAGGATTTTCTTGATGTGAATATGCAGGTTCAGTTGGGTGCTGGGAAGGCAAATGCAATTTTAGAATTTATTCTAAAAGGCTTAAAATGCAAGAGCAGGAATATACTGTTGTGATCGTAAAGTATCTGTTCAGATGACTTTTGGCAAATTGCAAGCAGTTTTGGGCTCTGCTTCTAAGGAAGGATGTGCTGGCATTGGAGGAGGAGGAGGCTTACAAGAATGATCATGGGGATGAATGGCTTGTCATAGGAGGAGCAGTTAGGGACTTCGGGTTTCTGCTTGATGGGATTCAGAAGGATGAGAGGGATCTTATTGAAACTTGCAAAATACTGAAAGGCCTATATAGAGTCTGATAGGACCCGAGACACAGCCTTAGCGTGATGGTACGAAGCCTCAGAGCTGAGATGAAGGGTGTATCTGTGGGACTCATTTCTGCAGAAGACAATGGAGGCCAAGTCATTGAATATATTTAAGACAGAAAGATAGGTTCTTGATTAGTCAGGGGATCATAGGTTATGGGGAGATGGCAGGAGAATGGGGTTGAGAAACATATCAGCTATGATTGAATGGTGGAATAGACTTGATAGGTTGAAAGGCATAATGATCTTCCTATCTCTTATAGCCTTATGATCTTATTTTATTTCAAAAATGTTTAAGTTGTTTCCCTCTGAGTCAAGGAAACCAATGTGTGACCTGCAACTGGTGTCAATTTTAAGTACCAATAGCCAATGACTTACAACAGTGTTTGCCCTTATTCAATACATTGGGAGGTGCTCTTCTAGTCAGCCGACTATGTACATATTCTTGCTGCATTTTGCCTCTTAAGGGAAGGTGTGAGTCTTGGAAAACAAGAAATTCATGATTTAAATAATACCTTTTAATTTCCATATATCTGCATTTTGGACTCACATTCCTGTCTGTGACCCTGTGCATGGGTCCAGGAAGTTACTCTCAATCTTTTTTTTATTATAAAACACAATTCACAAGTTTTGAAGCCTGGAAAGTGATCGTACTGGAGTTAGGGAATCAGAAGTAATTAATTATCAGGATTAATATTCATTTTCTGATCCATTAATGAAAGCTTATCACATGGCTTTTGACAGTGGTAATGCCCCAACCTCTGACCCACAAGGTTCATTTCTAACCTCCCCCCAGAGGTGTGTCATAAAAATCTGAACAAATTGATCAAGGGATGTGGGCACCACTGTCTATGCCAATGTTCATTGTTTATCCCAAATGCCCTTAGTAATGTGGTGGTGAACCACTGCAATCTATAATAATGGTATAGCATAGATATGTATATTGTAAATATTGAGTGTTGGAACTTGTTCATAAGATGTGGATATGAAAATATAGTCATGAACATACCTAAAAAATGTGTCAATATAATATCTGAGTTAATGTGTGAGGGATTGAGACCAGGGAGTTTGAGACTTAAGCTTATAGACCAGACTGAGTAAGGAGGCTGGGGTATCGTCTTTGAGGGATGGGATGTCTGAAAGCTCAGTGATTGGCTGGTCCTTCCTGAGTGAGTCTGAATACATTAACTATCACATGGCTAGCACAGACCAAGTGGATCTGAAGGGACACATTTGGCGCCCATGTAGAAAGTTCTTTACTCATTTGTCTCTTCTGTTTGTGCTCCACAATGCTGACATTTCTGTCAGCTTCAAACATGGTGTATGAGACACTTTTCTTAAAATCCCTAAATGATGCTGTCATTAGTGTGAACTAATGACGTGGAATACAAGGAGGGAGCTCAGTACATGTACCCAGCGTGTACAGTCTGGATAGAATGAAGGGCCAATTAAAACCATTCACAACCAATGGTGACTCAATGGAAATTTTTATCCACACAGCAAGAAGTTAGGATTGCATATGTATTGCCTGAGAGTGTGGTGGAGGTTACTTTTATTCAAGACATTCAAATGGGAGATCGATCATTGTTTGAAAAGGAAGGAGTTCAGAGCTACTGAGTGGAGGAACTAGGTGAAACTCTAATTTGGATTTTCACAACAGTTTGCATCGTCTCATTCTGTGCTATAATAATTTAGTGATTCTCTGTGCTGTTGCAGACTGGTGCTCAACAAAAAACATTGTGTCTCAGTCCCTGTGTGATTTCTTTCACATGCAGGATATGCTATTGAGTGTCATAGGATGCATCTTCATGAAGTGGGAACCTTCACTGTTGATGTACCTATTTGTGTGTTAAGGGAGCTTTTGGGCCACTTGCATCTACCACTAGTACCAAACACTTTATGGAAGCCAGTAATTGAACAATGCAATTTTCTTCTATGTCATTGGATACCTCTATTGGGCACCCACTTGAAAATCTACCCTCCTAGGAAACAACAGACCAGATAGAGTGAACCCACATATTGTGCCGCTTCCCCACCCTCACCCTTCAACACATACATAAGAATGCCAATGGCAGCCAGCATACCCATTTAAGACATCTCTTAGGGAGTCAATTTACGTCTGGCAAGAAAGGCCGTCCTCAAACCATCCTACCCTGGATTCAATGAGTGGACACTGGGAAGAAGAGAGGCTCTTCATTTTATATATTCCTACCTCAGTCTATGCCTCTGATTCCACCTTATGTAATGGATGAGGTTGGGTTGGGTTGCCCAGAGACCCTGATTGTACCACTAGAAATGGCAGCATTGTTCAACAAGGAGCAGTAAAGTTCTAAAACACATTCAACATTTTCTAGATCCATTTTGCAATCTTACTCTGGACGATGGATATTTTGAAGTCATTAATACAACATGGCTGCAGACGTATAATAACACTTGCCTAATTGGATCAGAAATCTCCATTCCTCACCAGGGTCCGAGTGAGCAATACTGGGAGTAAGTACATTGTTGTTTAGTATGACAGACTTTGATTAATGCTGACAAAAGAAACATTAAGTCAAAACTTCCTGTCTTCCATTCATTCTGAAAATTTGCAAGAAATACTAAAGTGAAGGGAAAATAACAGGAACAAAAAAAACCCAGAAATTGTTGGAGAAACTCAGCAGGTTTGGTAGCATCTGCAGAGAGAAAGCAGAGTTAATGTTTTGGGTCCAGCAATCTTTCTTCAGAACTGGACCTGAATCATTGACTTTGCTTTCTCCCCATAGATGCTGCCAGACCTGCTGAGTTTCTCCAGAAATTTTTGCTTTTGTTTCAGATTTCCAACATTTGTTTTATGTTAGTGGAAAATAACAGATGCTGAATGAGAGGTGCATTCCGATTGGTTGACAAGTGAACTCTGATTGGTTGAGTTGTTACACTGAGGGATGTGCCCATTAGAGCTATTTGACATTTACCTGGCAGATTTTGTTTAAATTTAAACCAGGAGGTTGATAGATTGGCCAGAGCATTGCCCGAGTTAATGGCTGTCATCTATTCTGTTCATTTGAATCGGGGCAGAGCTCATACACAGTTTTTCTGTCTACAAAGATGATCCCTGTGTATTAATATACAAAGTTTCCAGTGCATGCAAGTGTGCTACACTGGAAAATCATAATTGTAGCTTTATCCTAAATTTAATGCAAGTGTAATTACATAGAACATAGGAAAGTACAGCATAGAACAGGCCATTTGGCCTACCATGTTGTGCCAAGGTTTAATCCTAATGTAAAATAAAATAACCGAACCTACGCACCCCTCAACTCACTGTTATCCATGTATATGTCCAGCAGTCACTTAAATGTCCCTAATGACTCTGCTTCCACTACCACAACTGGCAATGCATTCCATGCATTCACAACTCTCTGCGTAATGAACCTACCTCTGACGTCTCCTTTATACCTTCCTCCTAAAATCTTAAAACTATGACCCCTTGTGCCAGTCAATCTTGCTCTGGGGAAATCTCTCTGGCTGTTGACTCTATCCATGCCTCTCATGAGGGATATGGCCTCCTCTATATTGGGGTGACAGGCCACCTACTTGCGGAACGTTTCAGAGAACACCTCTGGGACACCTGGACCAACCAACCCAACCACCCCGTGGCTCAACACTTCAACTCCCCCTCCCACTCCACTAAGGACATGCAGGTCCTTGGACTCCTGCATCGCCAGACCATAGCAACACGGCGGCTGGAGGAAGAGCGCCTCATCTTCCGCCTAGGAACCCTCCAACCACAAGGGATGAACTCAGATTTCTCCAGTTTCCTCATTTCCCCTCCCCCCACCTTGTCTCAGTCCCAACCCTCGAACTCAGCACCACCTTCCTAACCTGCAATCTTCTTCCTGACCTCTCCGCCCCCCCCCCCCGGCCTATCACCCTCACCTTATCACCTTCACCTTAACCTCCTTCCACCTATCGCATTTCCAACACCCCTCCCCCAAGTCCCTCCTTCCTACCTTTTATCTTAGCCAGCTTGGCACACTGTCCTCATTCTTGAAGAAGGGCTCATGCTCGAAACGTCGAATCTCCTGCTCCTTGGATGCTGCCTGTTTGCTGCGCTTTTCCAGCAACACATTTTCAGCTCTGATCTCCAGCATCTGCAGTCCTCACTTTCTCCATGCCTCTCATTACCTTGTATACCTCAATCAGGTCACCTCTCTTCCTCCTAATCTCCAGCGAGAAAAATCCGAGCTTAGTCAACCTCTCTTTGTAAGACAAGCAGCATCTTGGTAAACCTTCTTTGCACCCTCTCCAAAGCCTCTGTATCTTTCCTATAATAGGGCGACCAGAACTGGACACAATATTCCAAGTGTGGTCTCACCAGGGACTTGTAGAACTGCAACAAAACCTCGCGGCTCTTAAACTCGATCCCCCTGTTAATGAAAGCTAAAACACCACATGCTTTCTTAACAACCTTATCCACTTGGGTGGCAACTTTGAGGGATCTATACACTTGAACACTAAGATCCCTATGTTCCTCCACACTGCCAAGAATCCTGTCTTTAATCCTATATTCAGCATTCAAGTTCAACCTTCCCCTTCTAAAATGCATCACTTCGCATTTATCCAGATTGAACTCCATCTACCATTTCTCAGCCCAGCTCTGCATCCTGTCTATGAGGTGCTGCAACCTACAGTAGCCCTCGATACTATCAACAGCACTTCCAACCTTTGTGTCATTTGCAAATTTACTAACCCACCCCTCAACCTCTTCATCCAAATCATTTATAAAATTTACGAAGAACAGAGGTCCAAGAACAGAGCTCTGTGGGACCCCACTCAACATTGACCTCCAGGCAGAATACTTTCCATCTACAACCATTCTCTGCCTTCTGTCAGCCAGCCAATTCTGAATCCAGACAACCAAATCTCCCTGTAACCCATACCTCCTAACTTTATGAATGAATCTACCATAGGGAACCTTATCAAATGCCTTGCTGAAGTCCATATACACCACACCCATTTCTCGACCTTCATCGACCTGTTTCGTCACCTCCTCAAAGAACTCAATAAGATTTGTGAGGCATAACCTGCCCTTCACAAAGCCATGTTGACTGCCTTTAATCACACTATGCTTTTCAAATAGTCATAAATCCTACCCCTCAGAATTCTTTCCAAAACCTTGCTGACCACAGATGTAAGACTGACTGGTCTGTAATTGCCAGGGATTTCCCTATTCAATCTGCCATGTTTTATCGCCCACTCTTTTACTCTGCCTGTATCCCTCCAGTCTCTGTGTGTCATCCTCACCATTTGCCTTCCCATCTATTTTCATATCATCCACAAACTTGGCGATAGTCCATTCACTTTCCTCATCAAAGTCATTAATATATTGTAAATAATTGTGGCCCCAGCACTACAGCACTCCATTAGTTATAGGCCATCCTGAAAATGCCCCCATTATCGCAAATCTGTCTTCTATTAGTTAGTCATTCCTCTGCCTGTGCTATTATCCTTCCTCCAACACCACAGGTTCTTATTAACGAGCCAAGTGCATAGTATTGAATGTGTTTTCAAACTCCTCCTCCACAAATGGTGGGATTGTCCTGTGAGAAAGTGAGCACTGCAGATGTTGGAGATCAGAGCTGAAAAATGTGTTGCTGGAAAAGCGCAGCAGGTCAGTCAGCATCAAAGGAGCAGGAAAATCGACGTTTCGGGCATAAGCCCTTCTTCAGGAATCAGATTCCTGAAGAAGGGCTTATGCCCGAAACGTCGATTCTCCTGCTCCTTGGATGCTGCCTGACCTGCTGCGCTTTTCCAGCAACACATTTTTCAGGATTGTCCAGTGAGGAATTTTGTGTGTCTGAATGAGATAATCTTTCATTCTTCTAAACTCTAGATCCTAAAACTACCTCTCTGTTTTAGGAGCAACCGTTTTACACAGCTAGCATTTGCCAAGATTTCTGCAAATCTGCCTCAACTTGAAAATAAACAGCATTTTTCCCCAAACCCAAAAGACTTCAGAATCTTCGATCTGAGAGACAAATGTACGGCTCTGTTTATTTTGTTCCCTTGTAATTATTTGAACACTCAGGATTATCCAGTAAACATAGTTCAGTTTTAGAATCTCAATTAATATTAAACACTGTATCGTGAATTTGTATTTGCAGGCTGGCTTGGTACAGTTAGAATGTTTTTCTTGGGAACAGTTGAGTGAATTATTGATACGATCCATCAGTCTTTGGGATATATAACATTGAAACATGGCATCACACCAGCACTAAAATTAATATACCACATTATTTATTTGCTCTAAGCAAAACATCTTGTTGGTTTAATATCAGCATCATGTTCGTAACAAAAATAGTAACAATGTGAAACCGTTGACTTCAACTCTTGATCAAACATTGGAGATACCTTGCCCTTTCAGACCTGAGGAGGACTGGGCACTTCCAGGCCTGCCTTAGGCCTGTGATGTCTGGTTGGAACATACATTGAGGGATTATCTGATCAGTGGCCATTACCTGCAGGGTGCTTGAGAAGTGCCCTACTTCAACATTACATTTACATGGCCAATAAATTTACAAGGTTGCTGATCATGCCCATTTTGCAGTATATGAAAACATAGGAATCTCAACATGTGTACTGACTTCTGAAGGTAGATCTTTGGTATATAGGAGTAGAGAACCCCTGGCTGATTTCCCAACTAGAACTCTAGCTAAGGAGATTAATTTGACTGTTCCATTTCAAGTGTAAATTTGAGCATAAGATGGAGCCCATTAAGGCATGCCACGAATTTTTTCATGCAGTTGCAGATTCAAATATAGCAAACGCACCCACATTCTGTTTGAATAAGATGTAGAAAGAGAAAAACATAAAGGACATCAAACTTCAGTAACCATTCTCTTATTTAAAAGTAGGACTTATTCTGTAACAACTGAATATTTTTAAAAGCCCTGTATATTGCACTAAATACTCAGATGCATTGAGCACATAGTATCTATGTGTAATAAACAGTACCCTTATGAAAAATATTTTCTCTTTTTTTAACTCAGTCAAGCAGTTTTACACCGTACAAGTTCATTGGATGAGACTGGGGAGATAGTCTGGCATTTAGCCCTCTGTCTGCTTCTAGCCTGGCTGATGGTTGGGACAGCATTTTTGAAAGGAATCAAATCTTCAGGAAAGGTAAATGACTGGTGATGAAGACAGTTACAACTACTGACAAAATACAGATTCCGTGTAAGAATAAAACTAGAATTTATTGACTGTTGTGAAGTGCATAGTTTATATCCTTGGTGATGTTAACAGTTCCTGCAAGGTATAGAGAACAGAAAATGAACTAGTGTGCAGTAATCCTTTGTAGCTTCCACAGAGCATGGTTACCCTTTGAAGGGATACAGCCTTGAAGAGGAGCAGATATGACACCTCATGCTGCTCAATCACCTGCCAAGTGTTCAGCCACAAACTGTGTGGGTCCTGCTCTGAACAACACAACAATCAGAGAAATGACGAGGCTGAAATAAGTGTGAAAAAGAAGTGTGAAGAACAGTCACAAATTGTAATATCCACAACTGAAATTGAACATAACTAATTTCTAGCCCCAGCAATGCCCCCAAATTCCTGAATGTGTCCCTCATTCTAAGGGTTTCAGTCACTGACACAGGGACTCTGGGGGAAATTCCAATTGCTGCGGAAGGCTGGGCAGGACTGGGGGAAGGGACTGAGCAGATTAGGGTCAGGGTTTTATTTACCATTTGTCTGGACTATTAGAATAGTAAAGAATCATGAAATATGAAGTGTTGAATATATTCATGAAGTTCTCATCAATTCTCCTGAATACATCTGTCATTTCCCTGAATGTGATTAATTATAAAACTAAAAATAATATTGTAGAATTTAAACTTATTTCCAACATGTAGCTCAGTGTTAAATATCCCCATCATGTAGCCAACTGTCTTCTGATTCACTCTTTGTTTATATTCCTATCAGTTTACAATCAGCTGGATCCAATAAAGTAAATGTTGTACCACTAATACAGGAAAATCTTCCAATTTATTCTCCATTCTCAGGTTGTTTATTTCACTGCAATTATCCCGTATGTGGTTCTGACGATACTCCTGATCCGAGGGGTTACCCTGGAGGGAGCCTCTAAAGGAATTGAATTCTACATCGGAAGCCAGTCAGACTTCTCCAAACTGGCTGATGCTCAGGTAAGCTCAACAACAGAATCAATTGAATTTCAAAAATCACTTTTTTTTATTTAACTGTTCCTTCTTTTATTTTGTCTGATTGAGGTATTAAAATTTAGAATTGAAATGTACCTTTCAGTCTTTTGTTTGTATTTGGAAAGATCATTTTGCACATGTTGCGAAAAGCTAGCTGAGACTTTGTGATGAATTCTAATGAGTTAGTTTATTGTTGTAATCATCTTGGTATGAGCAGGAGGGAATCAATGCTCAGGGCTAGGATGATGAGATTAGATACAACTGGATGAGATCGGCAGTGGGATGCAAAGGATTGTTTATTCTCAGTGCCTCTTTCTTTCTGAAATCATGGATTGATTCAGTAATCAGATTTTCAGTTACAATCACTTATGAGACTATGTCATCAATATTTGTTCAATATACATTGGTGGGATATGGGCATTGCTGGCTGGCCAGCATTCATTGCCCATCTCTACTTGCCCTTGAGAACGGCAAAGCTGTGGTAGTCCATTTGACATCTCCTGACCTGTTTAATGTCAATGATATTTGGAGTTTATCGAGAAGTGGGAGATGGCATTGTCACAATATCATCTGTACCTGAGATGTGACTACAGAGAGAAAGCAACTGAGCATCTGCTTAACCAAGTAAATTGTTTGATTGCAAAATTAACAGCACATGAACTGTGATAGTGAAGGAAATGTAACTCTCAATGAGTGAACTTAGAGTAGTTCAGAAATAAAATGCAGAATTTTATGCCCTTCCAAATGACAATTTGGGAGCAATGGGACATGAAATTGGGTGGGAAAGCATTAGTTTGTAGCTTCTTGTCACTCATCTATCGTGGTGGCAGAAGATTCATGGATGGATTTTGATGCTCTGCCATTAATTATGGTGTTTAAGTGGCCAATGAATGGCCATTGAAACATCTCCTCCCTGGTTCAGCACCTACTTGTGGAGACCAGGGGACAATCATGAGGGTTCAGTTCCCGACTCAGGCGAATGACTGTGTGGAGTTTGCACGTTCTCCCTGTGTCTGCGTGGGTTTCCTCCGGGTGCTCCGGTTTTCTCCCACAGTCCAAAGATGTGCGAGGTGAATTGGCCATGCTAAATTGCCCGTAGTGTTAGTTAAGGGGTAAATGTAGGGGTATGGGTGGGTTGCGCTTCGGCGGGTCGGTGTGGACTTGTTGGGCCGAAGGGCCTGTTTCCACACTGTAAGTAATCTAATCTAAAACAGAAGTGAAATCAAAATCCTGTTGAATCCCTATCGGGCTTCCAAAAAGGCGGAATTCATCTAAAGGCATCAACACTTTTTTGAAGGACTCTACTTCATGTAGATGGGAGGACTGGGGGGAGCTGCTGAGAGCTAAGATCCTGCCTTTCAGTTGATCTTCTCCCCCTTCCCCCCAAACCCTTCTTCCACATCAACAATAATAATGTGACTCTACGCATGTAATAGGTAATTTCACACTGAGCCAAGTTTGTAAATGTCAGGAGATACCATTTTTATAACAGCAGAGTGGTGCATATCAGAGATATTTCTCTGAACCTCTGAGTGCAGTCAGAAATTGCTGTGGAATTTACACATAAATAACAAGGAGCATCTGGAGCCTCACCATTTAAGTATAAGATGGTTCGTTACAAATGTGCACTCAGTTTGACATTCATACCTATTTTAAATCTAATTTAAATCATTTTTGTGATCCAAATTAACCCCAATGTATGCAGTTTACATTTTGCTTAACAGACTGCAGTGCAGAAAATAGCAATGTCTTTGCAGAAGATCAGATTTTTGGTCCAGTGGGGTTTTATTTCTGCTATGAGTCAATTTTGGAGGGAAAATCTTAAAGTTGGCAGCAAGTAGTCAAAGGAAAATCAAATGATGGCCCTCCTATTAAGTGAGATGGTGTTGATCAGAGCTAGTTTAATTCAGTCAGATCACATTGAGCTGCTGGACTAACTCACACTATGCTTCTTGTGGTCAATGTAGTTTTTCAGTTGAATGAGTTCAAGTGAAATCGTTCAGCGCTGATGAATTCTCCCTTCTATTTATCAGGTCTGGAAAGATGCTGCAACACAAATTTTCTACTCGACATCAGTGGGTTGGGGCAGTTTAATCACATTGTCATCCTACAACAAATTCCACAACAACTGTTACCAAGATACCATCATTGTCTGTGTTGTTAATTGTGCTACGAGTGTGTTTGCGGGATTTATCATCTTCTCCACTCTTGGACACATGGCTCATGTGCAAAACAAGCCCGTTTCAGAGGTTGCACAGTCAGGTAAATACAAAGTTAACCATACTATTCTGCTGCAGGATGGCACATATGTGTCATTTGTTAGACATCGATGGGGTACTAGAGGACACCTGGGCCTGAGTGTAATTTGCCCAAAAGAGCATTGAGTCAATGGGATTAATGGAATGAGAAAGGAACAGAAAAATAATTGAGAATGATAGTAACAGGGCAACAGGCAAACATAAGACAGGTGCTCAGAGAATTCAGTAACAGAAAGATCAACTTTTCCTACATTATTGGAATTGGTGCACAATGAAGTTCTCATGGAATGATTGTGTTTATTAGTGGCTTCTATTTCCGGATTTATTTTGATGTTAAATAAAAGTTGGGTTGATAGCTAGGGAATGGTAGAACAATTATTGCGTGGCAGTGATTAGATTACTGAATAACCTGAGTATCTGTCCAGGGACAACCATGCCAACCACCACCACCTGCCTCCTCCTATTCATTCTCCCAGGATAACTCTGCCATCCTGGAAGCAAGATTTGAGAGATTCAGCAAACCTCTAGTGATTTTGAGATGTACTCCATTTGAACTTGATTTGACACCTTCAGGAAGCCAGTGGTTTGATCCACCATGTTCCTGTTGATAGCAAGTGTTCCATTGTACACCAGCTTGAGTGGCAAGGAAGAACCACCAGCAAGGACAGGTCTGGATATTCCAGTTGTTCTGAACTCCTTGTCACTGCCCCCTTGTTTGACTGAGGCTGGAGGAGTGCATTATCTCCCACTCATCCACTACTCCATTGATAACAGCATGCATGTAAATGTTTTACCCAGTAACCACCATGGGCAATGATATAACTTAGCTAGAATGGGTTTAAACTTAGAAGATCTATCAACCAGGTTTCTTTGGGAATCCAAGATGGCGGCGACCCAGCAAGTCTGAGTCTACAGTGCTCCTCCCAAGACTTGGGCAAAGTGGGTCGCCCACCCCCACCACACTCACCAAATCATTTAAAATAGTTTTTACTTAATGTAATTAGTTGTTTAGTATTGAATTTAAACAATTTCATCTCCAGTAAAAATGACTAAAGGGGAGCCTGCAGCTCTCAGCAAGCAGGAACCCCTCCCCCACCCTCTCCAGCTGCAGAAGAGGCGTCCGCAAGCGCCCCGAGGGGCTTACTTTTGGTGGCGAGCCTCGTGGGAGTAATATCCAAACTTGATGCGAAGATTGACGCTTTTATAGAAGAATCCTGAAGCCGATGGGACTCACTCTCGGCCGCGCTGCAAAAGCAAGACATCAAGGAAATCGAGCGCTGAGTCGGAGGGGCGGAGCTAAAGGCCGCGACCTCCGAAACTACAGCACAATCGGCCGTGAATCAGGTCCGGATTCTCGAACAGCGAGTCTGGACCTTAGAGAATCACATTGACGACCTTGAAAATTGAGGCTGTAGAAAAAATATTCATTTGCTGGGCCTTCCCGAACGGGAAGAGGAAGGCCAGCTTACAGTGTTCCTTGAACAGTGGCTTCCACAGCTTTTAAATCTGGAGGCTGGATCAGGCCAGGTAAGGGTGGAATGGGACTACTGGGTTGCAATACGCGGATCCGGCTCAAACCAGCGTCCCCGCCCGGTCCTGTTCTGGCTGCAGAGTTATAAGGAGAGGCAGATACTTTTAGAAGCCTCCAGAAATCTTGGAAAAGATCTCCAAGCCATGATCTATAAAGGATCCAAGATCATGTTATTCCAGGACTTTTCCCCAGCTCTGGTCTGAAAGATGAAGGTGTTTGATGAGGCGAAGAAGTGTTTAAGGGACTTACGTATTCAGTACTCCTTGCGCTACCCAGCGACGCTACGCTTTAACCATGAAGGGTCCATGTATAACTTCGGATCGCTGGAAAAGACCAAGGAATTTTTGGACTCTCTTAGATAAATTGTAAGAGATAATTGATGTTGGTTTGCTTTCCCCCAACTCCGGTTTACATCCCACCCTCCCTTTTTTTTAATATATTAATCATTTTTTTACCTTACTGTTTAATATTATCTTGGGGGTGGGGAGAGGGATTTATTTATTTGTTCTCTACTTAACGATTTTCTCCACCTCCTTGTTTTTTTTATTTTATATATATATAGGCTGGGGGGTCTAGTTAATGTTGGTGCGGGGAGGTGGTTACCTTATACTATTTTACCTCTGTCTCTAGGAGCGGGGTTGTTTTCCCTTGTTATTTTGTATTATTATATTTAATTATTACTTGTTGAGGTTGTAATTTCATAGTTATATATGTTTATACATGGTATTAACATTACCAAATATATCCAGGTGTTGGTGTAGGTTGGGTGGGGGGGGCGGAGTAGGGTGCTCACTGTTAACTCTAGTTCTGTAGTATATTTGAATTTTCTTCATCCTATTGAGGAGCGCCTGGGTCAAGGGTGGGGCACTGGTTTGGAGGGGATACAATAGACTTTTGGAAAGGAAGTGATACCCCCTGGGAACAAGGGGGAAAATCTCCATTTAAATACGTTTTATATATTTTTTATTTCAAAATAGTTTTTTTATTTTACTGTTGTGAGTGTATTAGAGAGCCTTTATTTTTGTGAATTTTATATGCTTTATGCTCGGGATGTTCTGGATAGGGTTTCCCCTCCCGAGGGATCTCGGATTTGCCTGGACGATTATGGTTGATCAGTCGGTTAAATGGTGCACCTGGAATGTCAAGGGGAGTAATTCACCAGTCAAAAGGAAGAAAATATTATCAAACCTCAAGAAAGAAAGGGTTGATATAGCTCTCCTACAGGAGACACACTTATTGGATAAAGAACACTTGAAATTACGACAGGGTGGATTTGATCAGGCCTTTTTTTCTTCTTTTAGCTCAAAACGCAGGGGAGTTGTTATTCTTATTCGGAAGAATTTCCCTTTCAAAATCCTAAATCAGATAAAAGACGAATCTGGACGATATATTCTGATTAAAGCCCTTATAAATGGAGAGAAATATGAGATTTTAAATTTGTATTGCCCCCGGCACTTCCTTTTAAATTTATAATGGAAGCCTTCTCAAAGTTGATGGCTCTCGGTGCCCGTCATACAATTATAGCGGGAGACTTTAATTGTATTATGGATCCGGAAATAGATAGGATTCCCAAGAGTACTGCAGGAGTATCTCCCAGATCTAGACAATTGGTGGACTTGAACAAAGAGTTAGGACTAGTAAATATATGGAGATGCCTTCATCCACAGGGCAGAGATTTTTCTTTTTACTCCAATCCACAAAATGCCATACCAGAATTGATCTGTTTTTTGCCCCTCGATTTTTTAAAATTCCAAATCATCCTGTAAAATAGGCAGTATTACAATTTCTGATCACGCTGCTGTATATATGGAAATCAAGGCGAGGAACAATGAGACATCACCCTGGCATTGGCGTATGGACCCCTTCCTGATGAAAGACAGTAAATTTGTAAAGTACTTCTCTCAAGAATTTAAAACTTTTTTAGAAATTAATTTAGGTATGGCTAGCAACCAATCAATGATGTGGGAGACCATCAAAGCTTACGCACGAGGTTTGATGATCTCATACTCAGCGACCCAGAAAAAATTAAAGGGAGAACAACAGCGTCTGCTCGAAGCTCGCTTAAAAGCAGCTGAAACAGCATACGCTGACAGACCTTCTATTATCAAATTGCAAAGGATTATGGCCCTTAGGACAGCTTTAAACACCACGCTTACCCAAACGGCTAAGAGGGAAATATTATTTGCAAAACAAAGGTCATATGAATTTGGTAAATACTTAGCATTTCTTGCAAAGAAAAAGAAGGCCCCTCAAATATCACGTCTATCAAGGAAAGTACTGGTATTTTTACTCATGATCGTAAAAGGATTAACGCAATCTTTAGAAAATTTTATTCTGATTTATATAAATCGCAGGATTGTGAAGACAGGACTTGGAGGATGCAATCATTTTAAAAAAACTTGACCTTTCTGGACCTAACTCGGGAACAGATATCGGTCTTGAATGTTCCCCTAACAATCCAAGAAATACTTGACACAATCAGGCAACTTCAGAGCGGTAAGGCACCTGGCCCAGTTGGCTTTCAAGCTGAATTCTATAAAGAATTTACAGGAATATTGGCTGGTCCACTTATGGACATGTATACCTACTCATACAGTCAGGGCTGTCTCCCGCCTTCACTGAAAGAGGCAAATATCTCTTATCCTTAAAAAAGGAAAGGACCCAGAAGATTGTGCATCATACAGATCAATATCCTTGCTAAATGTAGATTTTATAATCCTCTCTAAAACGTTAGCATTGAGGCTAGAAAGGGTATTGCCACATATCATAAAGGAGGATCAGACGGGGTTTATTAAGGGCTGTAGATCATCCAATAATGTTAGAAGGGTTTTGAATGTGATTCAAGCCTGCCATCAGGGAAAGATACCAGGAATAGTAGTCTCATTAGATGCGGAAAAGGCATTCGACAGGGTTGAATGGTCATATTTGTTTTACACATTGGAAAGCTTTGGCGTTGGAAAGGTGTTTACCAAATGGGTCTCAATACTGTATAGTGATCCCAAAGCAGTTGTGATTACCAATGGATTAGGCTCGGATAACTTCAGTATGGATAGGGGCTGCCGTCAGGGATGTCCTCTCTCGCCATTGCTATTTACGCTAATAATTGAGCCACTAGCAGAAGCTATACAGGCCGACCCTAATATAACGACCCCAAGGATTGATACAGGTAAACATAAAATTACCCTTTATGCAGATGATGTTCTATTCCTCAGTAATCCTTTGATGTCCGTGCCTCGCTTAATCCAGGTTTAGTGTATTTTCAGGCTATAAAATTAATTTCTCGAAATCGGAGGCTATGCCAATGGGTGGCCTTGCTAGTATATCCCACTTATTGGACGGATCCCACTTTCCCTTTCGGTGGTCCCTGGAGGGTTTTTTATAATTAGGCATTTTTATTACCTCAGCATTTGGTCAGTTATACAAGGCTAACTTTGTGCATTTACTGGAAAGGATAAGGCAGGACCTCCAGCGATGGGGAGACCTTCCAATTTCCTGGCTAGTAGAATAGCACTAATTAAAATGAATGTCCTGCCCCGTCTCTTATACCCTATGAGAATGCTTCTGGTGATGCTGCTGAGGCTGGCACTACGTAAATCATAAGGCTGGTTGGGTTTCTTTATTTGGAATCATAGACAGCCCCTCATTAAGCTGAAGAAGCTACAGCTTCCACAGGCAAGGAGAGGATTGGATTTCCCAGATTTTAGGAAATATCAGTTAAGTTCCCTATTAAGTTACATAGCTGATTGGGTCTTGTCTGACCCGCAATCAATGTGGCTGGACATCGAGGCTTCTCAAGTAAAATGCCCACTTATTAACCTTTTATTTTCAGACAAGAGGAAAATCATTACGGATCACTGTAAAAACCCCATAATACTGAACACAATTAAAGCTTGGAATATAATGCGGCAAAATGAGGGCAACTCACATAAAACATCCCCCTATGCTCCGATAGTGGGAGCATGGGGATTTCAACTGGGGTTTACAGATGCCACTTTCAAACTCTGGAGATCCAGGAGTATCTCTTGTTTAGGGGATCTATTTAAAGAAGGGATCCTGATGTCTTTTGAACAGCTGCGTCAGAAATTCGGATTACCTAATGGAGACCTCTTTCGATACTTCCAAATTCGAGATTACATACAGAAGAAGACTACGTTATTAGATAGTCTTTATAAATCAGATAGAGAATGTAGAATGCTATGGCCAATGGGGGTATCTTCCATCAGTACTATTTATCATTTACTACATGGTGAAGTATCGGGAGATATAGACAATCTGCTTAAAATATGGGATCAGGATTTGGGACTAGAAATCTCTATAGAAACATGGAATGACATTTGGGAAAATGCCAGAAGAATCACCATCTGCAACAGAACTCAGGCTATTCAGCTGAAGATACTTCATAGGGCCCATATAGCACCGGATCGATTGGCAAAATTTAAGGCAGGAACATCTCCAATGTGTCCCAAATGTAAAATAGAGGTGGGCACTTTTGTACATTGCCTATGGACCTGTCATAAGATCCATAGATATTGGACTAAAGTAGCAACTGCTCTGACAGAAATCTGAGGAACGGAAATTAGAGTGGACCCTGTATCTCTCTTTTTGGGCTTTTCGAACTTACCCTCCCTGGATATGCACGGGAAGAGATTATTTTCTATTCTCTCTTTCTATGCAAGGAAAAATATTTTGGTAAACTGGGTGGCTGAGGGCCCCCCTGGACTTTCAATTTGGCACAGATTAGTTATGGAATGTATTCCCCTTGATTTCCTTACAAATATGGTGCACCAAAAGACCAAATTATTCCATAAAATATGGCAGTCCTTCTTGAATTATATAAATACATATATTTCGACTGTCCTAACAAGGGCTTTTATTTAATTGAAATGGCGAACCTGGCTGGTCCGAGGCCCCTTGGGAGAGGAATCCCACACGAATACGGGTTTTGTTACATATGATGCTAATACATTCCCAGCATGTATCTCACTACCCAATTTCTGTGTTATCCGTTGGGTTTTTGTTTGTCTTAATTTAATAATGTAAGAGACTTAATTCTGCACTCTGGTTAGTTGGAGGTTAGATTAGTAGTTAGTTCAGTTTTTTTTGTCGGTTTTTTTTTTGTTAAATTTTGATTATTTATTTAAGATTTAATTGTATATCAATGTTTATGCTTGGGTTTTTTTTATTTGTAAACTTGTAAAAATGTTAAATTTTCAATAAAAATACCTATAAAAAAATAAGTTTCTTTAAAATTATTGATTCCCATTGAAAGTAGGCACTATTCAACAAATGTACAGAACTGATTTAACATAGTTTGAGATATGAAATTACAGACCTTTGACATATCCAGTTCACAATTAAGATGTCACAATCTCACCATTCTGAATTACTGATATCATGCCCATACATTCATTCTTATATTCAGGGTGTGCCACATGGTATGTTCCAGAAGTAATTGGAATGTCTCAGCTGAGACTTTTTGAATTTGCCTCAACATCAGTGACTATACAGAATTAAATGTAGCAGTGTGTGTTGATTGTACTCAGGACTAATATTATCATTTGTTTTGTATCCATTGTTCAGGGTTTGGTTTGGACTTTATTGCCTACCCAGAGGCCCTTGCACAGTTGCCATGGGCAACTTTATGGTCCATTTTATTTTTCTTCATGCTGCTCACTTTGGGACTTGACACACTGTTTGCAACTTTTGGTAAGAATGACATCTTTTAAGTTCAACAATAATGTTACTTAATTTAACCAATCTCTTTCTACTTCTATAAAAGGAACTTATCTAAGCTATAATGTTTAGAGCTACTGCTGATGATTGTAATGCATGAGAAAACAATGTTACTCTATAGTCAAATTCTCCACAATGTCTTAATGAAACCTCAGCTTGGTTGAATGAAGTGTGTTCCAAGTTGTAGGAAAGAAATATTCAGGTCATTGTTACCTAACATCTGGAAGATTTACAGTGGAATTCATGTTTTTTAAAAATCTGCATTCATGTTCAGTCGCTGTTCACAATTTTGTTTTTCTTCATTCATTCATGGGATGAGATCATTGCTGGCTAGGCAGCATTTATTGCCCATCTCTAATTGCCCAGATGGCAGTTAAGAGTCAACCACATTGCAACAGGTCTGGAGCCACATCTAGACCAGACCAAGTAAGGATGGCAGCTTCCTTCTCTAAAAGACATTAGGAAATCAGGTCAGCTTTTCCAACAATCAATTCATGGTCATCATTAGATTCTTAATTCCACCAACTGCCGTGGCAGGATTTGAGCCTGGGTCCCTTGGACATAATCTCTGGATTAACAGTCCAACGGTAATACCATTAGGCCATTGCTTCCCCTTTCCTTGTTCTTTCTGTTGTATCATACAACTCATATTTCTGTTTCTGCTGCCAAGTTCTAGGTGTCTCAATATAATAACTATCATTTTTGATGTACATCTAGACCCTTCTCATCAGGAACAGGATTTGTTAAAATGTATTGAGCAGCAATTATGTTGTGATTCAGTTAACAGACTAATCTGGAGGCCTGGATAAATGACCTGGAGACATGAGATCAACCCTCACCTCTATGTCAAAAAAGAACTGCAGATGCTGGAAATCAGAAATTGCAGGAAGAACTCAGCAGGTTTGGCAGCATCTGTAGAGAGGAAGCAGAGTTAATGTTTTGAGTCCAGTGACCCTTCTTCAAAAAACAGCATTCTGAAGTAGGGTCACTGGATCTGAAATGTTAATTCTGCTTTCTCTCCACAGATGCTGCCAAACCTGCAGAGTGTTTCCAATAGTTTCTGGTTGTGTTTCACGTCAGTGTCTGAGGAATTTGAATTCAATCAAATAAACCTGGATGAAATAACATTGCTGTCAGTAATTTTGACTGTAGAGCTATCATTGCGTCAAAAAAACCCATCTGACACCTAATGCCTTTTATAGAAGGAGATTGTGTGTGAGAGACCTTCTTGAAAACCTCAGAACCATAATCATATGTTAGACCCTGGAACCCTTGATGTGCATTTTGCTTCAATGCTTTATGTTATTAAAGAATCCAACAGAATATTTATTGCAGCTCACTATTATATACAAACATTATATTCATGTACGCTTCTCAGTGAGTATGAAAGTACTCAATTACAACATGCAGCACAGTTTGTCAGTATGTCATGCTTGAAGTGGCCCAAGTCAAGATAGTTTCTGAGACCTTTCTGCTCTTAAGTCACATAATTATGCAGGGTTTATATAATGTCTTACAGGTTATTATATTAGATAAGATTCCCTACTGTGTGGAAACAGACCCTTTGGCCCAACAGGTACACACCAACCCTCCGAAGAGTAACCCACCCAGACCCATTCTCTTACGTTTACTCCTGACTAATGCACCTAATACTACAGGCATTTTAGCATGGCCAATTCACCTAATTTGCACATCCTTGGATTGTGGGAGGAAACCAAGCATCCGGAGGAAACCCATGCAGACATCACAACCCACACTCATTCCACACAGACAGGCACCCAAGGCTGGAATTGAACCTGGGTCCCTGGCACTGTGAGGCAGCAATGCTAACCACTGAGCAACCTTGCTGCCCCACAGTGCTGTGGTAACATGTTAATTGTGAGGCATGAAACAACAAGCCTCTCTGAAATAAAGTGGCAAGCCACTCAGTTGTGGCTCATTGCTCCGATAGGAAAAATAAACCAGATGAACTGCCTGGCATCAGAAACAGCAAAGGTACAATCTTCCCAATCAGTGTTGCAAACTCTTCTGCAATACAATCTGAGAGAGTTCTCCCACACATTGTTGAACCAAATGTCTAATATTGTCGTTCCCACTGAATCACAGCCTATAGCCCACATCTCAGAATCTTCTATCACCCACCCTGAGATGGTGAGTTACTTTCAGGAGACATTAGCAAGCCTCCATTTTCCAAACATTGCTCTGATACAATTCTGCCCATAGACAGAGAAATCACTCCCCATTGGCTCCTTCAGTTCTCTTGGCTGCCATTTCTCTGGTGGTGGATTTATCTAAGACTTGGTATAAATCATTAATTAATCACTGATAACTCTTGTTTTCAATAGAAACAGTAATAACAAGCCTGCTGGACCAGTTTCCTGAGTTCCTTTGGCCAAAGCGTCTTTATCTGACAGCTGGTCTTTGTTATTTTATTTCCTTGGCCTTCTGTTTGTAACACAGGTAAGTTGTAGCTTAGTCATTTGCTATGTTTCCACATGAGCAATCAACCCTCTCTAGACAAGGATACTCAGTAAAATGAGACACTGTTTCATAAATCACAAAGAATTAAGTTCAGTCTAAATAAGCTCCCAGCATTTAGAACCCCACTGCTGGTTTGGTTTTGGACCAGGGGTGGTGATAAAAATGGATAATTGGCAGTCCAGAATAAGAAGAATTAACTGGAGGAGAGCTGACTTCAATGGGCAAAGAATGGAGCTGAGCCAGAGAGACAGGAACAAAATTATGGTGGGAAAAACAGTCACTGAACAAAAGGCTATGTTTAAAATAGACATGATTCAGGTACAATCAAGGTATGTTCCCTCAAAAAGCAAAAGGAGAACAAACAAATGCAGAGCTCTGAGGATGAACAAAGGAGATAGAATACAAAATGAAGAAGAAAAAGTGAGTTTATGATGAGTGTCAAGACAAAAACTTCAAGCAGAACACTAAGGTTCAAAGGGGAAGTGAAAAGCATATTGGAGAAGTGAAGGGGGTTTAATAAGAAGATTAAGGTCAGAGGTAAAGCCACCATGGGCCTCCTGGGCCACAGAGAGGCTACGAATGATGGTTTAATGTGAGAATCACCACACCTCAGGGAAGGGGAGAGGTTGAAACTTTGTGGTATCTTCAGCTGGTGCAGGAATTGAAACGCACCTCTGACATCTCTCAGCATTTCAAGACAGCTGTCCAGCCAAATGTACTAACTGATGAGAAAGCACTGATGAGAAAGCACTGTCAGCCAAACATATCAAGGAATTCCAAAGTCTTCTATAGGCACATTAATAGCAAAATGAGGAGTTGAGTCAATTAGGGTAAAAAAGGTGGTTTACACAGTGAATCATAGAATCCTATAGTACAGAAGAGGACCTTTGGCCCTCAAGTCTGTACAACCAAAATGATATTAATTCTACATTAATCTCACTTTCCAGCACTTGGCCCACAAGTTGAAATATAGGACATATGGAGACAAGAGACATGACTAAGGCGTTAACTGAATACCTTGCACCTGTCTTTACCAAGGAGATGGAAGTGACACCAGTTATAGTAATGGAGGAGGAAGCTCTATAACGATAAAGATCAATATTCACCAGGAAGAAGTTTTGAGTAGGCAATCAATACTTAAATTGACAAGGTCCAGAAGCAGGTGTCATGCATCCAAGAACATTTAGGGAAGCAAGTGTCGAAATTAAAGCACCACTGACCATAATTTTCCAGCCTTCCCTAAACTCAGGGGAGGTGCTGACTGGTTAGACAATTGCAGACGTTACGCCTTTATTTGTAAAAAAAACCTATGAAGGTAAGCCCAGCAATGACAGACAATTCAGTGTAACTTCAGTGGTGGATAAAAATCTGGAAACAAATATTAATGACAGAATCAGTTGAGGCATAGATAAATATGTGGGTTAATTCGGAACAGTCAGCGTGGATTTCTAAAAGGCAAATCATGGCTGACAATTCTTGAAGAGGTAATAGAAAGGATCGATGAGGGTAATGTCATTGATGTGGTGTACGTGAACTTTCAAAACTCACTTTAAGCAATGTTACACAGCAGACTTATGAAGAAAGTTATAGCTCATAGTATAAAGGAGATAATAGCAGTCTGGATACAAAATTGGCTGGGTGAAAGAAAATGGAGAATAGTGATCACCAAATATTTTTTGGGTTGTAGGAAGGCTTGTAATGGAGTTCGCCAGAGATCGGGATTGGAACAAAAACAGAAATTGCTGGTGAAACCCAGAAAGTCTGGCAGCATCTGCAGGGAGAAAGCAGAGTTAATGTTTCAAGTCCAGTGACTCATCATCAAGAAATGGTAAATCCACTTTCTCACCAGAGATGTACCGTAGCTGCTAGGTTTCACCAGCAATTTCTGTTTGTGTTTTTGATTCAGATGTCCAACATCCATAGTTCCTTGTTTTACATCAGTTGTGGGAGCCCTGCTTTTCCTGCTTTATTTGCAGGGTATAGACCTTGTCTTGTAAGGGACAGTTTCAAAGTTTGGAGATGACATGAACCTTGGAAGGATTGTAAACTCTAAGCAAGAGAGTTGAAAAGTCCACAAGTTCACAGACATGTTGGTGGAGTGAGCAGGTAGCTTCCAGGTAAAGCTCAATGCAAGAAGTTTGAGACGATCCATTTTGGGGGGAGAAAACATTTGTAACGTCAGGGGTGCAGTACTTAAGAAGTGCAGGAGGGGTCTGGGCAGATTTTCACAGATCATTGAAGATAGTAGGACATGTAGAGAGAGCATATGGTATCCTGGGCTTTAATAATAGAGTTATTAGGGTATAATAGCAAGAAGGTTATGTTGAACTTGTATAAGAAATTTGTTAATCCTCACCAGGTGTGCTGAGCACTGTTGTGAATGCTACAATATTGGAAGGATGTGAACACTTTGGAAGAATGCAGAAGAGATCGACAAAAATGATTCCAAAATGAGAAACTTAATGTATGTGAATACATTGGACAGATTGGATCATTCTCCTTAGAGAGGAGAGGAGGGGTCAAGAGAAGATGTGACAGACATTGCCAAACTCATATGAGGTCTGAACAGAGTAGATAGGGAGAAACTGTTCCCCTTTGTGAAAGGATCGAGAATGAAATGGCTCAGATTTAAAGCGATTTGCAAATGTAATGAAGAAGATCTTTTTCACGTTCAGGTCTGGAGTGCACAGATTTGAAATGTGATGGTGAGTCAATTGAGGTATTGGTGATTATTTAATTGGAAAAAGGGTGAGAGGAAGTGGTGTGTGGCAGGAGTCATAATGCTTGCTGGGAAGCAGTGTGGACATAATGGGCTGAATGGCCACCTTCTGTACTGTAACAATCTATGATTCTGTGACTCTTTCTCTTGTTTGTTTGTGGAATGTGAGTATTGCTGGCTAAGAAGACAGTCAACAGGATGTGATTTATCCATTCCCTGCAGCCTTACAGTGCAGTGGGCAGAATAAATTTCCGAATAATGGGGCTCATGCCAATCACCAGCAGGAAGAGGTGCCATCCTTAGCAAGAGTATCCGATTGACCAGCCATTCCACTAGTGTCAGCAGTGCCACAAGCTCAGTGGTGGGCACAGCTGGTACTGCAGGCAAGGCCACATGTGGGACCAAGGAATCTATAAATCCTGGATATTGGGTCGAGGAAGGTTTGGAAATCTTTGGTTGGGATGGATTTTGCAGAGCAGTTGAGCATGATGCTATGTGTAATTGGAGTGCCCCCAAGTTGCCCCCTGAAAACAACACCCTCCCTTCTTTCCTTCCCACCATTTTATGCATGTCTTTATAAACAAAATGTGGATTCCCACCGACTTGCTTTGCAAAATCCATTTCCGACTCTCCACCCTCAGTACCCTTGTCCCTTGATGAAGATTTCCAATTCCTTCCTGAAGGATCATCATTGAGCTGAAATGTTAATCTTATTCATCTCCCTGTTGAATCTGTCTGCCCTGTTGAATAATTCTAGAATTTCCCGATTTCCATCTCAACCTTCCAGCACCTGAAATTCTTTGCTTTGTAAATCAACTTTCTTTTGTGCCTGGTGCCTGCTTTAGCTTGGTTGTGGGGAATGCAGTTTTGGAAAGTGCTCTTGCAGGACACTTGCCGAAGTGGTGAATGTTGAAGGTGTTCCTTGGTGAGTCAATTAAACAGGCTGCGTTCTCTTGGGTTGTGTCATGCTTTCTGTGTTTCACAAAGTCCATAAGCCTCATCAATTGGATCACAAAACTGTAGAATAAAAACAGAAGGAATGGTCATCAAATTTTACAGCACTGTGGTCAGACCTTACCTTAATTACTGCGTCCAGTTCTTCCCAACAAGACAGACAGACACATGGATACTGGAGACTGTAATGCTAGGAGCCACAAGACTGACCCCTAGAATTGGGGTTTTGAGTTATGATGAAAGATTCAAGAAATTGTACTTTTAAGGCTGCAGACCAGTTCATTTTGAGAGGTGATCTTATGCGGTTATAGAATGTGATTTTACTCAGAATATTAAATTTATGAGATTAGAGAGCTTGGTTTAAAATGAGGAAAAGCAATTTGAGAATTTATGTCTGGAATTCTGCAACACATGAAGAATGATTGACACACAGCACTAATTTCTGCATTGAGCAGTGGAGGCTAAAATCTAGAAATCATTGATGAAGCAATCAGATGTTGCAATGTCAGGGTGTTCACCAATTATTAACGTCTGTATGAAGATGGAGTGATGACCTTCCTCATCCAGGATAAAGCTGTGGTCTCTATATTTATTGCTGCCTTTAATTCCCACGATCGCAGTAATAAAAAGAAAATATTTTGACTAATGTTGCAGATTTAATTTAATAAAGACGATTGCAATTTGAGCAGAGGGAAAGTTGATGAGGAATATGTGTCATCTGAGAATGTAGTAGAGGTCATGGGAAGGGGAGATATCAAGAGGACTTTTGTGAACATTTCATAAATATCATTAGTACAATGTTCCCAGGAAGTTAAAATAAAATATTGAAAGGCATGGAAAGATCATAATATATAAATCCAGAGAGGTGTTGCACCTGACCGAGATCACATCTGGACAGAATCATAGACTCTCTGCAGTGTGGAAATACCATTTAGCCCATCAAGTCTGCATTGACCCTCTGAAGAGCTGCGCACCCAGAACCATCCTCTACCCTACAACCCTGCGTTCCCCATGGTTAATCCGCCTAGCCTTTGCATCCCTGGACACGATGAACAATTTAGCATGGCCAATCCACTTAATCCACATATCTTTGGACTGTGGGAGGAAACCAGAGCACCTGGAGTAAACCCACACAGACATGGGGAGAACTTATAATCTCCACACAGATAGTCACCCAAGGGTGGAATCAGACTTGCATTCCTGGCATTGTGAGGCAGCACTGCTAACCACTGAGCCACCGTGCTGCTACATGCAAAATTGATTGTTTATTTCAAAAAAGAAAAATGGAACACAACTAATTCCAGCCCTTCAAGGAATGAGAATAAATCGAGCAAACAGGGTATTTTGCGGTTGAGAAAAGATAAATTCTTAAATCCTTTTAATGCCTGTTTTAAAGATTTGAATGTTATGTTTTTTTTCCATTTAATGCTTTCTAATTTTCCATTTCATTTTAGGCTGGGATTTATTGGTTACATTTAATGGATTATTTCTGTACTGGATGGATTCTCATTGTAGTTACTCTGTTGGAACTCATTGGTCTCAGCTGGATCTATGGTGGGTATGACTGGGAAAAAAAAATTACAATTGAAATGTATTTATGAGAATACTTTCACCTCTTCAGAGATAACACTACAAAATCTACACTGGATATTGTGCAGATAACTATAGGGTTTGAACAGTTAGTGAGGATTTAGACTTGAGTCAAATGAATAATGACAGAGGCAAAAGTTTAGGATTATAAAATTCATGAACTAATTTTATTGAACTATGTTTCAAAATCACAAGGCTATGATACAGATATAACAGGTGAACAACATCATGCATGTCCCACAGTGAAAAGCAAAATTTATAAACTAATTGACTTGCTATTCAATCATGCCCTCACTTGATAACTACCGCACAGCAACTGAATCCTTCCAATCCAATTAACCTGTGGCATACTTGCCTTCATTGGAAGTGGCATTGACTGTAAGGGTAGGCAAATTATGCTGCAGCTTTATGGAACTTTAGTTAGGTCACACTTGGTGTATTACGTACAGTTCTGGTCACCACAGTAGCAGATGGATGTGGATGCTTAGGAGACGTTTACCAGGATGTTGCAGGGTATGGGGATTTTAGCTATGAACTACATTTAGACAGACTGGGTTTGTTTTCATTGGAATATGAAAGGTTGAGGGGTGACTTGATAGAAGTTTAGAAGATTGTGATGGCATGGATTGAGTGGAAGGTAAGAGGTTTTTTTCCCAGGGTGAAGGGATCAATTACTCGGGGACACACTTTCAAGGTGTGGGGGGATGTTTCGAAGTGATCTACAAGGCATTTTTTTCACACAAAGGGTGGTGAGTGCCTGGAACACGCCTGCGAGAGGAGATGGTGGAAGTAGACACAATAGCAGCATTCAAGAAGCATCTGGACAAATACATGAATAGGAAGGGAATAGAGGGATACAGATCCTGTTCGTGAGGACAGTTTTATTACGGAAGAGCAAAATGTGTAAGCGCAGGCTTAGAGGGCCGATAGGCCTATTTCTATACAGTTGTGTTCTTTGTCCATTCTGACTGTTTCAAAACCCCCAAATATTCCCTTCCACCTTCATAACAGAAGCATCACATGGGTAGATTCTTAACATTGTTTCAAGACTTCTCACTTCCCTGACCACAATGATGATCCTACAGAATCAGGAGATTCCCTTAATGAGATTGTTCCTGTGAGTGTCTTGATCATCATAGAGATTAGGAACATTAATATGCTTCCTGGTCCTTTATCTTGGGACACAGGAATAAGAGTAGGCCATTCAGTCCATCAAACCTGTTCCCCTATTTAATACCATCATGGTCAATCAACACTCCAATGTCTTTTATCTGTGCTATCCATATCCATTCATTCCATTGGACAAGTTTCTTGATCATTTTCTTGCCCTTATGGTGCCCTAAGAATACAGCCAAGGGAATACTATTTACTGATTACCTGTTTACAGGAATTAACATTAGCCATTGTTTCCACTCCCTTAACCATTGTTCACACAAAGATCAGGCTCATCAATTCTAAAGTGATGAATGCAATTTCTTAGCCGACATTTTACATTTCCAGATTTTGGGAGACCATTGGCTGGAAGCTGTACACCAGGATCAGGCAGATGTCCCAACACACTGGCTATATGGGAATTGCCTGGGAATGTACGATACTCATGGAAATACCCAGTGTCAAAAATCCTCTGAATAAGTTCCAACTCTGAGTTAGAGACATAGACTTGAGAAAGTTCTGACTGACTTATAATTACCCAGGAAATGTTAGAAGGATTAAAATCTGCTCTCATTATAAAAACGACTCCCGCAATCATTCACGTTGACCTGACAATGAATAACATTAACAGTCTCCCACCAAGTCATTCACCTGTGACATCACTTCCCATGGGCATGTGACCACCCACCACTCTCTATTCCAGGCAACACACACCTCTCATCTCCACTATCAAACACTCCCAACTCCATACCTGACCAGATCCAAATCTTCCACAACCCTGCTCCACAACCAACATGACTTCACCACATCATCAATCCCCACTCATTGGCACCTTTGGCCTCAACCTTCCACCTCACTTCATCTCCCATTCACCTTGAACACTTGTCTTCTCAAAACAGTGTGAGAGTTCCTTCAAGACCTTTAAATCTTGGAGTACAGATAATCGATTTGGTGATAGGGAACACTCTGTTCATCCTGTTTGAAATCTTCAGCAATCCTTTCTCTGTTTAACCTGTTCATCAATGCCACCTGTACAAGATGAACTTCAACAGAAAACAAGCTGCCCTGAAGACAGGACAGCGCGAGTGATGGTGTCTCTCTGCTTCCTTGCCATTCACAGGGATAAACAGATTCATCAAGGACAGTGAGATGATGATTGGGAAAAGGAATTGGCTTTTCTGGCTCTGGTGGAGAGCTTGTTGGATTCTGATCTCTCCGTGCATTTTAACCGTAAGGAGATGTTACATCTTTGAGTGATTTAAGCTGAATGTAAAAATGTACAGTAAGTCCCTTTCATCATGTTACTGATTTTACTTTCTGTGTTTATTTCATTCAGGCAATCTTAGTCTGGTCCTTAACAACATTTGCCCCTCCAACATATGGACCAGTTGAATACTCTGTCTGGTCAATAGCGCTGGGCTGGTGTATGATCATCTTCTGTATTATGTGGGTACCCATAATAGCCGTGGTGAGAGTTGTCCAAGCTGAGGGCCCCACCTTGTGGCAGGTGAGGAAATGTTTGAAAGATCGGGAAACAGTTTCTGTGACAGCCTCTCAGACTCCTACTTTACAGCAACTTTTAGTAATACAGTGCCTCCACTGCTATATTATATCCCACTGTACTCCCAAGAAGTGTCATAAAGTAAAATCTTACACCAAACCTCACGACAAATTACACAGTAGAAGAACAGAAGCTTGGCTGAACCAGTCGGTGTGAAGATATGTTGAGAAGGAGAAAAGAGAAATAGAGAAGTGGAGATGTATGGAGCAATTCCAAAGTTTAGAGCTTTGACTGCTAGAGACAGACTTAGAGGCATGTAGGTCTCTCAAAACTTGTTGGATTTGAGGTGATTACAGAGGGAAAGTCCTGGGTATTCATGGAAAAGTGGGCCAGGTCTATGCCGAGTCCAAACCAATCCAGAGTCATTTAAAGATGGCAATGAGTTCTGATTCCAGTCGTCAGCCCTCTTCCAGGCGTGGCCAGTTATTGCTGGTCTAGAGTAAGTGCACAGTTAACAATCCCTCACCACTACATTCCCAAGCTGACAGGTTCCAAGAAGCAAGAATCTTCAAGCAATCCTCAACTTTTAATGAAGATGGGGCAGCTTCACCATGGCCCTGGTTCACAGCCTCTCACAGACTTTAGACATTAATCTGGATTTGAGAATTTTTGTGAAAGGTGAGAACAAAACCTCTTATCTATGCCTATTCTGTGTGCCCATGCCCACTGAATGTTAACCCATGCTCGTTCACCCAGTTGGTATTCAAAACAAGATTTGTGAATGGGTATTTGCTTTAGTCAGCAGCTGCATAGTTGCCTCTGTGTTTCTAAAGGTCATTGATTATATGGTTTAGTCAGAAGTTTGGTTGTCTATTCAGAACAATCTTTTGGGGCTTCTCTTTAACTCACAGTAGCCCTTGTTGGAAATGTATTACCACAATGTCATCAATGCACAATGTGTCTCGAGGATGTGTGATCAGGGTTTTGTTAAAAAAACACTGACTAATTAGTATCGTGTTCTCAATAAAATAATAATCTTTTAGATGCAGTAGCTACTTCATAAAATTAGAATAAATTGATTACTTGGTAACGCTGTTTAAATTGAAAAACTGTTCCTGCAATAGAGCATTTTAAAAAAATTCAGTTCGATCTAATTTCAAGATTATTTGGATATAATACGTGTCTCCAGATTTCATTGCAAATGAATATCACAATTCAGTCAGTTTAGACATGGGAGTCTGATCTCTGTAATAAACACACAGATTGAACATGTTTCGCTATAATATGACCTGCTAAGTATTAGAACAAACTGCAATATAATATGATTAGGAACAGCTTTCTTTTACAGTGGAATTAATCGGTGGATTAATATTGTGTAGGAATTGTGAAATATTTCACTTCTGTTTTCATAGAAACTTTCTGCTGCATGTACAGCAGCTCCTGAATGGGGTACGTCAGGTTCCAAGAGATCAATTGTGAGAGGGGACTTTCTAGTCAGAGGCATAGACAGACACTTCTGGGGCCAACAGTGAAAAATCAGAATGGTGTGTTGCCAGGATCAAGGATATGTTGGAGAGAGTGCCGAATGTTCTCAAGGGGGAGAGGGACCAGCAGGAGGTCATTGTACACTTTGGAACTAATGATATAGGAAGTGAAAAGGATGAGATTCTAAAGGGACAATATAGAAGCTTAGGCAGGAATTCAAGAGGAGGTTCTCTAGGGTAGCAATATGTGGAATAACCCTGGTACTACAAGCTAATGAGGGTATGAATAGAAGGAAAGAGCAGATGAATGTGTGGCTGAGGAGATAGTGCAGGGGAGAAGGGTTTACATTAATGGATCAATGAAATCTCTTCTGGGGTAGAAGTGACCTCCACAAGAAGGATGGATTGCACCTGAATTGGAAGGGGATGAATATACTGGCAGGGAAAATTGCTTGAGCTGCTCAGGAGGATTTAAACTAGTAAGGTGGGGTGGGGGGGGGGGGGGGAGCGGAATAGTGGGACCCAGGGAAATAGTGAAGAAAAAGATCAATTTGAGATTGGTTGGGAAAGGTAACTAGTTAAAGCAGGCAAGAACAAAGCAGAAACCAACTACAGGTTGGACTGATAAATTAAACTGTAATTATTTCAATTCAAGAGAGCTAACGGGGAAGGCATGGTTAGGAATATCGGACTGGGATGTCATTGCAATTACAGAGATGTGGCTCAGAGATGGACAGGATTGGCAGCTTAATGTTCCAGGATACAAATCCTATAGGAAGGATAGAAAGGGGGGCAAGAGAGGAGGGGGAGTAGCATTTTTGATAAAGGATAGCATAACTGCTCTACTGAGGCAGGATATTCCTGGGAGTACATCCAGGGATGTTATTTGGGAGGAATTGAGAAATAAGAAATGGATGATCACCTTATTGGGATTGTATTATAAACCCCATCAATAGTCAGTGAGAAATTAAGAAACAAATTTGTAAGGAGATCTCAGCTATCTGTAAGAATAATAGAGTTGGTATGGTAGGGGATTTTAACTTAGACTGGGACTGCTATCGTATCAAGGGTTTTGATGGAGAGGAATTTGTTAAGTGTGCTGAAAAAAATCTTTTGATTCAGTATGTGGATGTACTGACTAGAGAGGTGCAAAACTTGACTTACTCTTGTGAAATAAAGCAGGGCAGGTGACTGAGGTGTCAGTGGGGGAGCACTTTGGGGCCAGCGACCATAATTCTATTCGTTTTAAAATAGTGATAGAAAAGAATAGACTGAATCTAAAAGTTGAAGTTCGAAATTGGAGAAAGGCCAATTTTGATGGTATTAGGCAAGAACTTTCAAAAGCTGATCGCGAGCAGATGTTTGCAGGTAAAGGTACAGCTGGAAAATGGGAAGTCTTCAGAAATGAGATAATGAGAATCCAGAAATGGTATATTCCCGTTAGGGTGAAAAGAAAGGTTGGTAGGTATAGGGAATGTTGATGACTACAGATGTTAAGGTTTTGGTTATGAAGAAGAAGAAAGCATGGGGGCGGCACGGTGGCACAGCAGTTAGCACTGCTGCCTCACAGCGCCTGTAGACCTGGGTTCAATTCCCGACTCAGGCGACTGACTGTGTGGAGTTTGCACGTTCTCCCCGTGTCTGCGTGGGTTTCCTCCGGGTGCTCTGGTTTCCTCCCACAGTCCAAAGATGTGCGGGTCAGGTGAATTGGCCAAGCTAAATTGCCCGTAGTGTTAGGTAAGGGGTAAAATGTAGGGGTATGGGTGGGTTGCGCTTCGGCGGGTCGGTGTGGACTTGTTGGGCCGAAGGGCCTGTTTCCACACTGTAAGTCTAATCTAAAAAAAAATCTAATCTATGTCAGGTATTGACAGCAGAGTTCGAAGGAATCCTTAGAGTATAGAGGCAGTAGGAGTATACTTAAGAGGGAAATCAGAAGGGCAAAAAGGGACATGAGATAGCAATGGCAAATAGGTTTAAGAAAAATCCAAAGGGATTTTATAAATACATTGAGGACAAAAGTGTAACTAGGGAGAGAATAGAGCCGCTCAATGATCAGCAAGGAGGCCTGTGTGTGGAGCTGCAGGAGATGGGGAAGGTACTAAACAAGTATTTTACATCAGTGTTTACTGTGAAGAAGGACATGGAAGATATAGAATGTAGGGAAATAGATGGTGACATCTTGAAAAATATCCATATTGAAGATGAGGTGGTACTGGATGTCTTGAAATGCATAAAAGTGGATAAATTCCCAGGATCTAATCAAGTCTACCTAAGAACTCTGTGGGAAGCTAGAGAAATGATTGCTGAGATATTTGTATCATCGATAGTCACAGGTGAGGTGCTGGAAGACTGGAGGTTGGCTAACATAGTACCACTATTTAAGAAAGGTGGTAAGGACAAGCCACGGAACTATATTTCAGAGAGCCTGACATCGGTGGTGGGCAAGTTGTTGGAGGGAATCCTGAGGGACAGGATTTATATGTATTTGGAAAGGCAAGTACTGATTAGGGATAATTATAATGGCTTTGTGTGTGGGAAATCATGTCTCACAAACTTGATTGAGTTTTTTTGAAGAAGTAACAAAGCAGATTGATGAGGGCAGAGCGGTGGACGTGATCTATATGGACTTCAATAATGTGTTCAACAAGGTTCCTCATGGATTACTGATTAGCAAGGTTAGATCTCGTGGAATACAGGGAGAACTAGCTATTTGGATATGGAACTGGCTCAAAGGTGGAAGACAGAGGGTGGTGATGGAGAGTTGCTTTTCAGACTGGAGGCCTGTGACCAATGGTGTGCCACAAGGATCAGTGCATTTTGTCATTTATGTTTTGGTAAGGCAAATCAGAGCAGGACTTGTACACTGGTTGGGAAGGTCGTGGGGGAATGGGGGTTGGGGGGAGTGTGGTTTGCTGAACAAAGAGACCTTGAGGTACAGGTTCATAGTTCCTTGGACGTGGAATCACAATTAGATAGGATAGTGAAGAAGGTGTCTTGAATGCTTTCCTTTATTGGTCACAGCATTGAAATAGGAGTTGGGAGGCCATGTTGTGGCTGCCCAGGACATTAGTTAGGCCACTTTTGGAATATCATATGCAATTCTGGTTTCCCTCCTATTGGAAAGATGTTGTGAAACTTGAAAGGGTTCAGAAAAAAATTACTATGATGTTGCCAGGGTTGGAGGATTGAGTTTCAGGGAGAGGCTGAATAGGCTGGGGCTGTTTTCCCTGGAGCGTTGGAGGCTGAAGAGTGACCTTCTCGAGATTTATAAAATCATGAGGGGCTTGGATAGGGTAAATAGACAAGGTCTTTTCCCTGGAGTGGGAGAGTCCAGAACTAGACAGCACTGTTTAGGGTGAGAGGGGAAAAATTTAAAAGGGATGTAAGGGGTAACGTTTTCATGCGGAGGGTAATCCGTATTTTGAATGAGCTGCCAGAGGAAGTGGCAGAGGCTGGTACAATTGCAACATTTAAAAGGCATCTGGATGTGTCTATGATTAGGAAGGGTTTTGAGGGAAATGGGCCAAATGCCGGCAAATGGGACTAGATTAAGTTGGGATATCTGACCAGCATGGACGATTGGACTGAAGGGTCTGTTTCTGTGCTGTACATCTCTATGACTCTATTTGCTACTTTTGCAAATCAATCAAAACATCAAGGTCTAAACAGCACAGATTTAATGAGATTGAGCTAATTGTTCCTGTTTGCTCTGCCCAGACCTCTCATTATTTTGTGAACTTTAGTGAAATCCCCCTCAGCCTCTTCCTCTCCATGGTGTGAAATTCCACATTCTCTAATCAAAACCTGGCAGTTAATTGTCAATCAGCATTAGTGGGTGCATTCTCCACGGCAACATCTCTGCCAATCAGAATTCATTTAGCAACCAATCAATAGTCTCCTTTCAGATGACAGAATTTACTTTTCACCTTGAATTGGTTGGGATTCTTGCAAAATGTCCCAATAAATGCAGGACAAAAGGATTCGACAAAATGTGTCTTTTCTCAACAATACATCTAAAGGATTATTTGATAAACTATTCTGTAACCCTTATCATTAATGCTCGTCAGTCTACATCATTTGCTTCTCTGCAAGTATTTCTAATGTAAACAGTGTTCGGTTTTCGGGTTTTGCCCAATTCACCAAGAATTTCTGTTTTTCGTTTCTTAATTCAGCTTACACTGTGGTATCTCTTCCCAATGAAAAGCTGCTCTGTGACATCATTACAGGATACTAAACCCCTAATGCAATGGTTAGGAGGTTGGTCTTTGAGGTTGTTGTAAACAGCAAGTTCTTACAGTCCTGCACTAGTAGGCAGGAGGGCCCATACAGTCTCCTCGTTTGCCATCCCATGCTTGTATCCAGCCTACAACATTATAAGGTGTACGCAAAGCCTAGAGCATCAGTTAATATTCCCCTGCAATTGTGGGTTTGCGTGGTAAGGGGAGAACAGGAAGGCTCAGAAAAGGAGATGGCTGACTCTATCAATGAGACCAGCTCAAAGTCCCAGCCTATCCAGATATTCATTGCATTCCTGATCTTGCTGTTGAGTCTCCCTACTCTCCCTGGACCTTTGCTCCCATTTCCTGTCATGTGACCTCACTACTGGCTCCCCCTGTGGAACTCCAGCACTGTGATTCTGGAGGTTGCTTCTGGTGCCAGCAGTGACCATTACTCCCTGTGGCACTGCTGGTCAGTCAGATTGGCAGGCAGTTTTGTTCAAGGAAAATGCACAAAATGGAGGATAAAATTCCCATATCCAACCATTTGATGCTCTGAGCAGCTTGAAGTGACTCTGGCACAGCCATAACCTGTACGGATATATTCCCCACCAAGTCTTCGGGTTGTCGGACAGGAAACCTTGCTATCCGAAAAATCCTGGTCATTGTCTTTATAATTTGTAGGTTAATTGACTGGCTACTGGTGCTCATGTTTCCCGTCTTCCACCTTAAGTGAATCCATGCTTCTCCATAGCACTGTGGCTTAAACCACACCAGGCCTTGTTCATCTGCCAGCCCTGTCCTTGTTGATCACTATGAGACGCTAATCCAACATCAAACTTTTAAAATTTTCACCCCTGTATCATTGAGCAAATCCTCTCTCTCGTACCCTCCTCCAACTGTGCGAACCATCAAAATACCTGCACTCCTACAATTCTGACATTTGTTGCAACACTCACCATTTCACTCACTCTCCCATTGGTAACTGTGCATTCAGCAGGGTTAACCTTAAACATTGGAATTGCCTCCCTAAACCTCTTCATCTCACCATGTCTCTGACCTTTAACATTTAATGAATTGCACTAAGGTCATTGCATCAGACTGATTGTCTGTGAAAAGTCCATTTCTTTCAGTGTGTCTCACTGCCAGTGCACAACAGGATCAATTGAAGTGTCTGGATGAAAGTATAATCTTTGACATGAAATATTGTTCGCTATAGTGTGAATTATCAGGTGTCGGAATAATCTGATTGGGTGAAAATCCAACAGAAATGATCAAACATTTTACATTTCCATTCACAGAAAATATCTGCTGCTTGCACATCAGCTCCTGATTGGGGTCCCTACTTGGAACAACACAGAGGGGAAAGATACAGGAAGAAGCCTGACTCTACAGAAGACCCAAACTGTGTGCACCTTCTGGTCATTCCTGAGAAGTAACAACGCAAAGGAAAATTCCTGTTCAATTGGTAAACATTGGTCCTGAAATTCCACAGCCATTCTGGAGTACAATCAGTGTCACTTCATTGAGTGCTCCCTTGATCAGTCAGCACCTCAGCCAAGACCCAGGGATAAGATTTACTGAAGTTTCCTGTGCCCACTGTAAACATGGGCATAAATTTGGGGCAGGATGGGGCTGGTGAGAATTACTGAGCATTCAAGTTCCTGCATCATGAGTGTTCAGTCATGTTCCTCCCTGCGTCCTGGTGATAATACACAGGATTCCAGTCTCTGTACATTGTGGACATTAGCTCCTGCTCTCACAACCCCCACTTACAGTCTGCACTGCCTGGGTTCCCAACAATTAACTACAGGATGAAGGAAGATTTGATGCAGCGGAATCTGATTCAAAATGATATTAGACATAGAAGGTGCAGAAAGGGTTAATGCTGAGGATTGCATTAAGAATGGCCATATCAATATCATCATTCTGATTTGGGTGGAAGAATAGTAGCTTGATTAATAAAACCTGCCACTGAAATCCTCTTTACAGTCTCTGTGACAATGTCTACCATATCAGTGGAATATGTACCTATTGCTAACATGTAATAAATGACACATTGGTTAAGACAAAGGCCTGTGCTTGTTGGAGGACCAAGTGTTTTTCCTCGACCACACTTGATAAAATGAGCCCTGCAAATCCCTGCCAGGAAGGATATGTTGGCAGTGAACCTGCCTTGATGGTTTGATAGTATGAGCAATCTCTAACATGATGAGCAGTGGTGCAGGTTCCGGTGAGCTTTAAAGGTATCTTCAGGTATAACTTTAAGATGATAAACGCATCGCAATTTTTGACAAGACAAAATCAACAGAGTGAGATTCATCTGGTAGAACACATTAAAGTGATTGGGATTGTCTTTAACCCCACATGCAGCTCTGAAGAGAATGGGAAATGTCTACTGGGCAGCACGGTGGTTCAGTGGCTAGCATTGCTGCCTCACGGAGCCAGGGACCCGGGTTCAGTTCCTGCCTTGGGCAACTGTCTGTGTGGAGTTTGCACATTTTCCCTGTGTCTGCATGGGTTTCCTCCGGGTGCTCCGGTTTCCTCTCACAGTCCAAAGATGTGCAGGTTAGGAGAATTGGCCTTGCTAAATTGCCAGTAGTGTGAGGTGCATTAGTCAGGGGTGAATGTAGGGGAATGGGTCTGGGTGGGTTTCTCTTTGGAGGGTCAGTGTGGACTTGTTGGGCCGAAGGGCCTGTTTCCACACCGTAGTGAATTTAATCCAATCTAAAAGAAGGGGGACCCATTCATTACACTTGCAAACAAGGTGTGAATCATCTATTTTGACAACATAAGCATGAGAAAATCCTCCTGCACAGCTATACACAATAGCAGCTTTGTTATACAGCAACATACAAGGTGGCACGGTGGCACAGTGGTTAGCACTGCTGCCTCACAGCGCCAGAAACCCGGGTTCAATTCCCACCTCAGGTGACCTCCTGTGAGGAGTTTGCACATTCTCCCCGTGTCTGCGTGGGTTTCCTCCGGGTGCTCCGGTTTCCTCCCGCAATCCAAAGATGTGCAGGTCAGGTGAATTGGCCATGCTAAATTGCCCATAGTGTTAGGTAAGGGCCAAATGTAGGGGTATGGGTAGGTTTTGCTTCGGCGGGTCGGTGTGGACTTGTTGGACCGAAGGGCCTGTTTCCACACTGTAAGTAATCTAATCTAAAAAAAAATACAAATCCTTTAATATAAGGAGACATTGAGATTTTGTATCATTAAATGAAAAGGAAGCTAAATAATCATATCAGGAAGACAAGGCAGCAGTAATAGTACTGTCAGCAAGATGTCATTTCAGAAATGGGCCAAATAGTACATAAAATTGGCACCTTGCCAATAACTGTTCTTAAGGTATTGATTTTGTCTCCAAACTAGATACTTAATCAGAAACCGAACAAATACACTTTTATATTCAATGATCTAATGTACCAAGTTGCTCATAAAAGTTGCATCAGATACACTTGATGAAATTCTGCAAGGTTTTAAAAATCATTGTCCAACAAATTAAATTCTTGAAAACACAATATTTATCAGGTGTTCAGCTTCCAGAGAAATCTATGAGTAACTTATTTAGTGATCTCTACATAGTAGTGGAAAAATATGACTATGAAGCCTTGAAATCACCCTTCATTGGAGATAGAATTATTGATGGATTACTGGTAAGTCTTTTTCAGTTTTGTTGTGGTCCAAAGAAAATTTTCAAGAAAGCCATTTAGATGGTGAGAGAAGCAAAAATCTGGAAGCAAAACAGATCAACATAAGACAGGAGGATCAACCTTACCACAAGATGTCAGCAGATTCTCTTCAGCTCCTGTGGTTCAAAAATCCTAAAGACAGTAGAATAACCAGTAGAGATTTGGCCAGACAGCAGATACTAGGAGTGAATGTCAATGCATTGGAGAAAGCAAACTTCACAGGCACAGACAGTATCCTCTTCCTACTTTTCCCTTTGAACATTTTAGTCCTAAGAACTATATCTGACTTCTTCTTGAATACACTGAATGGTTTGATTTCAATCACTGTCAGTGGCAAAGAATTCCACAGGCTCACCACTCTCTGAGTGAAGAAGTTTCTCTTCATCTAATTCCTAAATGACCTCGTCTGTATTCTCAGATTGTGAGCCCTGGTTCTGGATTTCTTGGTCATTGGGAACATCCTTCCTGAATTTAACCTGTCTAATCCTGTGAGCATTTTATAGGTTTCTATCAGATATCCACTCAGCCTTCTAAACGATGGTGAATATAGTCCTAATCAGTCCACTTTCTCTTCATATATCAGTCCTGTCATCCCAGGAATAGTCTAGTTGCAGTCTTTGTTGCAGTCCCTCCATAATTATTCTAGCAATCCATGAATCAGTCTATGAACCCATCCGTCTATGAATACATCTATGAATTCACCTGTCATTGAATCTGACCAACCAATCATGAATCCAACCAACAGTCTACCAAGTCCATCTGCCTGGAAATTTGGCCCACTTTCTGAGAATCAATCAGTACATTATTTCATGCACCTATCTGCGAATCCATCCTTAAATCTGTGTTTCCCTCCATGAATCTAGCTGGCAATCCATCCACACCTTTGTGAATCTTTCCTTCTGTATATCTGCCCATAAATCCATCACATCATTGTTCTGTCTGTATGTGAATTCATCCATCGATCTGTTCATCTGTGACACTATCCATCCATGAATCTACCCATGAATTCATCCCTCATCCCATACAGTTTTGATGTAGATGGTCAAACTATCAGTTTATCTGACTGGCTTAGCAGAAACCACCCTATCACACAACTGAAACCGGGCTGTTTGAGCCCTTTTTACATATGCAGTTTTGACTTCTGATATCAATTGCTGTTTTACAAGAACTGTAATTCCAAACTTTAGCAGTGAAAAAGCCTTCTCTGCATCTCTATCTCTCCCAAAAGTCTCTTATTCAGAAAAACAAATTGCAGACTTAGTCAGCCATGGTGGACTAATTCTCTGAGCATGCCAAATAGCACTGCACTCTTAATTGCCATCCACCTGTATCCCAACTCAGAAAAAGAATTGCAGTAAGATTAACCAAATGAAGATTCCCAATTTGGTTCTTGACCAATTGGACTCTAAGTCATGTGAACTAATACCAATGTAATAACTTTTCATGAAATTCAATTTGCAACTATTTTTCTTTCTCTATCTTTCTTCACTGTATTTGTGTGTGTGAATGAAGTAGCAGAGTTTGTTCCTCCATGTTCTGCATGTTTATTAATAAACCCCATCTTAAAGATTTTGCTTTGGGTTTATTTCCAAGATTGAAACTCAAAAAATAAAGGTACAGTTTGGGCAGCGTGTTGTGGCTTACTTCAAAACTGGACAAAAAGGGAAATCATTACCTCAAACGATACCTGTCTCCAAATCAAGAGGGGAAAAGCAACCATAATTTTAATTCACCCCCATTCCTCCATGACCTTTTGATCTTCAAGTTTTCCATTTATTTAGTGTGCACTCACATGCACTCAGCATACTTCTCCAGACTGCCTCTTCTGACAGCTCACTCACCCCATTCTCACAAGCTTGGATCCTGCTCTCCTTGGATCATTGGATTGGATCATACCCTCTGACCATCTCCCCATTCAGGGTCCTCCTTGCCAATTTATTCCCAAAGAGTTAATCACTCTGGCAAATCCCTGCTGGGTCACTTAGCACAAAACTGGCCATTCACAAGCAGCCGTGTTGCTTCTTCTGTTCTATATCAGTACCCCTTACATTACTGCCCATTTACTCTATGACCTCCTCAAAACTTTCTACAAGTTTGGTCAAACAAACTTTCCCCTTTGACATTCAAGCCAACTATTCATAGCTACTCTATATGTCCTGCTCTTCTTTCTCTACTAAGGATTCCATTATTTATTCTTGCACTGATGCAAATGGATTGATTTATCATTGCTTGAAAGGGGTCAGGAAAGATTTACAAGAATGTTGCCAGGGTTGGAGGGTTTGAGCTATAGGGAAAGGCTGAATAGGCTGGGGCTGCTTTTCCTGGAGTGTCAAAGGCGGAGGGGTGACCTTCTGGAGATTTATAAAATTACGAGGGGCATGGATAGGATAAATAGGCAAAGTCTTTTCTCTGGGTTGAGGGAGTTCACGACTAGAGGGCATAGGTTTAGGGTGAGAGGGAAAAGATATAAAAGGGACCTAAGGGACAACTTTTCACACGGAGGATGGTGTGGGTATGGAATGAGCTGCCAGAGGTAGTGGTGGAGGTGAATACAGTTATAGCATTTAAAAGGCATCTGGATGGGTATCTGAATAGGAAGGGTTTAGAGGGATACAGGCCAAGTGATGGTAAATGGGATAGATGAGGTTAGGATATCTGGGCATGGACGAGTTGGACTGAAGGGTCTGTTTCCTTGCTGTATATCTCTATGATTCTATGACATGCTATGTTTTAAATATAGGCATTATTTTAGCTTTCTAAACCTGGATCTCTGCCACAACTCCATTTCTGAATGAACTAATAAAAATGAGTAATTCCTTATCCCGAGATTATTTCAAAATATATGGATGCAATTGATCTAGACTGGAATTGGAAGTGGACCTATATCCTGATGGGGACATTTGCTAGTGCTACTCAGGAGGTGTAAGACCCATAAAGGATTTGTTTGGGTGGATAGATGGGTTGGGGGTAGTGGGAGGTTTTGAGCATGCAAAGAGGCACTGAGAAAAGAGATAAGGTGAAGGCTGGTACAGTTGAGAGGAGGAGCAACTCAAATAGTCAAGGCAGGCATGAGCAAGGCAGAGAACAAGGTTAGTCTGATGAATGAGACTACATTTATTTCAAAGCAAGAGGCCTGACAGGTAAAGCTGATGACCTTGGGCATGGTTGGGAACATGGGAATAGGATATCATAGCTATTACAGAGACACAGCTCCATGAAGGGCAGGACTGGCAGCTTAATGTTCCAGGGTATAGATGCTGTAGGAAGGATAGAAAGGAGGACAAGAAAGGAAGGGAAGTGGTGTTGTAGTTCAGGCTAAAATTACAGGTGTACCTAGGGAGAGTATTCCTGGGAGTAATGAGGTCAAAGCCAAGTGGTCCTGATGGAACTCAAACTTTCAGTGACTAGATTATTGCTAAGCAAGAGAACTGCTTGATAGCATTGTTGATGATACCTTCCGGCACTTTATTGATAATTGAGAAAAGACTGATAAGGTTTTAATTGTCCATTTTCAATTTGTTCTGCTATTTGTGTGGGACATATCTGGGCACTTTTCCATGTTGGCAGACACATGCTAGTGTTGCATTTGTACTGGAACAGCATGGCCGGGCTATTGCAAATTCTTGACTATGTCTTCAGTAATATTACTAAATTCTTTTCAAAACCCATAGCCTTTGCCCTATCCAATGCCTTAATGCATTTCTTGATATATCATGTGGAGTGAACTGAATTGGCTGAAGTTCAGCATCTGTGAGATCTGCAGAGGAGGCCAAGATAGATCATCCACTCGATATATCAGGCTGATGGTTTGGCAAATGCCTCAATCTTGTCTTCTGCATTGATGTGTTGGGCTCCACCCATCATTAAGGATGGGGCTATTTATGAAATCTCTTCCTCCAGTGAATTGTTTATTTGGCCATCACCATTCAGGATTGTTTTGGTCGGCTGGCAGCGCTTAGATCTGAGCCTTTTTATCACATAGTCTGTTATTACCCATAACGTGTTGTTAGCCACTAACAGTCTCCATTACCAGCTATTCATCCTCCTAGCCTGACTGTTATACACTCCCTCACCTGTCCAACTATCCTTTTCTGTCTTTGGCCTCTATGCGCACCTATTGTTTACTCCTTACTGCCTCATCCAACATTTTCCTAGTTGTCATCAGTTCTGAGGAAGAGTCACTGGACCCAAAACATTAACTCTGATTTCTCTCAATAGGTGCTGCAAGATCTGCTGAGCTTTTGCAGCAATTTATGTTTTTGTATCGATCTGATTCATTGGTTATGGAATTCCTTAACTCTGTCTATCAATTGCTGCTGATGCTGTTTAGCAAACAAGTAGTCTTCTTTTGTAGCTTCACCAAGTTGATGACTTGGTTTTGGCTCCTGTCATGTCCAACTGCACTCTTCATTGAACTAGGATTAATTGATGGAATTGGCTGAGGCAGGGTAATGTTGGACCATGAGTTTGCAGGTTGTGTTGAAATACAACTCTGCAAATATAGCTCACAACACCTCATAGATGGCCAGTCTTGTGTTGCTAGATCCATTCAAAGTATATCCAATTAACATGATTGTAATGGCACACAACATGATGGAACGTATCCTCAATGTGAAGATGGGACTTTGTCTCCTCATGGACTGTGGGATGGTCACTCTTAATGATACTGTCGTGGTCAAGGATACCTGTAGCAGGCAGTTTGGTGTGGATGGATTGAGTATGTTTTTCACTCTTATTGACTTCATTGGAACATTTGCAGACCCTATCTAGCAGCTATATATTTTAGCTCTTGGTCACCCTTAGTGCTTACTCAAGGTAATGTTCAATGTGTATAAGTATTGATTCATCAGCTGGGGGGCAGTGAGTCAAGGGAGGGTGTGGTATGTGATAATCAGCTGGAGTTGTCCATGCCCATGTCTAAAGTGATTTCGTTTTACTTCATTGCATTCGGCATCAATGTTGATATCTCCCAAGGCAACTGCCTTCTAACTGTATGTCCCTGCTTTCATGACAGTTGGTTGGTCCAGCTGCTGGAACAGGTCATACCAGAGATGGTGATGACATTGTTTGGGATATTTTGTGCAATGCATGATGCCATGAGTATGACTATCAGTTTGACCAGTCTCTGAGACAGCTCTCCCAATTTTAACACTAGCCTCAGAAGTAAATAAGGAAGACTTCATAGAATTGACAAGGCTGAGACTGCCATTGTCATTTCTGGTGCCTTAGCCCATCTAGCTTCACTTCTTATTTGAGACTTTCTACCAGTTGATATGAGTGAGTGATTTGCTAAACTATTTTGAGGGCAGTTACGAGTCAAGTACATTGTTGCATTTACACATTGGCCAGACCAGATAAGGGTGATATTTTTCTATCTTTAAAGGGCATTAGGAGTGGTTTCGTGTCAACATTAGTGACTTTCAATTTTATATTTAAATGAAAACTCAGATTTCAGCATCTGTCAAGAAGGAATTTGAACCCAAGCCCCCAGAATATTACCTGGCCCCTGGTTCCATGACCTCAGTAACAATGTCACAAGTCCATTTCTTTCCCCAAGTTGTTGTTGCAATCTTGGGACAGTAGGAAGATGATCTATCTAAGGGCAATTGTATCTGCAAAAGCAAATTACAAGAGTCCATGAGGAAAATTAATGAATAAACATCTGTTGTGGTTCTGCTCGCCGAGCTGGAAGTTTTTGCTGCAAACGTTTCGTTCCCTGGCTAGGGAACATCATCAGTGCTGTTGGAGCCTCGTGTGAAGCGCTGCTTTGATGTTACATCTACCTGGATGCTTCAAGGAATGAACAAGAATACAAATCAGATCAGATTTGGTCCAAGGTGTTACTTGCATTGATCTACTTCTTCTTTTAGATAGATCCCAGGACTTCAATGCATGTTCACAATGGAATAGTAGCAACCAATCTCTGATAGTGGCAGTAGACATAAGAGATACTAAAACTAAGGACAGAGGGTGAGAACAGGAACTGGATTTTCAGGTTGAGCAGATAGGGACTGAGATTGAAAGCATGAGTAAGGTTAGGAGTAAAGGTGGGAGACAAGCCTGGCAGCCAGGCAGAAGCCAGGCTGGGAGCAAGACTGAGGCAAGACAGGAGGCAGATCGAGTGTGAGAAGAAGCTAAAGTCCCCACTATTGGCAATAGACATGAGGGATTTTAACAATAAGTACAGAGACTGGGAATAGAGTTGGGACTGAAGAGGATCTTGATGGATAAGTCAGGAGCTGGAGTGTTGGCAGAAAGGTTGTGGGAAGAGGGAAGCCACCAAATGGGAATGAAGTTAGAGTAAAATGTGCAATGTTGAAGGGATATATTGGCATAATTTTATTAACACAACATGAGAAATATGTAAAGGAGTAGACCTTATAGGCCATTGAGCCTATTTTGTTATTTAATACAACCATCACTGATCTTGGAGTGTGACTTCACTTCTCTGCCTGCTTCCCATATCTCCATATTCTCAAGAGACTAAATATGTCTATGCCTGTCTTAAATTTATTCAACAATGGAGATAACTTAATGCCCTGCAGCAGAGAATTACTAAGATTCACACCCCTTGGATTGAAGAACAACCATTTGATGAAGATGTTAAAGCAAAAACAATGTTAACAACATCCATAGGAGCTTACTATATTTCATGAGTGCAAGAACGGATACACTTCCGAAACTGGATCAGGGTTACACTGCTTAAACAACTCAACAAGAATTCAGACTGCTGCTAGTCACAATGAGTCACTTTCCCTTCATGTCTGAGTAGAGAATTATCTGCAAGGATTTATTAAACCAAATTCCAGCAAAACATCTTCAGTACAAAGTATGCATGGAGGAGCAAAGTGAAGAATGATAAAATACTAATTAACCAAGTATTTCTGAAAATCTAGAGCACAGACCAACATGACTTTATGGAAGACTATGGGTTTAAATTTGATATGTTTTCAAGTAAAGCCTCAGATTTTAAATGGAGGTACTGTATTTATTGTACCTCCAATAATAAATAGTTCATTTAGATAGCATCAATAAAATCTTCAGTAGAGAATTGGCTGGTTGGTTAAAAAGAGAAGACATTCAAAACTGCATCATTTTACTGCCAAGAGCAATTAGGGAGCATGGTATATAACAGAATTTTAAGAGCACTTGTGATAGCTGAAACACTCTTGCCTAAAAACATAATTGTCATTCTTTGATGGTTTTTGACAGATAATATATTAGCAATGTGACAGAAAATATTAAGGAAAACAATTGGCTCTCCCATCATTTCAATTAATTCAGTAAAAATGTAATTGCTGCATCATTGCTTCAATCCAAAGCAATGGATATCACACTAAATTAAAAAAAAAGTTAACTGATTAACACAATCTATCATCTGAATCTGAGAACACGATTAAAGATCCATATTATTTGTTGTTGGTGTTTCAGTCAATTTATGACATGGGCTGAAATTGTAGTTGGCTTGCTGCTGTAGTCTCTTCCTCTACCACCATGAGACCATCGCTCCTTCCCCATTAGCTGCATGTAATACAGCAAGGCATGATCCCTGGAAGATAATTCCTCATGTATTGCTTTGAAACTGCTCTGATAAGTTGGAAATAGATATAGTGACCATATAGAAAATGGAGCTCAGAAATGTTAACTAAAATGGCTGAAGCACATTGGCTGTATTGCCCGGCATGCCGAGCGAAACAAATTACTAACACAGCAACTTGTAAGGGTCCCTGCACAAGCTGGATAAACATGTCCGATCCCACAGATCCGAGAATGATATAGTACATAGCACTAGGTCAAAGGGCAGCCATCAGAGGAGTACTGGTGCCTCACGGTCTAGCTGTAACACAGTAATGAGGTTTGAATGTTTACATTTAAGAGCATCTCTGAGATCTGACTGTTACCTTGAAGAGCAGGAGAAGAATAATGGGGGCTAATGTCTGACTTTAAAGATAGTGTTAATATCTTAACCAGATGGCTGCTGGTGTCTGTGTGTTAGATTTAGAGCATTTTTTGATGTGTAAGCTTACAATTAAGTATACTTTGATTAATATACTTTTCGATAGCCTAATGACACGGGACTCTGTATTGCGTGAGAAGTTATGTATAAATGTAACAACTTTCCCTATCGAGAGTGAGAGAATCCACTCTTTAGTACCCGGCGTGGTCTAAAGTGGCTTTTCTCCCAAGCCTTGTTTGTATATTCGTATACTGACAGTCTTGAATAAAAACAGTGCTGTTGAAAGGTATTAATTAAGTGGTGGTTCTCTGTTCTTGGACAGGCGTTCACAAGAAGCCCAGGAGCTCAAGGCTGAGCTTCCACATTTTGGTGGCAGCGGTGGGATCCCAACGGAAGGCGGCTCCTGGTGACGGTTCAACAGGACACGGTCTTGCTGTGGCAAGGTGGACACGGGCCCAACTAGGACGTGAGTATACCGTTTGGGACTCACGACTAGTGTCTCCCCAAGTCAGGGGCGGACCTGGATCCAACTCACCGCAGCAGGAGCTGCTACCGGACGGGATCGAGAACGAACCAGTGAACAGCTTTTTAAAGGGACCACCACAAAAGCGCTGGGAGTGCTACAGAAGGTAGGACAATTTAAAAAAAAGAGCGCTGGGAGCGCGGGGAGAAATAAGAATAGTTAGATACGTACGGGTTTAAAGTCCCTTGGGGTTAGAGTCCTCATAAAAGCACCACAGTACGTCTGTGTGAGAGAGTTTAAAGTCCCTTGAGCAGGATCTCATAAAAGCACCGCTCACAAGTAGTTGTTTAGATACGTACGGGTTTAAAGTCCCTTGGGGTTAGAGTCCCCATAAAAGCACCGAGGTACGTATGTGTGAGAAGGTTTAAAGTCCCTTGAGCAGGATCTCATAAAAGCAACACTCACAAAAGGTTAGGGAAAGTTTAGGGAACATTATGGGACAGTTCATGGATAAATGTGAGGATCCGGGATCATTAATTGTAACAGTCTGCGCAGAATATCCTGAGGATGCACAGTCACTCAGGAAATTGTCAGGATGGCTAACAGAAAAAGTGGACCTGATGAATGGCCTGCAGGGGGTACGTGGAAATTGGAGATTGTAAAGAGAGCTACGGAGTTAGTATGGAAAAAGGGAACAGGGGGAAAGAAGGGTAAGAAAATTATGGCTAAACTAAGAGATGCATGCTTAAAAAAGAAAGAGGAAGCTAAACAACAACACGAGCAGAAGGTTTACAACAGTTGGTTACATAATGCTACAAAAAGGGGGCTAAGTGTCACTAAGGATGGGCTTCCTTTGACCCTCCATGAGCTCAAGGTTGCATGTGCAAATTTTGATGAAATTATTAATAAGAACAAACGGTTGGCCAACCAAACGGTGGAGATGGCATTGTCAGACCTGAGGCTGGGTGCAGGATGGGAAGATAAGGGAATTAGTTCTAGGAATGTGGAATCCCCTCCCCAACCCCCTCCATCGGGTACAGCACCCCAGGAGGCACGTAGTGAAAGGAGTTTTACCCCAAGCACAGGTAAAAAAGGATATCGGCCTCCACCACAGTGTGAACCCGAACGGCAATTGCCCTACCCTTGGACAGAGGAGGCTGACGATGACAGTTCAGAGATAGAGCAACCCCCAGGCCACATGTTCCCTATGCGTACTGTTCCTAATCCTCAAGCGGGACGGGTAAGAGTCCCCGCCCAGCCGAACGCTGTCCCTCCTGTCGCTGCGATTCTTCACCCTCCTACCCTAGAAATTTTTACGCCATGGAAACCGCAGGAAATTTTGGCACTGACTATGAATCTCCCTGACAAAGATAAGGATCCACAAAAATGGTGTGAATCAGTTGAAAGTATTTGGCAGGCTTACGGGGCAGTGGGAGAAAATATCTGGAATTTTTTGAGGGTTGTGTTTATTGGCTCTAAGTGGACAAAATTTTTGGAAATATTAAATATGCCCCCTGGTGCCAACAGTTGGGCTGCCTTTACAGCACAACACCCGAATCAACAACAACAGGAGCAGGAAATTAAAGAAGCAATGCGGCAGGTCCTCAGAAAACCGGTTGATTTAGCAAAAATCATTGATTTAAAACCAAAAAAGGGGGAGGGTGCTGAGGAATACCTACAGAGGTTTAATGAAACTTATGGCACATATTCTGGGGACCCTCTTTTCCCTTTGGGAGCGGGGGCTGTCTCACAACAGTATAATAGTCTCTTGATGAACACTTTGCCTAAACCTACACAAGATAGATGGAAAACTAACAACTTAAATTAGATCAATTCCTCACAGGGGGATACAGCTAGGGCAATTAAAGCATTATGGGGCGAGGGTGACGGTCCTAAGGCCGAAAAACCTATTAAATCTGAATTTGTTGTACGGGAAAGTGATCAAAATACCATGGCCCCCTTGCGGCAACCTCCCACCCCTCCCCAGCAGACACAGCAGCAAGGGCTGTGGAGATTACCTGGCCCCCAGCTGCAGTCTGACAATAGATGCTATCAGCTGGAACTGGATTTTTATGTCCCAGGCTGGCAAAACCAAAAGGGCTCAGAAAGCTGAATTAATTGCATTAACTAGGGCATGTGAGCTAGCCTCCGGACTTACAGCTAATATATATATACTGACTCTAGGTATGCCTTCGGGGTTGCCCATGATTTTGGGACACTATGGGAAAATCGAGGTTTTCTCACCTCGTCGGGGACTCCTATCGTACACAGGGAGGAAGTCATTAATTTGTTACAGGCCATTCAAAGTCCTCGCGAATTGGCCATTATTAAATGTTCCGCGCACTCTGCCGGAACAGATCCGGTTTCTATGGGAAATAAACAGGCAGATGAAGTTGCTAAACAGGCTACGGAGCTCCCTGGCTCCTTAATGATGGTTCAGAGGAAATCTATTAGGGCCTCAGTTCCTGACAAGCAGCCTCCCTCCACCGCTGATATTGTTGCTTTACAGGGGGACGCCCCTGACAATGTACTTCATGAATGGACTGATCTGGGATGTTTCAAGGACGTTGACGGTCTTTGGAAAACCCCAGCAGGCCAGGTGTGTATGACTGATGCTTTAGCCGTCTGGGTGGTTGATGTTGTCCATCACTTAACACACTGTGGGGCTAGACAAACTGCAGATTTAGTCTGGGAATCTTGGTGGCATCCCAGTGTTCTGCAATTGGCTAGAGCACAAACTAAAAAATGCTTGACATGCATGCAGCATAACCCCGGCAAGGGGGTCCCCTGTGAACAGGGTAGAACCCCACTGCCTGAAGGCCCCTTTGATACGTTGCAAATGGATTTCATTGAGCTACCCAGAACGGCCAAGTGTAAATATGTTTTAGTTATTGTAGATGTTTTTCGTAAATGGATTGAGGCTGATCCTGCAGCCGATAACAAGGCTGACACTGTTGTTAAGACTTTACTCAAGGAGATTATTCCTAGATTTGGTGTGCCGCGGACACTCAGTTCCGATAACGGCCCTCATTTTGTGGCCCTTGTTAGTCAAGAACTTTGTAAAGTTCTTAATGTCAAGCAGCAGTTCCACTGTGCTTACCACCCTCAGAGCGCGGGAGTGGTGGAACGTGCTAATCAGACTTTGAAATCTAAATTGGCCAAACTGTCAGCTGACAATGGTCTCTCGTGGCTCCAAAATTTGCCCATTGCCTTGTTTCAACTCCAGGTGTCCCCGGCAGGGGCCCACCGTCTCTCCCCCGCCGAGATTTTGTATGGGCGGCCCCTCCGCACTCCCTTCAGCTCTGACTTCTCTGATTCTCCAGTTGACATACATCAGATGTCGGTTGGGATGATCTCCTATGTTTTATCCTTAACTGATGCCTTACGCATGAACCATGCGATGGTTAAAGCTGCCAGGCCTTTGCGGTCGGATTTGCCGTTGCCCCCAAACATCCGACCTGGCACCTTTGTATTGATCAAAAACTTTGCCAGAAAGCACGGCCTGGAACCCCGGTGGGAGGGCCCTTTTCAAGTCCTCCTTACCACCCCTACTGCTGTTAAGGTTGAGGGTCGTAAAGCCTGGATCAGCCTACACCATTGCAAGCTTATTGGGGAGGAATGAGAATAAGGGGCAGCTACTGTTGTATGTATTTTCTCTTCCCTTGACATAGGTGCCACTAAGGAAGGAAGACTGAAGAAAAGTGAAACGATGAAACCTATCCTCTTTCTCTTTGGCCTCTGCCTAACAGCGACATGGACATCAATGCAGACCAGTAACACCACCAGCGTGGATATAATACTTCCTTGGCCTTTCAATTAGAAGACTGAAGGTTCATATTCCAATCACGAGACTAACATCACTTTTTTACTGAAGGTATCCAGCTTGTTGGCAGTCTGCGTTTTCAAAAGTGACTGTAAAAGATCCCATGGTGTTGCAGTATTTGAAGGAGATCTAGCCAATATTTTATCCTCCCGTTAATAGATTATATGATATTGTTAGTTGTAGAGCATAGCTGTTTATCATTTGGCCTCTATGTTATCCATATTGCAACAATGACTACATTTCAAAAGTACTTAATTCCTTGTCAAGTATGATAATTGCAACTCATGTCCTTTTGACTAAACTTTCAGTGTGGTGCTGAGGGATTAATACAGTGCCTAATTGTTCATCACTGTCTTTAGGATTTGAAAGTAAAGCAAGATACCTATCTTTACAGGTGAATGTAAAATAATCCGATTTTACGGGAGTTATCACAGTGTCTTGTTTGACATTTATTCTTCAAACAATACTAGAGCACATTATTTAATTTTCTAAGTTATTTGATGGCCTTTACTATTTTCATTCTGCCGTGTTTGATGACAAAATAGCTATAATTATACTTATACCTTGACATTAACATTGCTACAAAACTATCAACTATTTTCTTTAGAGATGCAGCCCAGATGAAGAATTAAAAGAGATAGCAAGGGAAAATGTAGAATAGTTACAGTTGTAAAATATGTTAGCCTTCCTGAGCTGTACAAAGTTAAAAAGCACACAACACCAGGTTATAGTCCAACAGGTTTAATTGGAAGCACAATAGCTTTTGGAGCAACGCTCCTTCATCACGTGATGAATGAGCAGTGCTCCGAAAGCTATTGTGCTTCCAATTAAACCTGTTGGACTATAACCTGGTGTTGTGTGATTTTGAACTTTGTACACCCCAGTCCAACACCAGCATCTCCAAATCATTTCTGAGCTGTGACATCCTAGACTCATTTTACTTAGATGGCTTTATTTCCTGGTATAAAATATGCTCTCTAAATGTGATGTTTAGCTCAGGTTTACTGCTGAATTGAAATCTTGAGTGAAAAGTTGGTGAAAGTACATGTCTACTGCAATTGAAATGATCTGGCCCCTTGTTTTGTTGATTGTCAGCTTAATCTTCATGCTGGAGGTGGTCTCTGGGCAATTTTTTCCCTGTTCTAATTAAGAGCTTACAATCTGGAATTTGGGTAGGTTTCATGCTTCTTCAAGAGTTAAATACCTCGAGGCTTTCTCAGTTGAAGAATGCCAGTGAACATGGATATTCATGAAATGAAGGCATTTCTGCAGCTTCCAGAAAAGCAAGTACTCACATCAACAATGTAATGTCAATGGATCTGAGCAAGATTGACATTCAGTAGATGAAATTCTTACCTGTTACAAATATGTCCTTTGATTAAAGAACCTTGGTGCATTATATCTATAACTCACTGGTCATGGGGGAGTTTTGTCATTTTGTCAAATTGTAGAGCCCTGCTATGTCTTTGTCATTTTCCAGTGGAGAGTTGGCTTGTTGGAGTAAATGATGCATCCATGACTTGTTTAATGCACACAGCTATTTGTTATTATCACAGGGGTAGCCTGGAATAGCCGCTATGTATCAGAAATTCAGGGTAGTTGTTTCCGTATGCAGTAGTTGGAAACGAGGCGTCCATTGAAATCTTCTTTAACATCCATGGTTTATTCTTTCCTTGCTATTTATATTCCGCACTTCAAGTTTTTAATTAATCATTTGGTAGTCATTTAGAATTTGAAATTGCAGAGAAAAAGACACACTTTTTTAAAGTTGTTCAGCTAGAGTCAAGGTATGTGCAAAGGGAGATTCAGCTGGCATCTGTAGCTAAATGGCCTGTGCAATAGTGGCCAGTTGTCATTAACAAAGGCCTTCTGCTTGGCAATAACTATGTGATTGACTAGGGTGGCATGGTGGCTCAATGGTTAGCATTGCTGCCTCAGAATGCCAGAGACCTGAGTTCAATTCCAACCTCAAGCAATTTGCACATTCTCCCCGTGTCTGCATGGGTTTCCTTCCACAATCCATAGATGTGCAGGTCAGGTGAATTGGCCATGTTAAATTGTTAGGTACATTTGTCAGGGGTAAATGTAGGAGAATGGGTCTGGACTCTTTGGGCTTGTTGGGCCAAAGGGCCTGCTTCTGTACTGTAGGGAATCTAATCTAGTGACTGCTAGGGAGCTTGACAGTGAATGCTATCTCAGTAAGTCGTAATATGTTAAGTAAGCTGAATATGAAAAGAATTATACTGACAAACAATTTAAGATTGGTAGTCAGGCACATAATGTGGTCCACTTGCATGCACTGGACGCTACATATCTTAATACACAAGTCCCTTTTTTGCAGAACGAAGCAATGTATACACACACTGCACCTGTTTCAATTCAATAAAATAGATGACATCTTTTCTCTGGTTAATTTCTCAAGGCAATTCCTTGATCAGTCGACCTGCCTGGTTTAAATTTTAACCGATGCTTGGTAGTTAACTATCAGACCTCATGAATTGGTTCATTCTCCATGGTAACACCTCCCCCAAACAAAGTCTTGCCAATCAACCAGCATGTCAACAACTCAGAAGCTTTTTTTCCCATTTAAGTGATAGATCCCATATAGAATGGGCCACATGTGCTATATGCCAAGACTGACACTGGTATAAGTACATATGTCTTTACACATCTTTCATGAGATCTACTCAGGAAAGTAGCACAACATGATGCCGTCTATGCATAATACACTTTCTGAGCAATTATACAAGACATTCTGGCAACAGACTAATTCACTAAGCTTCCTTTTCTAAGTGAGTTTTGAGAAGATTTGTAGCTCAGGTTGGGGTTCTGGATCTAGGTTTGCCCACTGAGCTGGAAGGTTCATTTTCAGACATTTTGTCACCATACTAGGTAATATCTTCAGTGAGCCTCTGGACAAAGCATTGTTGATGCTTCCTGCTTTCTATTTATATGTTTGGTTTCTTTGGATTGTTGATATCATTTCCATTTCTTTTTCTCAGGGATGGTAAATGGTGTCCAAGTCAATGTGTTTGTTGATAGAATTCCAGTTAGAATGCCATGCTTCCAGGAATTCTCATGTGTGTCTCTGTTTGGCTTGTCCTAGGATGAATGCATTGTCCCTGTCAAAGTGGTGTCCTTCCTCATCTGTATTTAAGGATATTAGTGAGAGAGGGTAATGTTGTTTTATGGCTAGTTGATGTTCGTGTATCCTGGTGACTACTTTTCTGCCTGTTTGTCCAATGTAGTTTTTGTTACAGTGCTTGCATGGTATTTTGTAAATGGCATTAGTTTTGTTGTTGTCTGTATAGGGTCTTTCAAGTTCATTAGCTGTGGTTTTAGTGTGTTGGTGGGTGTGTGGGTTACTATGATGTCTATAAAGACAACAAGCATAACTAATGTCATTCACAAAATACCATGCAAGAACTGTAACAAACACTACATCGGACAAACAGGCAGAAAACTAGCCACCAGGATACATGAAAATCAACTAGCCACAAAATGACATGACACTTTCTCACTATTATCCTTATATGAGGAAGGACACCACTTCGACTGGGACAACACATCCCACCGAGGGAGTTCCTAGATATTCTTACAGAGCATGGGTTTGTGGAAAAACACTATGTTGTTGTTTGGCCTCGGTCATACGTTTTTAAGAATAATAGTCAAGTCCTCCAAAGAAACAGATGCATGCTATCACTGCTCATGTCAGTATCTTTCATGCCCCCAAGAATCTATCCTAGGTGTCCTCCTGTTTCACATTGATATGCTGCTTCTTAACCACATTATTATAAAAAAGATATATTGTCAACACTTAACTCTACCTAACCACAATCTCTCTTGACTGCTGCACTGTTGCTAATTAATGATCTGTCTGACTTTCAAGATTGGGAGAAAGTGAGGACTGCAGATGCTGGTGATCAGAGTCAAAGAGTCTGGAGCAGAAAAAGCACAGTCTGTCAGGCAGCATCCTAATGAAGGGCTTTTGCCTGAAATGTCATTTCCCCTGCTTCTCAGATACTGCCTGACTGTGTTTTTCCAGCCCCACACTTTTTGACTCTGACTTTCAAGAGCAGAAATTTTCGCCAGTTAAATATTGAGAAAACTGATGTGCCATTCCAAACTCTGTTCACTAGCTATGGTTCATCTCTCTCCCTCTTTCTCTCTAGCAACTATTTGAGACCAAAACAGATTGTTTGCAACTTTGACCTCATATTTGACCCCAAGAAGAGCTTTCAACCACATACTCATGCATTGCTCAGACCATCTTTTTCCAAAGATCCAATTTTATCCGCTACAGTTAATCTGCTGCTGAAAAAGGCAGAGTTTTGAGAGTACTCAGCGGCCCCAGAGTTCTTTGCAAGTGGTAAGGCAAAATGAACAAAAGAAGCAATCAAAACTAAAACTGGATATATAGATTGTACAAACACTGCATTAATGACAATGCTTGTAAGAAAGCTATAGTGCACATTAAATGCCAACACGGTGACAAAGTTACAAATAGCTACCTCCTCACCATGTGCAATTCACAAAAAGAGAAGCTAAGAATAATTGACAGTGCTAATGTATAGTCCTGCATGATATGAATTGGGGGTCAGTTTAGCTCAGTTGGCTGGATGGTTGGCTTACGATGCAAGGTGGTGCCAACAGCAGGAGTTTGTTTCCTGCAATATACAAGTAATCTGTGATCATTGGTAACACATTTTAAAGCTGAAAATGTGTTGCTGGAAAAGCGCAGCAGGTCAGGCAGCATCCAAGGAACAGGAGATTCGACGTTTCGGGCATAAGCCCTTCTTCAGGATATGTGTAAGTTTATTTCAAAGGTGTGGCTGTAATTTCACGAACTTTATGTAGAAGTCTGTGAATAAGACTTAGTATGAATTCATACTAATCAATATCGTAAGCTAAAAGGATTATTCCTTGTCCCTTATATCTCTCTCTGAGGGTTGATTTGCTTACTGGGCTGGATGACTAGTATCTGGGGTAGAATAAAATGAACAATGGACATTCAAATCCTGCACATAAAGGATTGAATTTTTGCTTTGCTATGCTTAATGCAGACAAGTATCCTTCAAATTGTATAACCACATGGAACTCTGCAACAGACAGACATGTCTGTGGTCCCCATAGATTATGCCTAAAATCACAGTTCTTTTTAATAATAATAAATACATGTTAATTTAGAGTCATAAAATCATTTAGCATGGAAACAGACCTTTTGGTACAAATCATTCATGCCGACCAAGTTTCTCAAACTAAACTAGTGCCACTTGCCTGTGTTTGGCCCCTATCCTTCAATCATGTGTATGTCCAATGTTGTTTAACTTTTGTAACTGTGCCTGTATCTACCACTTCCTCTGGCAGTACATTCTACATATGACCCTCAAGTCCCTTTTAAATCTTTCTCCTCTCACCTTTTGAATTCCCCCACTCTTGTTAGATTATAAAGACCAAGTTGCGTTTTAAATCACCCGTGGTGAAATTTCTTGCTACTGTAATAGCATGAGCTAATCACGTCACTTATGCAGGCGGTCATCATACGTGTTTCCTGTAAATATCAATGTCTATGTGGTCTGTAAATATCCCTACAGAAATCCTCAAATAGCAGAAACAATGTTTTCAGTCATTTTGTGGAATGAATATGGCTTTTTAACCACATGTTGAGACTCTCCTCTTCCCAAACCCATGGAAATTGACCATCAATGATTAGTGAGGAAATGACTGTGAGTAGGACACTGGAGGGTTCCCAGGCGGAAGATGAGGCGCTCTTCCTCCAACCGTCGTGTTGTTATGTTCTGGCGATGGAGGAGTCCAAGGATCTGCATGTCTTCAGTGGAGTGGGAGGGAGAGTTAAAGTGTTGAGCCACTGGGTGGTTGGGTTGGTTGGTCCGGGTGTCCCAGAGGTGTTCCCTGAAGCGTTCTGCAAGTAGGCGGCCTGTCTCCCCAATATAGAGGAGGCCACATCGGGTGCAGCGGATGCAATAGATGATGTGTGTGGAGGTGCAGGTGAATTTGTGGCAGATATAGAAGGATCCCTTGGGGCCTTGGAGAGAAGTAAGGGAGGAGGTGTGGGCGCAAGTTTTACATTTCCTGCAGTTGCAGGGGAAGGTGCCGGGAGTGGAGGTTGGGTTGGTGGGGGGTGTGGACCTGACGAGGGAGTCACGAAGGGAGTGGTCTTTGCAGAACGCTGATAGGGGAGGGGAGGGAAATATATCCCTGGTGATGGGGTCCGTTTGGAGTTGGCGGAAATGACGGCGGATGATACGCTGTATACGGAGGTTGGTGGGGTGGTAGGTGAGAACCAGTGGGGTTTTGTCTTGGTGGCGGTTGGAGGGGCGGGGCTCAAGGGCGGAGGAGTGGGAAGTGGAGGAGATGCGGTGGAGTGCATCGTCGATCACGTCTGGGGGGAATCTGCGGTCCTTGAAGAAGGAGGCCATCTGGGCTGTACGGTATTGGAACTGGTCCTCCTGGGAGCAGATGCGGCGGAGACGAAGAAATTGGGAATATGGGATGGAGTTTTTACAGGGGGCAGGGTGGGAGGAGGTGTAGTCCAGGTAGCTGTGGGAGTCAGTCGGTTTATAGTAGATGTCTGTGTTGAGTTGGTCGCCCGAGATAGAAATGGAAAGGTCTAGGAAGGGGAGGGAGGAGTCTGAGACAGTCCAGGTGAATTTGAGGTCGGGATGGAAGGTGTTAACCTACTGTTAGTTCTTGGATTATGCCACTCTCCAGTGATAGGTCATTGAAAAAACGCAACTTCCAGCTTAGGAGCAAAGATCAGTTTATGTGAATTATAGCTGAAAGAGAAAATAAAATGTTTGAAAGTATGACTTTCTCTGTACATACAAGGTTGTTTGAGTTTTGAACCATTAAAAGAAAAAACAAGGAAAATTTTCTGATTTAAAGCTGTCTTGGGCATCCATTATCACAAAGGTGATTCCTTAAACCAACACTCCCAATCCAGGGACTGATAATTGTAGGGAAACTGTAGACCCAGAATTGCAAGCGACAATTTTCAATACCTTAGTTTTAATGATGGGCAAATTGTTAGCCTCAGTATAACATAATTGTGTTCAAGAGCTCTTTCGGTGCTGTGCATCAAGAAATTAGTCCCAGACCATGTGTATAATTACAAAGAAACTTAGAATTTTTATAGCCTTGTATGTGACATATAATGGCTTCTATCTTGATATAATCAGCATTGGCATGTCAAAAGAATTGGTGAGGTGATAATTTAAGTTTTTCTGTTGTTATAAACCACTGAGAGAATTAATGATCTTTCGCAGCATTGCCCATTTAAGCTCTGTATCCTAAAATCCTAGCCTCTTTCGATTCAGATAGAAATTACACAAATATATCAACTAACTAAGAATGCCTTTCTTGTAAACCCAGCAAGTGATAGATACTGCAACCTGCCTCCCGCCATCCTGAGGAAATTCAATGATCACTATTTAACACTGTAATGTGGAAATAGAATTCTTTAATACCATATATTTTCTATTGCAACAAACAATGTCAAATTCAAAGAGTGAAACATTCTACAGCTTAAAGTATCTAATGCTAATATCAAACAACAGAACGTGAGATAGATGCTAAAGGAAAATTCTTATATTTCTATTACTTTTCACTGCCTACTTTATCTACAGTCTCAAGGCAGCACCTTCTTACCTCAGCATGCACACGCACACGCATATACATACACACACACACACACACACACACACACACACACACACACAAATGCACTCATGCACAGACACACGTGGGCAGACATAATATTTTCATTTCGAGAGCTCTCTGGAGGAGATTGCTTATTTGGTATCAACTCATATCAAATTATATGGAATTTTGTAGCATGGCCTGGTTCTCTGGAAACACGATGGGAAGCCCCTGAAACCTTCAGATTCCCAACAGTCAATGGAATGAATTCAGACCTCAGTTTCAGTTTGAAAGGGCAGCATTAAAATGCTGTCTATATGATGCATATAGAAGTCTGAAGAATCAGCAGAGTACTACATTACCATAGAAAGAGGACATGTCTTGCATCAGTTCTGATTGTTGTAGTGGTTCTGTTCGCCGAGCTGGAAGCTTTTGTTGCAAACGTTTCGTCCCCTGGCTAGGAGACATCATCAGTGCTCTGGAGCCTCCTGCGAAGCGCTTCTTTGATGTTTCTTCCGGCATTTATAGTGGTCTGTCCTTGCCGCTTCCGGGTGTCAGTTTCAGCTTTCCGCTGTAGTGATTGGTATTGGGTCCAGGTCGATGTGTCTGTTGATGGAGTTTGTGGATGAATGCCATGCCTCTAGGAATTCCCTGGCTGTTCTCTGTCTGGCTTGCCCTATGATAGTAGTGTTTTCCCAGTCGAATTCATGTTGCTTGTTGTCTGAGTGTGTGGCTACTAGGGATAATTATACAAGGTATTCGCCAAAAACGGATACCCGCGCAACTTTATCAACAGATGCCTAAGAGATAGACCATGGAACGAGGACATGCCACAACCAAAAGGACTAACCACACTACCATACATCAGGAGCGTTTCAGAACTGACAGCCAGACTACTGCGACCCCTTGGACTCATAATGGCACACAAACCAACAGCCACGCTCAGACAACAACTTACTAGAACAAAGGAGCCAATACCCAACATGAGCAAAACTAATGTAGTTTATAAAATACCATGCAAGGACTGCACAAAACACTATATAGGACAAACCGGAAGACAGCTAACAATCCGCATACATGAACACCAACTAGCCACGAAACGACACGACCAGCTATCCCTAGTAGCCACACACTCAGACAACAAGCAACATGAATTCGACTGGGAAAACACTACTATCATAGGGCAAGCCAGACAGAGAACAGCCAGGGAATTCCTAGAGGCATGGCATTCATCCACAAACTCCATCAACAAACACATCGACCTGGACCCAATATACCAACCACTACAGTGGACAGCTGAAACTGACACCCGGAAGCGGCAAGGACAGACCACTATAAATGCCGGAAGAAACATCAAAGAAGCGCTTCGCAGGAGGCTCCAGAGCACTGATGATGTCTCCTAGCCAGGGGACGAAACGTTTGCAACAAAAACTTCCAGCTCAGCGAACAGAACCACTGCAACAAGCACCCGAGCTACAAAACTTCGCACAAACTTTTAGTTCTGATTGTTATTAGTCATATGGCCAATGCCAATCAAAGTGTCATATTGTAGTGCGCATGTTTTTCCAGGGGATGAGTTTAGTGCATATCATGTACTTGTCACACAATTCTACATCTTTCTTTAAATTGTTCTAATAATATTCTCTCATGGCCCAAACTTTACAAACACTGTTTTCTGTTTCAGGGGTATATTATTTGAATGACTGCGTCAGGCAGAAAACATCAGCAGTCAGTGCATTACACTGTTGAGCCAGGAGTTTCATTCTTAAGTCATCACACTTCCTGCTGCATGCATCCTGAGAGATTTTCACAAAGGTTTTATAAGTCAAAGAAACGTCTTTTAAGTTATTGACCACTTCGGCATGACGTTCTGCGCAATGCATGCAGGTCGTGAACTGGAGACATGTTGCTGTTAGCTGTATGAGGGCCTGGAAACTTTCAGAAACTCCCAGGAGCATCTCCACAGGAGCCTGGTCTACTTTAATGCCCTTCTGGCCAGCAGACATCAGTTTTCCACTTTCAATATATAATTTCTCCTTTATTGATGAAGTAAGTATTGCACATTCTTCCTCAATATGACTTTCTCTGGGGAATTCTTTCAGCACATTGAGTAGCTCCATGATATTGTTCTGTATCAGATGGAACCCATTCGGCATGCTATATCTTTCAGCCTTGAATTGTGACAGAATGGAGCCTTCAAACTTTGGTGTAAGATCAGTTTTAGGAAAATCAAAGGAGCAACTGGTAAGCATGGATTTCTCACTTTGCCCAGTAAATGTGGTGAGGTATTGAGAGAGGTGGTTTTCTGAATCAGGTGGGGTGGTCTTTGGTGAACACTGCCGTATGGAATATGCTAAATCTTTGCTTTCGTCATTAACATCAGTACCCTGTGCTCAAAAACGATTCCAATATACTATCTTACAGCTACATGTGTCCTTATCACTCATTGGGAGCTGTTCATCTATTTCCTTATCCAAGTCAGTTGTGAGGATAGCTTGAACTCTGGAGTCAACATTCAAACTGTGTTTATTTTTTATTTGTTGGAGACAACTCAGTTTGGTGGAGGGACATTCATTTTGCTGAGTTGCAGTTGCAGATTCCTGAATGGTTGAGTTGTCTACTTCATAAAGATGCCTTGGTGTATTTGTCAGTGAAGATATTTCCTGAGGAAGGTTTCTATCTTGAGGGCAAATTATCGATGTACTGATCTCAGTTATACTTGCCTCAGTCTGGTTAGAGATCTGTTCTGTTTTTGATAAGTCATCTTTCGAGCTGTCTTCTGCAGGCTCCGTGTTGCACTCAGAAATGTTAAGAGACCTCACTGCGCAAGTTTCAATCTTTGGTTCTAAGTGTGGTGATTTTAAATGTTTAAACATGCCGAATGTCTTAAAGGAAACTCAGTTTAAATTCAGACGTAACCTGGATATGTCAAGGGAGTAAGCATCTTTGCTTTTTTTGTCTGTCTTAGATGAGTTCCTCCTGCTGGAGATTTCCTCTTCCAGAACTGAGTTTTCTGTCAGTGCTGTCAGATCTTCTGTAGACACCATAGAATACATCTGTGAAGTTATAGTGCCATCATCATTTTGGTAACATGATCCTCTTCTTTGACTATTTTTAACCACTTCTTCAGAGATGAACATATTTTCCTTGGAGTTTACTTGATATAAAGTTTGCCTGAATGCAGTTCCACTTTGATCCTTGTTCATCTACTGAGCATGTTCATCTCCCATTTCTAGGACTGTGTTGTTTTTGACAATTGCTTCACCTTGCCCTTTGTCTTTCATGCTAATTGTGTTTGTTGTTCATCAGTGCAAGACACAGTGGTAACATTATGCATCTCATCTTCTGTTAGATTCTGTGAGTATGCATGAGCAAGCTCTAGAATTACTCCTGAAGGACTTGAACACTCCTCCACATTGGTGCAGTCACCTCCAGGCAGCTGAGCTTTAAGAGAAATGTTTAATTTTTCTCCTGCTGTAGTCTCTGTATGAGAAGCACATTCCTCTCTCATGCCTGAATCACATGGGTAACGTCTGACTGAAACTGGAGTAATGACTGGTATTGTTTCTGTGACTGACTTTGTTTCCATGGTATCTGGCTCCATTTCCATTAAATCTGATTGGACCTTTTTATTGGCACAGGTGGAAATGGATGTTAATGGACCAATAGGCTTAGTTTCCAACAAGGCAGGTTCATTTTCGATACTTGTCAAAGAAGAAAGAGTATTCCATCGATGCATTTTTGTCTTAACATGTTTCTTTTCATTACAACGCATACGATCTCCATGTTTGTTTGAATGACTCTGCAATTGAACAGCTTTTACATCATATACGTCATCAGATGCAAAATGTCTTTTTCCTGTGGTTGTGTATTTTATTTCTTCTGGTTTACCTTTGATGCATTCAACAGATTTGATGTCCAGTCCTGTGCCAAAAAGACTTGGACTTATCTGCACATTTTGTTTTGCTTCAATCCCCTTAATTTTGGCAGACTCCAACTCTACCAAGAAAACAAAAGAAAATATTTAATTTGTTGACATATTGTTTATCCTTTCTCCAAACATCAAACAACAGTGACTATTCTGCTAGTTAACAGAGCAGTTTAATTTTCATCTACATGACTCTTAGCATATACATGTAATCACTGGCCTCTATTGTTAATTGATTTTCAACCTGTATTGAAATAAGTTCTTGAATATACCAATAGAGGTATACAAAGAAGAACTGCCCTATCTTAAATAAAATGAATTGAATAATGGATAAGGAGCAAAACCTCAAGTTTCTATCTTCCTTTCTATTTTATGATCAGCGTATCAAATGTATTTTTTGTACTGGAGTTGCCCCTTGAAATGATTTATTCCAGTGATTCTAGGGGCACATTAGGGTGAATTTTTATAAGTGGATTTTTCAATGGAACAAGGATTCATTGGTTAAATGCTTGTGCCCTTGCCAGTATTGTGCCTCAATGGGAAGATATACCAAAATCACAAATGTACTCTTGTTCTGCAACCATACCATCACTGGAACTCAGTACCTGTTCCTCATGTGTCATCACTAGTCAGGTATATAAAGGTGCATTGGTAACATGTAATAAGTGAATTAAAATAAACACAGAATATATTTTAATTATTCATCATTCTTAAGTATGTTTGAAAATGTGTTCAAATATATTTTGGATTTCATTTAATTTGTTGTATGGGGTAAATGGAAGCAAGTGGAAACCTGATTGTCATCTGTCAGACCTACCTGCTTCAGTTCCACTGAATTTGATGTCACCTGAACCTTCCAGATGAGTAACCTTTTCAGCTGCATCGAAAAATTCGTCAGGGGGAGGAGCCAGAATCGGGATAGTGAGGACCTCACTGTATAAGTCCCCATCAATAGCAGGTGGTAACTCAGTGAGCAGGCCATGACTTGTCAAATTCCAAGACTTGTCCCCTTCTGCATAACTGTCATCCTCGTTCCTGGGGCACTGGTTGCAAACTTCTGCAGTGCATGGGTTCTCACTTTGGCTGAGGTCAGGAATAGAGCAAACCACCTTTGTAAAACATGCAAAGCATTTAGAAAGGGTCGAAGTAGAGGCTAAGGAGTCTGCTGAAGGTTGTTCAAAACTGTCTTTCAATTCCATGGTGCAGTGCTTCTTTGTAACTGGCTCATCATCACTCTCTTCAGTGTTAGAATCTTTGTCATCATCTTCAGAAATCTCACCATGTGAGTGTGGAGCTGAAGTCTCCGTTTGCAGTTCGTCCATAGAGTCAGCAGAACAGCTTCTATCACAAAAGTCTCCTCCCTGACTTGTTGCTTCATCATTCAGATCAGACACATCCCCTGTGCTGCAACTGGTCTCTTCCTGGATATTCTCCCGTAAGCAGTCACTGTCTGTAGCCTCACTTTCCGAGTTCTCAATGTCCTCATTTTCTTCAGTCAGAGGCCCTATGAATCCATTTCTCAATTTGTGGATATCGAAAGACTCAATGTCTGATGATGACTCTGAATCACTTAATCTTTGGGCCTCGTCACCTGCACAGTAAAAAAGTTACATCTAAGGTCAGATGAAGGAACCATCTAATATTTCTTTAAAAACTGAATTCTGCCATCTTAAAATGCCCTCCTGGAAATTAGGAATGGGCAATAAATGACATCCCATTAATGAATTACAAAAAATTATAAAAACTTCAATGATTAACTTTTATGCTCTTCCTTTCTGTTTAAGTTATTTATTTTGCTTGAAAATGTTTGTTTGGATAAGTTTCTTCACAAAAACAGGATATTCCCGTCTGCAAGGAGTTAGTTGAAGGAAATACCTGGGATGGAGCCTTTAACTGTTAAAGTTTCAATATTGAAGTCATACCAATTGTACGTGTTCATTCAGCTTCAGGACACCACTCAAATACAGTGCCAGGCTATTATTCATGATTTAAAAGGAAAAGTAGTAACTTTTACAGTAAGTAAAATTTGATATCCTATTTCTTGATCAATATTTCTGATTGAGACATTCCTTGAATAAGCTTTCAACACTTTCTAGATCCTACGGATACATATGATAAAATGCAAGTTCCTACATTCTGGAATTTTAACAAGACCTATCAGCAACTGAAACTCACCTAACTGGCATAAAGTCAGAGTGAGCAATGCCATTGGAAAATGTGAGTTGTGTCTCAACTGTGATTCACTCATCTCTCTCAGATCACTGCTACTGATATCATTCTGAGAGGGAAACGTGTTTAAACTGACATGAGTTTATTTTCTATCATAACTTCATTGCAAAGAGTCACTGTCTGAAAGTGATGCCAATAATTACAAACCTCGCTAGTGCTCCACAGAACTGATCAGTCTAATGGAAGGATTGGCATGGACATGAAAATTGTTACCATCCCTTAGGTACAACACCACAGGAGCTGAACAGTCCGTTAACCTCGATTTCTAATAATCTGCACACATCTCATAGGGTCTGAGAGAAGAGTCCTCCTGTCCTTTACACTGTGTTTTTTCATACATTAATTCATGTGAGGAGGGCATTGCTGGATGACCAACATTTATTGCCCATCCCCAATTGCCCTTGAGAGGATGGTGGGTGAGCTGCCTTTTATCTTTACTGACTGTGTGGATGATATGTCATAGCAGGAAATGTACACTGAGAAAAGGAACTGAGCCTTTACATCCAGGAAATTGACTGAACGGAAAGCGAAGAGAAGAGGTAGGGCTTTATGACTATGTAAGCACATCCTACTTGGGAACAGATGTGAGTCACTTGGACAATAAAGTCTTCTCTGCCAATCAATACAACCATAATTAATCTATTTGTGCTTTAAATTCCATTTCCCCACTTCCATGTGGTAACCTTTCATTCTCCTGCTTCACAAATATTTATAAGGCAAAATACTCTTGCCTTAAAAAGGATTTAATGACTGTAGCCCCCAACAACCATCTGAAAGAAAAACACTTCTGAAGATTAGATTACTTACAGTGTGGAAACAGGCCCTTCGGCCCAACAAGTCCACACCGACCCGCCGAAGCGCAACCCACCCCTACATTTACCCATTATCTAACACTACGGGCAATTTAGCATGGCCAATTCACCTGACCCGCACATCTTTGGACTGTGGGAGGAAACCGAAGCACCCGGAGGAAACCCACACAGGCACGGGGAGAACGTGCAAACTCCACACAGTCAGTCGCCTGAGTCGGGAATTGAACCTGGGTCTCAGGCGCTGTGAGACAGCAGTGCTAACCACTGTGCCACCGTGCCGCCCACTCATCTCTGCTCTAAAAGATTGTATTCTTTTAAAAGCTGTGACCTCTAATTTTTGATTCACCCACAAGAGGACAGGCCATTTCCATTTCCAACTTGTCAAGGATTGCACTTCTAAACTCCAAAGGAAACAAGGCAGTCTGCCCAACCTTTTCTCATAAGACAACTTGCACATTCCAGGTATCAATCTCAGAAAGCTCCTCTGAACTGTTTTAAAAACATTTATGGTCTTCCTTAATCGAGAAGACCAAAACTACATGAAATATTAGAGCTGTACTGTCATCAATTCCCTGGATAATTGAAGCAAAATACCTTTATGTTTACATTCCATTAGCCTTCATAATTATGTGCTGCACATGCAAACTAACATTTTGTGAATCATGCACTATCACATATAGATATCTCTGCTCCTTGAAATGGTGCAGTTGTTCTTACTTTAAGTAATACTCTGCTTTATTTTTATTCTGCTTGCAAACTAAATAATTTTTCCACATTATACTACATTGGCCTAACTTTTGGGCGGGGAAAAACAATGACTGCAGATGCTGGAAACCAGATTCTAGATTGGAGTGGTGCTGGAAAAGCGCAGCAGTTCAGGCGGCATCTGAGGAGCAGGAAAATTGATGTTTCGAGCAAAAGCCCTTCATCAGGCTTTTGTTCGAAACGTCGATTTTCCTGCTCCTCGGATGCTGCCTGAACTGCTGTGATTTTCCAGCACCACTCCAATCTAGAATCTAATTTTTGGGCGCTCATTCAATTGATTGACACCCATCTGAAAACTCCTTATGTCCTCTTCACAACATACTTCCTCGCCCATCTTTGAGTCATCTGCAAGTTTAGCTGCCATGGCTTTCCTCCCCATATCTAAATCATTGTTCTCAATGCTGAGGCCCCAACACAGATTCTTCTGGGACTCGTCATCCTGCCAATCAGAAAGAGAGCTTTTTCAAACACATTCTCTCTTTCTGTCAGCCAGTCAATCTTCTAGATATTTTTAATTAACCTGCTCAGTGATGTTATTACACATCTCTGGAGCAGATGTGACTTGAACCCAGCCAATCTTCTATCAATTCAAATATGTTAATATTTGGGTCCTATTTGGTGCAATAATCTTTTATGTGGCACATCAAATCCCACTGAAAACCCAAGTATAGTATCTCTACAGGTTCCATTATCCAAAGCATAGGCTAACACTTCAAAGATTGACATAAATTGATTAAGCACGATTTCCCTTTCACAGAATAATGCTGATTCTTCCCAAATAGCTAGAGTTGCGTCCAGCTATAAGCTCCTCAATAATGATTCTAACACCTACCCTGTGACAAGTCAATTGTTTCCTCTTTCCCTCCCTTCTTGAATAATGACATAACATTTGCTACACTTCAGTCCAATAGAACCTTATCCAAATCTATGAAACTTTGGAAAATCAACATCAATGCTTCGACTTTCACATTGGTCCCTCTGTTTAAGGACCCAGGATGAAGTCCAAATGGGCCTGAAAGCCTGTCAGCCCAGAGGTCTACCTGTTGGCTTCATCACACTTCCCTCTTAATTGTAATTTCACCAGGTTTCTCTCTCCCTTTGATTTACAGCTATTACTAGAGTGTTTTTGTATTTTCTATAGTGAAGACAGAAGCAAATATTTGTTTAATTCAACTGCCATTTATTTATTATATATTAATTTCTCCCCATTCTCACTATCAGGAGGACCACTCACCTTACTTAATCTTTTCCTTTCTAAATACTAGTAAAAACACATTATCTGTTCTTCCTTTTCTAGTTAGCATCCTCTCATACTCTAATTTCTTTCCCTTGATTCATCTTTTTGTCATTCTGTGCCATTCCTTATCTTCTGTCCAATATCTGATCTGCTAATCATATTATACTTCTTCCTTAATCTCAGTACCTTCCTTAAATTCTTAAGTTGGCCATAGATGGTTTGTTCTTCCTTTGCAACTTCTTTTTTACAGTAGGAATATATTTACTCTTAAATATACCTATTTTGAAATATCCCTTAAATATCTAACCTTTACTTCTATATCAGTCTGTTCCTGAACTTAGTGTCCCAGTTCATCTTAGGTGTGCAGTTTTCGAGCATACATAATTGCCCTTTTTAAATTATAAAATACTAGTCTCAGACCCACTCATCTCCCTTTAAAACTGGATAGGAGATTCAATCTACCTAGAGATGCCTTTTCTCTGTGGCCAATAATTAATCTTGTCACGTTGCACTACACCAAGTCTGGTACAACAGACCAAGATGCCAGGAGAAACCCCTTCCCTTTTTTCCAAATAGTAGACAGAATTATCTAAGCTTTCCCAAGTCTTAATGTTCAGCACCCAGTCAGTGAGAGAGTCTTCAAGTGTTACTTGAAACTGCAACTTTCACACAGGATGTAAAGGTTGCCACTTAACAAAAGCTGACATTAATCAAGAATTCAATCAGTATTCAGAACATCCTTGTCGGATTTGGAATGTTAACAAATGGCAGAGAAAACATAGTTCTGCCTGGGGGTAGTGACAATAGAAACAAAATTCACATTTGGAAGTTTGCTTTCAAAGATCAAAGAAAACTTACAGCCCAGGAACAGGCCCTTCGGCCCTCTAAGCCTGAGCCGATCCAAATCCACTATCTAAATCTATCGCCCAATTCCTAAGCATCTATATCCCTCTGCTCCCCACCTACTCATACATCTGTCCAGATGCACCTTAAATTAATCTACCATGCCTGTCTCTACTACCTCTGCATTCAAGGCATCTATCACTCTCTGTGTTTCTTGGGCAAAAGTATGGCAGGAATAAAACTGGGATTCTTATTTTAAAAAGAAATGACTAATGTATTACCTTCTTCAGTTGTCTGACTTTGATAGTTGCCAGGCCAGATGAATATGGAGTCTGTTGAATTCACATATAGCCTATGATATCCAGCAATCAAACACACAAGGTCTTTAGCATGACGAGTTTCCAGTACCAACGTCAGAGACTGTAAATAAAAACAGAGTCAGTAATTAAACTTTTCCACTAACAGACCTAACCTGAAAATGATATCAGCTCACTCATTTTAAAGATTTTGCTCAGCATTAGCTTCCTTGAATTTGCTGGGTGCAGTGTCTTCCCTCATTTGTTTTCCTTCATCTATAGCATGAAAATGTTGTACAATGCTGAAATTGCGAGTTGATAAGTGAGGGCAACAGGGAATCTGAGATCTGGGCAAATACTGGATAAAACAATCTATTTCTTTAACCACGAAATTCAAGGATTGAGAAAGAAGCAGGGACAATAGAGCAGGCAGGTGGATTAGTCAAATTGGGCTCAGAAAGAGAAACAAAGAATAAGAAAAATTGTTTGGATACAGACAAAAAAAAGAGAGAAAGGAGAAGTGAAAGCAAATGTAAAACGTTGCAAATTTCTAACAACATTTATTACAATTAGGAATAATATCTGAGGTTTGATTTATTCCTCTTCTGAATGGGAGAGGTGGATTGTATTATGAAAACCTAAACTTCATCATTAAAAATGTCTTGGTGTTGTTAAGTACTAACTATTGCCAACTTCCCGAACGGAAACTTTGCATTTATATAGCATATTTCAGAGCCACTAGACATCACTTTACAAACACGGATTACTTTTCAGATACAGTCACTGTTCCAATGTAGGAGTGGGATGAGTTCAATTAATCATTAATATTTAAATGCAACAATTTCTTATAACTTTCAGGCAAATATGTCACAGAAAAATGGGGCGCATTCAAGAAGGAAATATGGAGAGTACAGGGCCACCATGTTCCAATAAAAGAAGGGGTGGGACCATTAAATCCTGTGAGCACTGGATATCTAAGGATACACAGCAATGGATTTAGAGAATAAAGAGATACTTATGGCAGATATCCAGGACTGAAAACAGCTGAAATCCTAGAGGAGTACTGAATGTTCAAGAGGGAACTTAAAATGGAGAATAGGAGACCAAAATTGGTGACATGAAGGGATACTAACAATTAAAATAGAAGGAAATCCTAAACTGGTTTACAGTTAGAGTAAAAGAGTTGTGCCATTGGGACCACAGAGTAAGGCAGGGAGTCAGAGGATGTAGGTAGGATTCCAAAAGAATACTTTCAGACAGTACTCACTTGTGAAATGGACAATATGCATACAGAAATCAGGGAGAAGGTCTGTGATACAATTAAATAAATTATCATTGACAGAGAGAGCTCTGAGTGGTCTGGCTTAGAATTCGATAAATGTCCAGGGCTGGATGAAGTATATTCCAGGTTGGTGAGTGAGGCAAGGGGCGAAATCAGAGACGTTGCAATAATTTTCTATACCTGTCTGGCCCAGGAGAAGAGTCAGAGGACTTGAGGACAGCCAATGTCGTACTGTTATTCAAAAAGGAGCAAAGGATAAACCAGGAGCTAGAAGCCAGTCAGTCTAACCTCGTGCTGGAGAAATTGCTTGAATGATTCAGAGGAACAGAATTAATTTGTAATTGGAGAGGCAGGAATTATGACTCGAAGAGCCTGCCTTCCACTGATCTGCAGTGGCCTAGTCACTGCTGCCTTTGGAAATTACTCCGGTGTCAGCAGATTAGTTTCACTGGCATTCTGGGAAAACAGGCAAGATGGGCTGGCAGACAGGCAGAAATCCCACCTTTCCTTGGTAAATGTCCTTAGTACCTCCTCCCTTTCCTTCACTTCACTTTCTGGGCTTGATCAGATTGGCCTGGCCTGGCTGGAAATATGCAGAGACCTCCCTAGCTCAGGGCCAAGTTAAATTGCAGTCAGGTCTCTTGATGTTGGGATCATGGACGTGCCAGTGCGGCTACGTAGTAAAGCCATCTGCTGTCTGATTGACAGTGAGCAAAGGTAAGAGTCACCCGCAAGTAACTTCATTGCAAAACATTAGCAAACTGAGGATAGGAATAATTGCTGAACAAATGTTACTGCAGCACAGGTCACAGCAGCAAGGATTTGAGCAGACAACACCCGTATCAGAAAATGTACTAAGTCCTTGTTCAAGCAAGCAGTTAGCATCAATAGCCTTTACCTTCACATCCACCAGGTAGATGTTCACCACGCTGATCTTCTCATACTCAAAGGTCAATTCCAACTTCTGGATGTTGTTGAAGTCTGTTAACTGGTTTATAATATTGAGTTTGCTGTTAACAACTTCGCTGATACCGTATTTCGCTCCGACCAACAATGTGATAAATGATTCGCTGTCCTGCAGCTGAAAAAGTTGCATTTCATTAGAAACTTATTAAAGATGACAAAAAAGTCTAGTTTTAAAAAATGAGCCAGTTTCTGTTTCTCCCTACGTACCAGAAGGGTTGCGTTAAAGGTTTTCCCTCCATATGCTCGAAGATCACTCAGTATGTTCAGGTAATTCAGCCGGACTTGTGCCGTGGATATCAGTTGCTTCAAACAGAATGAGTGTATTTTAATATACTGGCATGAAAAGTTATTTTAATGAAAAGATGTCCCCAACAGCGTTGCACATGTGGCAACATTGAACAAAAATGGTCAAAGACTTTCAATGGAAAATAATGGGAATCCCGCCTGGAATTTTCCAACTAGTGATTCAGTACAATGACAAAAAACACCTATCAGCAAATCAGGTTATGCATTGGCAGCAGGTGTGGCCCTGTGGTTACATCCTCTTTAAACTCAATCTTGCATGTTTATAAAGACCCTACAATAAGTCTCTCCTTCAATGCATATACCATGATTTCCAGCATTTCCTTCCCAGACATAATTATAGTTCTACATTTTCAGATGTCTATTTAATTTGCCATCTTCACATTTTGATTCCATGACTTCATTATTTAACAAATTAATCCAGTTGAGTTTATTACCATAAAACAACAAGGCACACTTCCTCTGATTTGACAGAAATTAATGGAAAATCCATGTGATGAATACATTTTATCTTTTATCTTTGCTGCATGGATTTAAATAACTGCTTTACAAAAAAAAAGAGTTTTAATATCAAATAATCGATGTATATTCATGAAGCTCAATTTATCAAAGATATTCTTTATATTGTGAACAATTGGTTTTCCTCCCTAAAATGTAATGTCCTGAACGTCTGCAGTTAACACTTAGGATCTCAAAGTGACTGATAGATAATGATGAGCAATTTCAGGGGCTGATCAACTTTAATCTTTCATACACAAAAATATTGAAATGCTTAACTGGGCTTACAATATGAGAAGCTTTAATTAAAACTTATGACCTAATTATAAAATATGCAGCTTTGAAACTGCATTTCCCAAAAAAGCAATTTTGTTTAAAGTACTCTTTACAAACAAGCTTCAACTTAATAGTGCTGGTTACAGTGGAATTTCCTACATCACTTCACAGCTGAGTAGGAGGATGTCTAAAGAGAGGCAGAAGCAGTGGAGGAAAATACACAACTGAAGTCTCTTATTGAGGAATACAGCAGCAGAAAAGGCAAACACATGATGAGGTTAAAAGGATATGGACTTGTAGGTCAAGGAGGAAAAGTTTCCTAGAGATGTATGAGACCATAGAGGATTGTAAAAGTGTTATTAAAATGCAGTATATGGATAAAAAAATCGAAGGGTGATTCAAGATAAAGGATAATTCTGCACTGGTGCTAAGATTAATTTGAAGCACTTAGGATGAGAGGCACTTTACAGGCAGGCATTAATGATTGGCTGACTGATAGAGGAGGTGATAGTCTAGTGCTGTTATTGCTGTTTTGTTAATCCAGAGACCCAGATAATGCCCTGTGAACTGTTTGAATCCTGCCATGGAAAATGGTGAAATTTTAATTCAATAAATATCTGGAATTAAAGAGTCTAGTGATGATCATAAATCTATTGCCAATTGTTGGGAAAACTTCATTTTTGTTCTTCAGGGACAAAGTTGCCATCCTTTGATTGAGATGTGAGATATTCCACAAAGAGAATTAAACAAGATTCCATGGTAAGTACAGTAGTGGCCAATATTTACCATTCAGCCAACATTTTATCAAGGTACCTTGGTTAGTTATCGTGTTGTTGTTTGTGGGAGCCTGTCTTGTGGAAATTGTTTGCTAGGATTCCTGTCCTATAACAATGACAACATTTCAAAACAGGGTCACTTGGTCTGAAGTATTTGTGACTTCTTTTGTGAAAAAGAATATTGTTAGGTACACGTCTTTCATTCCTTTAAATAGGCCTCAATGACCTTGGGTTAAGGGATAAAAGTTCAGATTTTGCCCTTCAGATGATGGCCATTAACTCAGGCTGGATTTAAGGTGGAGACAAATGGAGAAAATAGCGAGTTTAAAAAGAATTGTGATTCTTGGACACAATGAAGCTTAATTTCAATACAGCACAGAACAGGCCCTTTGGCCCTTGATGAAGCTTGATTACAAGACGGGCAGACCAGTATGTGTCATCTGCCGGTATTATGGGGTTTTTTCTCTGGGTATGACAGGGCTTCATTGTGATGCCCTCTACAGTTGAATACAGCAACCATTCACGACCAGGTTCCCATATGAGGAAAGGCCACTTGGACATATCACCAAGGAATGAATAATGGCAGCAAAACCAAACACTCGGAATGAGCTAACAGCATCAGGAGATGGAAACATAGAAAGCAGCAAAAGTTTGTTTTCTCCTCCTTTAATACTTCACGAATACAGATTTGATCTGGAATGTCACTCAGACACATATTTAAGAGGCTTTAATAAGTAACAAATAAATATTTCACTGATTCTTAGAAGGCAAAGAACATTCACACTTTACACCGCCCTGCTTTAGCAACAGTATTAAAGTGTAATTTTCCCTTCAATATAAAACTAGAAACTTTTGTACTTGGGATAATAACCTCTTCACATGTTCCTACATGTTTCAATGAAGTCACCTCTGACTCATCTAAACTCCTATACAGGTCCAGTTTAGTAAAGCCCCGCACCAATCACAATGCATTAATATCCTTCCATACGTATGGTGATCAGTATTGTACACAGTGCAGTAAAAAGATTCCATAATCGTAATGTGTAAATGAACGATAATTATTTTGATTGTTCTCTTAATTGAGAGCTATCGATTCTCTTGGACACAAGAAGAACTGTCCAAGTCTTTGAAATACTCCTGTGCTCTTGGATCAGTGGTTAGCAGCCTCGGGGCACTGTCTGTCTGGCGTTTGCATGTTACCCCGTGTCTGCACGAGTTTCCTCCAGTTTCCTCCCACAATCTAAAGATGTGCAGGTTAGGTACATTGGCCACGCTAAATTGACTATATTATTGAGGGATGTGTGGGTTAGGTGCATTAATCAGGGGTACATATAGAGTCGTGGATAGGGGAATGGGTCAGGGTGGGTCACACTTCGGAGGGACAGTGTGGACTTGTTGGGCCAAATGGCCTGTTTCCACACTGGAGGGATTCTATTCTATGAAATCTCCGGAGAGCAGGAAGGGACCTTGGTTTAATGACTCATTCAACAGATGGCACCTTAAGCACTTCAGCATGCCCTCATTACTGCACTGCAACATCAACCAAGTTACTTGTTCTCAAGTCTCCAGAATTGGACCTGAAACAATGTTTTGACCAAACGGCAAGTGCGCTACACATTGAGTCATGGCTTTATAAAACAGCAAAACAACCAAGAAAGCTGTAAATCTGAAATAGATACCTGAAAAAGTTGGAAATATTCAGCAAGTCAGGTAGCATGATTGGAGGGAGGAGAACAGTTAACATGGGGAATGCTTTTACAGAACTGAGAGCACTTTGAGATGTAACAGTATTTAAACAAGGCATAAAAAAACTCAAGGGTACGTGCAGAAAGAGCATCTGTGATTGGGTGGAAAGCAGTAAAGATTGATTTTTTTTAAACACTCACTTTTACCTTTGGATAGCCAGTTATAAAGAATTACCTTTTGTCCTGGTGCAATCAAGCTATGATTGTTCTTAAGGTGATAGTTAATGGCCTTTCTGATATCTTTCTCTTTCATGTTGTCAAGTACAGTTGATGAGACAAAATTCTCAATTCCCAATTCATCCTGAAAATAATAAGTTGCATTTTAAAACTATTTCACCCCAATCATAGAATTGTACAGTACAGAAAAAGGCTATTTCACCCATTGTGTCTGTACTGACTCCCAGAAGAGCA